>NC_056739.1:1452048281-1452128281 GCF_019279795.1 Protopterus annectens | reverse complement strand
ACATTGGTTTGGACATGTGCTGAGGAGGGATGCTGAGTATGTTGGGAAAAAGATGCTAAGGATGAAGCTACCAGGTAAGAGGAAAAGAGGAAGGCCTAAGATAAGGTTTATGAATGTGGTGAGAGAGGACATGCAGGTGGTTGGTGTGACAGACCAAGATGCAGAGGACAGGAAGAAATGGAAACAGGTGATCCGCTGTTGTGAACCCTAACGGGAACAGCCGAAAGAAGATGATGATATAGATAGATATAGTATAATTATATAAATCTATCTTGGAGTCCACAGGGTGATACATATCTAAGATTAGGGTGTGGTTTTGTTAAAAGAGGCAATGCCATTCATCATTTTCAAGATAAGCTATGAGTCATAACTTACGTATACTATCTCTGAGTTTAGACAACAACAGATATATATATATATATATATATATATATATATTTGGGCTTCTTGTCCCATTCTGTTTTGCACAACGCTCGTTTTCTAAAATGCAATAGTCAAAAATGTTTCCTTGTGTGTTACTTGTCCCTAAGATTTGCTCCTGACATATAAAGGTGTTTTTTCCTGAAGTGTTGTTATCCTAGCATGTACCATGCCATGATTTGTCCTCCTCCATTACTCAGCTTGTGGACTGCAGAGCATCCCAGTTTTATAAAAATTTTGCCAGTCAGTAACAGATGTCGATATGTTGTTTCTTTCCACTTTTCCCAGAAAATTAAGCTATTACACCATATGATTTTCACATTACCTAATATGCTCAGGTAGTGAAAAAGACAGTGATACCACCAGCAATACTGAAATTATATTACATATAAAAACAACTATGTAGCACTCCGTAATATTCCCCATGTTTGTAATTTGTTTCATAGGTTCATAGGTTCATACTAGGCTATCTGCCCTAGGGCATTTTTAAGCCTAGTCAGAGTGTGTTTGGCTTTCGCCACCCATTTTAAATTAATTTTGCTATGCCCTTTTTCAAGGTTAGTATACTGTGCCTCTGTCTAACAGTGACACAGAAGTGATACCCGGGGTAAACCTACTATCTCACATCCACTCATCAAGATTCCTCTTGAAGAGAGTCAATGAGGGACTCTGCCTAACCTGGACTGGGATTTTATTCCAGAGTGAAGAGAGCCTCTGGATTATAAATCTGTCCCTCCAGCATGTCCTATTTATTTCAGTGCTGAGGTTCAAGTCTCTCGAGCGTGTAGCTCAATGGGATTTGGATTTTCTGAGGTGCAGCATGTCCATTAATTCCTGGTTGGACATGGCTTTATACATCAGGCACAGATCGCCTCTGAGCAGGCGGTATGCCACTGAGTAGATCTGGAGTTTCTTTAACCGGGCAGCATATGGCATCTGTTTGAGCCCTTTGATCCTCTTGGTGCGGTACTTTTGGGGTCTTTCCAGTTGCTGCAGGTGTCTGGTAAGGTACATCCCAAAAGGGGCATTGTACTCAATTATGGGCCTGATGAGGGATGAGTAAAGAGGCATGATGACCTCCCCTGATCTAGATGTGAATCCCTTCATGATTAGGTGGGCTATATAAAATGTTTTTCTAACCACTTTGGCCACGTGGTTGTCAAATGAGAGACTGCAATCAACTTGGGTCCCCAGGTCCCTAATTACTTCTTCTGTACTTAATGGATTACCATCTATGTGGTAATTTGTGGGCACTTTGTTTTTGCCAAAGGGGATGACTATACACTTTTTGGTGTTTAGCTTGAGGCCATGGCTCTGGCACCAGTTGTCTGTTTCTATGAGGCCCTTTTGGAGGATGCTTGTGTCAGCTGGAGAGTTGATTATGGCGCCCAGTTTGTAGTCATCTGTGAACTTGGTCAGCCACAGTCCTTCCGTGTTGGCCTGCACCTCCAAGAAATATATACCGAACAAGAGAGGTCCCAGGACTGAGCCTTGTGGGACGCCACTTGTAACTGGTTTGGAGTCTGACATGGCTCCAGCAATTCTAACTATGTGGGTTCTGTCCTTGAGCCAGTTTTCAACCTATCTAGTGACATAGGGGTTTATATTTAAGCTGGTGAGCTTATCTATAATGCCTGAGTGGGGTATTGTATCGAAGGCTTTTTCGAGGTCCAGGTAGGCTGTGTGGACCACCTTCCCCTCGTCAATGGCCTTGGTGACTGTTTCAAAGAAATCTACCAGGTTTAAGAGGCAGGATCTGCCCTTAACAAAGCCGAACTGGGTAGGATCCAGTGTCTGTAGGTCCCCAATATCTTTATTTATGAGGTCCATGATGATCCTTTCCATAGCTTTGCAGACCAAGCTAGTCAGGCTTATGGGGTGATAGTTTCCAGGATCTGTTGAGGCACCACCTTTGTGGAGAGGGACCACTGTTGCTGTACGCCACTCTTTGGGTACATAGCCTGCAGTAAGGCTGATACTGAACAGTAGTTTTATGTTTGGGTTTAGCTCTTCTTGCAGTTCATGTAGGGCGCAGCCCGGGACACCGTCTGGTCCCATTGATGCTGTGTTTTTTGCTTTGGAGAGGGTGTCTGTTACCTGAGCATCTGAGATGTCAGGGGGGCAGCATTCTGCTGGGATAGATATTTGCCCTTTTGGTGGGGAGGGGGGGGAGAAGTTTGTGCTGAACCTATCAGCTAGGATGTTGGCAATGTCTGTGGGTTCGGTGTATTTTTTGTCATTTTGCACTAATTCTGAGCATATCTGGGAATTCCCACCCAGGTTCCTAACATAAGTAAAGAAAGCCTTGTGATTATCCTTAGTGTCCTGTGCAATTTTTCTCTTGAAGCTGGCCTTAGACGATTTTATGAGTGCCCGTAGTTTTTTGCTAATACTGATCAGAGATGCCTTCCCTTTTTGGGATTTTGCTCTATCATGTAGTAGCTTCCTCCTTCTATTGTATAGTTTGTTTATGGCTGGGGTCCACCAGACAGGACGTCTGCCTTTGGAGGATTGGGTCTTGGTTTTATTTGGGATTGCATGATCCATGCATTCCTGAAGGTGTTCATAGAATGCGTTTATAAAGGATTCTGCGGTCTGGGCCGTATTTTCCACAGGCCCGGGGGCTTTGAAGGATTCCACCTCGGTTTTGAGGAATGTGAAATTTTCTTTAGAGAAGTTTTTCACTGTGGTTTTCTGGGCAGGGGGTGGGGTCGGGATGTGAATTTCCAGTGAGATTAGTTTATGGTCTGATCTTACCAGTGAGGGATACACTTCTGGTCTGGAGCATAGAGTCCCCATGTTGGTGATGATCAGGTTCAGTATGTTTTCCACTCTTGTGGGAGTTTATAAATTCTAGGAACCTTTGGGCTAGGGTGTTGGAGCTAGAGTAATGCTCCCAGTCTATGTTTGGGTAGTTGAAGTCGCCCAATATAATGGTGTTTGGAGAGACCTTCATATTTTCCAGTGTTCTCAGGAAGGCCGAGTGGGGTTCCTGGGTTTGGGAGGGTGGTCTGTAGCAGGCTATAAACTGGAAGGCAGTTTTACCCACTGTTAGTTGCACATGGATAGTCCCTGATGCTTTGTGCTGTGCCACCAACCTGGAGGTGTGGGTATCTTTGACGAATATTGATACTCCCCCTCCTTTTGTGGTTCGGTCCAAGTTTTGGGGCCGAAAAGCATGGTATGAGGTATAACCTGGTAGTGCTGGGGTGCTCTCAGGAGCCTTGAACCAGGTTTCTGTTACTGCACAGATATCAATGTTCTCCATGCTAAGGAGAGTTTCGAGTGCATGCATCTTGAGGTTTAGACTTCTGGCGTTGAGTAGCATTACTCTTAGTTTCTTATCCCTTGTGATACCTATGGAGGTGGGTTTGTCTTTTGAGCCTTGCCTAAAAAAGGCACTATGGGGGTAGCAAGAGCCTTTGCCAATATCCGAAAGTCCAGGGGTGACAGGTGCAAGCCGTCCCTAGCGAAGCATCGTGGCTTGTCGAGCATGTCATCCCAGGCTGACAGGCATTGGATCCCCTTTGAATGACCCCAATACTTAAGCCAATTGTTGAAATTGATCATCTTGTCTTCATATTGTGGCATCATTCTTGGTGAGGGTAAGATGCTACTCAAGGTCAGGGTCATACCGTCCTGGGCTACATGCTCTGAGAGCTCCTCTATGTCTCTTTTCCTGTAGTCCAAGGAGGTACATCTCAGGTCATTCACACCAGCATGGACAATGACTGAGTCATATTTGTACTTGCCTTGGAGTGACCTGAGTGCTTGTGTTATGTGGCGGATCCTAGCGCCCGACAGGCAGCTCACCGTGACCTTCTCCTTGTTCAGCCTGGTGAGCAGGACGTCAGTGTGCCTGACGATAGAGTCACCTATTACAAGTGTATCAGGTGTGTTGTTTAGCCTTAAGGGCTGTGACTGTTCGGCACACTGGCTTTGTGAGCTATGTGTTGCACATGTTTTGTTTTGGGGTAGCGGTTGCTTGGGTGTCTGCTTTGGAGGTCTCTGCTGCTTAGGCAGATTTTTATTTAGAGCCTCCGAGTATGTTTTTGTTTGTTTATGTGTTTGGTTTGCTGTCGTGGTAGGTCTATGTGAGACTGGAATTGTAGTGAGTGTGGTTTCCTTTTCCTCCTGACTGGTTACACCAGTACTGAGTTGAGAGAGCTTAGCCTCCAGTTTGGCTATATGGTTGCATCTCTCACGTGTTGGAATTTGTTGGGAGGAGGAGAGGGTTGTCTGTGTACATGAGGCAGTTGTAACATTGCCTCAAGATTCCCAGATTCACCAGCTGGACCGGAGAGGAGATTGACAACTGACCTCTGGACATGCTAGAATAGTATTGGGAATTCCTTTTAATTGAAAAAAAGGGCCAGTGGGGAACAAGGTACTCAAGGGGAGTTTGTGAGGGTGTAGTGCTTTTAATTTTTTAGTGCTGACTTAGTGAGCAAGTGCCAGGTAACTTAAATGCAATGTGTTACAGGTAACCTAAATGCAAAAACAACAGACAGTAACTTTCTTTCAAGTGAAACAAGGAAATAAGTACAGTAAGCAATGCAGATATCACTAGAGATCCACAGAAGCGCTGAAAAGCCGCGTTTTAGGTGGAATTAGCATTTCAGGGAAATAACAAGCAAACAAACAACAAGCATACAAACAAAGCTAGATTCAGCAGGCCTGGATCTAGTCTATGCAACAGCAAACAAGGTGTACCAATTTCAGTAAGAAACAGTTCATATATGCAGGCACTATAAGCCTTTAACCAGAAATTCCCAGCTCAGAAGGGCAGAGTCCAGCCTCTCCTCCCACAAGAGTGCAGACCACGAACCTTCTTAATGTAAAATAACTGGCCTGAAGCCCAAGTGCTTAAACCAGAACTAATACACTTTTAGAATAACAGACACTGAGCCCTTAATCAGCAGTTCCCAACTTAGAAGGATGTAAGCTACCTGTCCTGCCACTACAGTGCAGGCCACAAACCTTCCTAATGTAAAACAACTGGTCTGAAGCCCAAGTGCTTAATCCAAGAATTAATATTTCTGCTTTAACAAAGAAAATCATATAAAATGAATTCACATATGTGCAAGTCATTGGGTGGAACTAATAGTAATGTTTCCAGTTTCACAAAACAAGCTGCTTAGGTAGGATGAGGTGCACTGGTCTGAATTAATGTTATTATTGTCTTGCACATTACACACAAAAACAGTAATATAAAATTCTCATTAGCACACCTTTGCTCAGCTGAGCAGTATAGGCAACTGCATGTCCTCCCCATGGTCGAGTGGCCTCCGAAAGACATGCATGAATGGGCGTGCCATTGCTGAAGGTTGGGTGTCGGGCTGGCAACTCGGCACCATAAAAATCAACTGCCAATCATTAGTGGACCGGAGTTCCGCTGTGGCGACCCCGAACCGGGAAAAGCCGAAAAGACAAACAAGCAGTATAGGCAACTACTCAGCTGAGATCCCTGCTATCTTGTGCAAATAAGTAACACAGTTACCCATGGGAAAATACTGAGGTATACGCCATACCTTCAGATGCTCACAGACACATAGTGGCACATGCAAACATACACATAAACACACTGACAGATCCCGCAGCGAATAAATTACAAAAGTGGCTATCTGATATGGGAAACTGAGAAAAACAGGCCTAGTATAGTTCATTACTCTGTTCTAGTCAGCCTTCCTTCTCAGATAGTATAGGCCATAGAGAGGCAAACAGACATGCATACTTGTACAGACTGACAGACAGACATACAGACACACACAAGGAAACATAGACATAGGCACATGTTCAGTTATAATCACACCTATTGCTAGCAGTGGCATCACTAGGGTGGGCAAAGGGGATAGCTGCCTCAAACACAAATTGCCACAGAGTGCTATCAGCAATTACTGATGGGGGCAAGTGTAACAGCAACATTATTCTTTTAAGAAGCTTGGTGATATTACAGATTTTTAAATAACCGCGACTACTGTTTCATGGATATTTATTTTATTTATTTATTTACAATTTGATTACTGGGGAAGTCCACTGGGCCAAATTGACCCATTTTCAGTGAAGGTCTTTGTAGAAAAGCTCCAAGATGCATTATACAATTTAGATACAAATGATAGTTAATATTAAAGATCTTATGTAGAATAGTTACTCATAAATGCATTCAATATCATGCATAGTTAACAAATTCATTAAGCTTGAAGGTAAGGATCACACAGTTTCATTTGAGGAAAACAGATATGGGTTAGGTGTGGAAACAGTTTACCCACAAACCTTTTAAGAAAATGTAAATACTCTTTACATACACACTTATTAGGATATTGCTATAGAATGTTAATAACTTTTTTTTTTGGTCTTTAATTTTGGGAAGTAGTCTGAGGAACTACCCAGGGTATTGGATGACTTAGGTTTTGAATGTCAGCGCACTCTGTATCCATGATTTCCCTTTCCATATCAGCCACAGATCACTTCAGACAGTAGACATCAAGCATATACAGTCACACTAACAACTACAAACTGCAAGTATCAATACACAGACACAGACACATACAGACACGTACAGAAATTGATATGAACACTCACACATGCTGCATTGCAATACTTGTGTTACTTACCATGTTCAGAAATTTGACAGGGTCTAACTACTCCTCCCATTGGATTACAAAAGTGTAATATAGCTAATTGCTGCTTAAACTTGTACATTTTGTGCTCTGATCTACATGGATTTTGTGTAGTACATTTATGTATGAATCACTGTACTGTTCAGGATTCCTTTCAGAGCAGGACACTGTGATGTGTAAGTCCCTGTTTAGCAAAGGCCATTCCCACAAGCTGCTATATTTATATGTGCCTGTGAAAAACTGCTCTTTTCAGCAGAGCAAGGCTGTTCTATGAGCACTGCAATAATTACGAATGTCTATCCCCTTACATACAATGTAAAGCTACTAATACAGTGTTGCATAGCATTCCAAGTTTATATGTATTCCACATAAAAACTTCTAAGGCAATCCCATCTCCAGTATACTATAACTCATTACATCTCCTCGATGTGCATCTGCAGTTAACTCCTACTGACTCCTCTAGCCATCAAATATTGCTTGTTCATATTTCCATCAATAATGCCAAAACCATGCTATGTACAAGATTTTAAAAGATTTCATCTTAAAGCTTACACAAAGGCAATCTCAATTACTTTAATATTTGACCTCTGGTGCAGGTAAATAGATATTAATTGTTGTTTTTATGGTATTAGTTTATATAAATATAATTTTTACATTTTTCTAAATGTGCTTAATGTGACTTATAAAAGTCAGTTTAAGACCTTGAACCTAAAGAATGCTATTACTATAAAATATTTTGTGCTAGAGTTACCCCATGGTTCCAGAGATATGAACATTTGTTTGAAATGCGAGGACATAACTTGATTCGGTCAAAAAGCATAGGCTTTGCTCATTGGACATTGCATGCAAACTTCCTGAGCTCCATTGGAGTGAATGAGATAAATGCAGGACACAGGTGGGTCAAGTTTTTCTTATAGAATGCATGATACAGACAAATCAGGATTTTATTCTATTGTATTAGGCTAATGTATATTATTCTGTTTTTTTTGTTTGTTTTTTATTTGTTGCTATATATTTATTAAAACAAAGCTCTTACTGAATATATTTGCTGTAATTAAAATAGCTTATGAATATGGCACTAAGGTATAACTCATATTTGTTATAACATATTTTTGGTATCATCCAGAATTCTGAACATATTTTTGTTCTTCTCAATCTCTACAGCAAGGCAGAGATGATAAGGTTGTCACAAGATGAAAGGCAATCCTGCCATCACAATATAAACAGCAGGGGGAGCTTTTTTTCCTGAAATTCAAGAATTAAAACTGACTTTACTGTTAACCTATTGCATTAATAGATGTCTGTGGCTTCATATTATTTTACATTTTTCAGTAAGTGATGTCTATAAGATTTTGCTCTTTTTCAGTAATGACTATTGAATTTTCTTTTAAAAATACATTTATTGTCAACTGCAGTCATTCTTGAAATATAGCATATATGAGAACCTAGACATATGTTAGACATTATTACAGAAATTAGATTTTTTATTGAAAATTATATATGTATATTTGTTATAAGAAATCTGTAGCAACTACTTGCTTGTAGAAACTGTGAGTATGTAAAAAAGTACTACAACTTTAAGAAGTGATGTATCCCACAATGCATTGAGTGTGTTTTGCCAGTTGATCATACTTCTGAAGAGTACCTCATTATGAGGAATGTACCTCTTTTTGGGGTCTTAAAAACTTCATCTTCCTCAAAATTCCACATTGAAAGGGACTGTCACACATCCAGTGTTAGGATTTTTTTTCAAAATATTTTATTAAAATTTATAAATTCAGATAATTTATTACATTTATGTTATATAGAAATACATAACTAGAAAAAAGGAATATAAAATACAACAAAAACCACTATTTACAAGAGTGCCCACTCCACTATACAGAAAAAAAATTCTAAAAGATTTCAATCGTTAACATATAACTATCAACAATTATTTATTTAGCAGTTTTTTAAATTTCAACCATGTGTTATAGGAAGAAGTGATTTTGGTTGTTCTTATCTTGATTGTAAAAAGATTTAATTGACAAACTTTGGTTGAAATATTTATAAATTCATTCAAAGTAGATTAATTTTTCCAATTCTTGGTAATAACTTTCCTTGTATTGATAAGATACTCATTAAAAGTGTATATTTTAATCTCATGACACAAGCAGTTACTGATATATTAAATAGAATTAGTGATTTTAGTTAAAATAAATTTATCATTGAATGAAGCCTGTAAAAAATAATGTTATTCCAGAATGGTTTAAGTACAACACAATCAAAAAAACATACGTTGCCAATTTGTTGGGCATTAATTCAACTCGTTATGGTGAAATGAAAGATCTATGCATGAATTTCCAAGAGTAATCAACATTTTAAAGAAGAAGTTGCTTGGTTTGATGATAGTAACATTAAATTTTTATCATCTTCACTTGGACAGTTTTCATTAATGAGTTTTATAGTATTTTGTTGCATTTTAACCACTTTATATAATTTGGATAAAAACCCATTCCCAAGTATACTCTGTTGCATCAAAATAATTAAAAGATCAATAAATTTAGGAACAGAATTTCTTACAGTTTGTTGCATTAGTTTAAATTTATATTCAACCAATTTTTTACTATTCTGAATGTCCAGCCACATATGAACACCTAAGTCAAAATTATTATATAATCTACAGAATGCAGATTTTTCTTTATCCATGGACTGAAACCCATATACCAAGTTCTTTTCTTTAACTGTGATCATTGTTGATCACTTAAAAGTAAAAATATTATTCTAAGTAAAAGTTATAGGAAAGAGCAGAAAATTATTTTATGCTTTATATTGTGGATTTCTGTAAATAAGGTTTCTAAAGATAGTCATTATCATTGAGGTAAAAGATGAGTTGATTGATCAATTCCTAGTATCTGAAAAGTAATATTTTAACAATCAGTGCAGTATAATATTTAATATTAAGTGATGGTGTGAATACGATTCTAACCAAATGTTTCCTTGAAACTCTTTCAATTTGACCTTATAGTTATTATTTAACCAGAGACATAACGTCATGGTGATTGATGATAGGGAATATAATTCTAAATCTGGTAGGCCAATGCCACTGAAAGACCAATCTTTAATGTGGTAATTTAAAACATCTCCATGTTTGTTAGGAAACCAAAGAAAAGTCAGGAATAAGGAATTAGACTCTTTTATGCATTTTTTTTGGTGGAGGTAAAGATAGAGATTGAATTGCATACAACATTTTTGGAAGAATACTCACTTTAATTATAGAAAGTCTCTCTTCCATAGTGAAAAAATGTATTCCATTTATTAACAAGATTCTTTATAGAAGTTAAACTATTATTATAATTCAAACTTATTATATTGTTAATATATGTCATGGTTATTCCTAAACAATTAATTTTTTGTCTTTTACAATATATTTAGTAAATCTTTTGTCTATATCATAAATATTAGAATTTAAAAGTAGAATTTCTGTTTTGTTATCATTAAAGCTAACTCCAGATTTTTTTCTGAAAGATTTCTATTACATTAAAAACAGCAAAGAGAGAGCCATTACATCCATTCAAGGTCAAAAACAAACAACAATTGGATTTCAGAAATTAAATTCTTGCTTATCTGTATGCCTTTAATATCGGGATTTGATCTTGTATAGTTTGCAAATGGTTCCATAATTAAAGTGAAAAGTAGAAGCGACACAGGAGATCCCTATTTAGTTCCAAAGTTAAGTATATGGACCTATTTTATGTAAGTTTAAGAATTTTCATAAAGGAGATTAACACGATGCAAAAAAATTATTTGAAAAATTACATTTTTCTAAAACTAATGAAAGGTAATTCCAATTAACTGAGTCAAAAATACTATTAATGTCTAAACATATTAATATTATCTCTTGTGCTATTTGCATAATCAAACACTGTTAATAATCTTTTAATATTATCATAGGAATTCCTAATTATTATAAAACCAGTTTGGTCGTTATTGATCAGAGGTTGTAGAAACTGCTGTACTCTGTTAGCAAGAATTGCCATAAATATTTTATAATTTATAGTTAATAATGAGATTGGTCTGTAAGAAGAACAGCCTACAGGGTCTTTATGAACTTTTAAGATAGGAGAAATAAGGGTGTTTTCCATGATGATAGAACATTTGTTAGATCTTTAACTATGGAGAAAACTTTGAGAAAAATACTTCTGGCTTCTTTAGTCATTAGTTTATAAAGTTCAGGTCATATGCCATCATTACGAGGACCATTATTAGGTTTTAGTTTATTAATTTGAGCTTTACGTTCAGACATTAATATGGGCCTATCAGTCATTTTCATCTGGTCTTCAGTTAATTTATTTTTAGTATAGTTTCTGATAAAAGATTTAATTACATCTTGAGAATCCATTGTTGGGTTATATTGATTGATTTTATTAAAATGAGTTCTAAATTCTCTAAGAATATCCTCTATTTCAGTAACCTTTTTTTTTGTTTAGGAAAATATAGTTCTTTGATATGATTACACTTGAGTACATTTTATGCATTTGCATTTCCTGACTGTATGAATTTTTCACTTGTATTTACCTTCAACACTATGCAACCCTTATTGTATTGTATTGCTTATGGAGCTTTTCTTCCCGGGCCTCCACTGAAAATGGGCACTTCATGGCCCAGTGGACTTCCCTGGTAATCAAACTGAAATAAATAAATAAATAAATTAGATTTAATAAGCATTTTCATTCTTGTAGATAACTTATGCATGGCTTTTGGTACAATAGAATAGCTATTTATTTTAATCCTTTCTAGATTAATCATAGTTTTATGATTAAGGATTTTTAAATATTTACTATTTAAATTATTAATTTATTTTGTCAAGTTGGAGTTCCCTTTTTGACTAATTTTAATTTATCATTTTTTCTTTTAAATCTATCAGTTCCTTATCCCATTGCTTTTTCTTAAGGACATACCAATTCATAATTTTGCCATATAATATGCTTTTACAGCATCCCATAAATAGGTTTCTGAAATATCTTCTGTATAGTTAATTGCAATAAAGGTCATAATTTCTTTGCTAAAGAAATCTTTAAAATCCTTTAAGTTAGTTATATAGGCAGGTATCCTTTTAATGAGGATATTGTTATTAAAGTTTAACAGTAACTCAAAAGTTAAAGCATTACAGTTAGAATTCAGACAAGAGATTACTTTAACCTTACCTAGTCTTGTGCTTAAAGCATTTGAAACATATACCCTATCAGTTATTGATTGTGATCCATGTTTGTGTGAAAAATGGGTAAAAAAGTGATCTTGGGTCTGAAAACCTGTTGATATCCTTAATATGGAATATAGGTTCATAGGTATTTACTAGGCTAACAACCACAATGGCCTTTTTAAGCTTAGCCATGCTTCCTAAATCTCTGACAAGTTCTGATACCCTTGATAAGTGTAAGCAGGGGCTTGGGAGATGAAACATTTACAAGCTAGGGCCTGGGAGATGAACCATTTACAGGGTGCCTGTGTCCATTAGAGACATAGGTACCAAACTAGGGATGAATTTCCTGTTCTTCATCTAATTGTCCAAGTTGATCTTGAATGGGTTAGGGAGGAACTCTGCTTCAAATGGATAGGGAGCCTGTGAGACAGGGTAATCTCTGGTATACATACTTGTCTCTCCAGCAGGTCCTATTTATATCACAGGTAAGGTTTAAGTCTTTAGAATAGGTAATTTTGGTGCGGTTTGTTTTGTGAATATGTAGGCGGTCCATTAGAGCGTGGTCTGACAATGCCCTCTATGTCAGGCATAGATCTTCCCTCAAAAGCCTGTAGGAGACAGAACACAGGGATAGAGCCTTGAGGCAGTCTGCATAGGATATTTTACTTAAGCCCTATATTTTTTTAGTGAAGAACCTCTGTGGCCATTTCAGTTGTTGGATATACCTGGTTAGGTACATACCAAAGGGGGCATTGTACTCATTTATTTATTTATTTCACATTTGTTTACCAGAAAGTCCAACTTGGAACAAAGCCAATTTTCAGAGGAGGCCCAGGGAGAAGAGCTCCAGAAGCATGTCTTTGTAATGTGGGAGGAAACCCGAGCACCAGGAGGAAACCCCCACGAATGCAGGGAGGACATGCAGACTCCACACAGAAGGCACCCCAATCAAGAATTGAACTGGAGAACCTCTTGCTGTGAGGCAGCAATGCTATTGCTGCACCACTGCACCATCCAGTCATAGGTCTGATGAATACTGAATACAGTGGAACAATAAATTATTTGGACTTAGATGCTATGCCTTTGTTTATAAGTTGTGCAACATAGAATAATTTCCTCACTACTGTAGATATGTGATGGTCAAATGTTAGATTGCTATCTATGTGTGTCCCTAAGCCCCTGACTACTGGGTCAACTCTAAGGGGTGTATTGTCAGTATGATAGTTACCAGGGGTGGATGACTTCCAAAGGATATTATTATGCATTTCTTGGCATTAAGTTTTAGTCCATGGCTCTGACACCAGTTGTTTGTCTGTATCAGCCCCTCCTGGAGAACATTTGTGTCAGTGTGGGATTCAGTGACAGCTCCTAATTTGCAATCATCTGCAAATCTAGTCAGCCAGAGAACACTAACACTGGCCTTGACGTCAGAGAAGTAAATGCCAAAAAGGAGTGGTCCAAGGACTGATCCCTGAGGGACTCCACTTGTGACTGGCCTCTTTGTAGAGGTGGACTCCCCAGTTCTAGCTTCCTGGGTCCTATCTGTGAGCCAGTTGGCTATCCAGTGGGTGACATACGAGTTTGTACCTAACCCCCTGAGTTTGTCAATAATGCCTGTGTGGAGTATTGTGTTAAATACGTTGGCCAGGTAAAGGTGGGCAGTGTGATCCATTTTGCCTTCATTCATTGTCTTGATGACCTTCTCAAAGAAGTCCACCAGGTTGAGTAGGCATGATCTGCCCTTGACAAAACCAAACTGGGTTAGGTCCAATGTCTGGAGATTTCCTATATCATTATTGATCATTTCCATGATAATTCTTTCTGTGGCTTTACATATATGTCTAGTGAGACTTATGGGTCTGTAGTTTCCATGGTCTGTAGATGGCCCACCTTTGTGCCGATTGATGACTGTTGCTGTTATCCATTCATGAGGCACAAAGCCTATTTGGAGGCTATAGTAAAATAGCAATTCCAAAGGCCCTCATAGGTTATGGTTCATGCTATTTAGAAGGGATCCTGGGATATTGTCTGGGCCCATTGATGCAGTGTTCTTGGCCTTAGAGATCAAGAGAGAGAGCATTAAGGACCTGTTCCCTAGTGATAGCAGGGAGAGTAATTCTACAAATTCTATTAATGCTTTAGCTGAAGCAGATATCCTATGCTCTCTAGTAATATCAGAATCTTCATCCTTTAATATACAATTAAAATCTCCTGCCAATATAATACTGCCTTTATAGATTTGAATAATCTAGTCTAATTGATGCTTAACAGTTTTAACACCTATTCCAGGGATCCAATACACATTAATAAAGGTGTTAAATTTTCTTTTGATTTCTAAGGTTACTGAACAAATCATTCCTTTATCATCATTGTACATGCTAAGGATTTTAGGCATAGGTAAAGAATTTTTCCACAAAATAACTACCCCTCTTTTTCTGGTTATGTTGAGAGCTAGATAAGACAGTGTAATATTTAGCATTAAGTCTGCCTATGTCTTCTTGTAACAGATGCGACTCCTGTGAAAAAATGATCTGGGCATTAAATAATTTTAAAAATTTGTTCAAACTGTCCCTCTTGCAACCAGTGTTTAATCCATTAATATTGATGGAAATGCATTTAGTTAAGACATATAATAGGCAAGACAAATACATAAATGATGACATCATAATTCCAAAAGTATGATAATAACAATGAACCACTCCTAAAATTCTTAAACTGCTTACTGATAAATATATAACCAGTAAGCTGGAGATTATTAACTATGTGCGCATTAGTACCAATAGTAAACACCCATAAAAGACAATGTATTTCCCAAAAGATTAAACAGAAACTCTAATACCCTTCTTTCCACTCATGGAATCTAATACTCCTAGTATGAATAGTGAATCTAGCCAAACATTCCCACCCATCAGCACAAAGGTGCAATACCTCTCTGCTACTTTTAGAACAGAATGATCATTAAAAGGAAAAGAAAACAAACAAAAAAAAGGCAATTAAAAACATCACACACAGAAAAAAACTCTATGAACATTTTACCAAATTCTGATTTAAAGAGTGTATATGTCAAAAATAAGTGTTTCAAGTACTAAGTTATATATTATTATTACTGTAAGAAAAGATTTAACAACAAAAATTAGGGTCAAACTCTACTGGCTAGGAAATTATGATGAGTATATAATATATATTTCTGATTAAAGCCAATTTACATATGAATAAGACTTTACAATGTAAATTATTATTAAAAGACATTCCCCAGGATTCATGAAGCTCAGCACAAGGACTGCTTTAGGCTTGCGCCGACCGTGCAGTGTAGAGATGGCGCAGTAGCGCCATATGCATATTAATGAAGGCATGCTGCCGCCACATCCACGTGCATAGGAAACGTGCACAAGTACATGGGGCATGTCAAAGTGCCGCACGGAGGTGTGGACATGTCAGCTGTTTACGTGCAACCTAAAATGCTGAATATTATAGCCTGCCTCCAATAGTAATCACACCTGTCAGTGTCCGTGGATACTGAAACGTATGCAAAGCATGCAAGACAGTTTTGTGAACACAAAAATAAGAAGCAAACACAAATGCATGTAGCTGAATATTGAGTCCCCATCCCTCGAACAAATGACATTTAAAACCCCGTGCCCGTATTCTATTGTAGTGTCGATAGTTATACCAAGTGGAAGCGAAACACATCATGTTAGCGTGCCGCCAATAGTTAAGTCTAGCCCAATGGTCAGGGTTACCACCTGTCCCACATTGTGAGGGACAGTCCCCCTCTGGGCAGTTGTATCCATACCAAAACCAATATAAATGTAAAATATCCTGCGACCGTAGGACATAATTATGTCCCACATCTTATGTAATAGTCACATACAATACTTATTTCCATATGTAACATACCTACATGTTACAAGACATAGAATAAGCAAGTAAATGAAACAGAAGAAGCAGCTAAACTGCTACAACAATAAGCTTACCTTTAGGCATAAAACAAAAGTACTATCTGTTGTACTGACCATGGGTATGTGTTGGCCTGTAAAATCTGATGTGTGTCCTGAATATATCCCATCCTGGCCATATGAAAAGGTGGCAACCCTACCAATGGTCAGAGCATTCACCCAAAATCTGCCCATTTGTGGTCCAAGGCATCCTTTTCAGGATGGGCCAAAGATGAAATGGTATTACCCGGGTCTACCTACCATGTCATGAAAGATAAGTATTTGTGTGTGCCTATGTGCATGATGTACAGCATGTGGAAGGTGAAAAATGCTAGTGTAGTCCTCATAACCATACAGGTACCAGAGATATGTAGTGCATGCAATGTGTTCCCTTGACCATGCCATGGGCCATCAACCAGAGAAGGGATGGACAGAGTGTGTGAAATATGGGTGTGGGGGGACGGGTAATGTAATAATTCACAAAGGGGAGACAGAGTTGAATGCACAATGGGTGAACTGGAGGTGTATGAGGGAGCAGTGGATGAATCAGAAAGAAACACAAAGAACAAACATACACATCTGCAATACAACCTGACAAGCCATATTGTAGAACACAATCCCACAAACATATGCATATTAAAATGTGTGATACACATGTACAGAAACGTCACCGGCACATATCCACATAATGGTCTGGACTGAACTGAGTCATCCAACTACAACACACCTGGATGCATAATTGAATACCCATCATCCCCTCTACAGCACACAACCCCCCCATTACTGAAGTCCACCAAATCCAGCCATACTCGGGTTGCTAGCTTGGCGCAGCCATATCTGCACATAGTGACCACTACTCATATCTAGTAGGCAGTCTCACCCTAGGCAGTGTCAGGATTGCAAACTATGTATCCCTTGCATGTAAAACCCTATCACATTTTTGTAAATCCAAAAAGATCGAAGGTTATTGTCTTGTTCAATTTTTGGATATTCCCTCATGGGATAAGTACCCTGTGTAAAAATCATACTTGGTATCACAACACAATGTCCAGTCCTGTAGACATCTGGAAACAAGTTGTATGTACAGTAGTGGTTCACGAGACTGCTCAGCCTCCAGCCAGTCATGCAGAACCTATTACCTGGGATTAAACACCTGACCGTGATGCACGGCTCCCCACATAAATTATCAAGAATATATACTTTACACATTCACATAGTGGCAGGTGGATATAGGGTGATTAAGGCGCTGACGTAAGCAGGGTACCTCCTGTCCCACTTTGTGAGGGACAGTCCCTGTTTGGGTAGGTGTGTCCTGACAAAAAATAATACAATGGCAAATGTCCTGTGATTATAGGAAATAATTATATACCATATTTCATGTAACAGTTGCCTAAAACAGTTATTTCTGTATGTAAAATACATAAATCTTACAATAAACAGATTAAACAACTAAACTGCTACAAGAATAAGCTCTCATCTAAGAAAATAAGTAAAGTTTTAAACCCTGTACTGACCGTGGGTATGTGTTGGCCTGAAAAATCTGGTGTGTCCTGAATATATCCCATCCTGGCCATATGAAAATGTGGCAACCCTACCAATGGTCACAGCATTCACACAATAACTGGCCAGCCTCTTAATCCCCCCTAAAACCAGTGACCTTTAGAGGAAAGGTGTTGAATTACACTGAATGAATAATGACAATAATTAAGAGTAATAGACGTCTTTTACTTCAGAAAATAAGTATTAATACATATGCTCTGAATCTGTCAACGTTTCAAGTTAATAGTACTAATATTGTAAAAGTGTCCATGTCTCCATGATTGTCCCTGATTTCTCCTTGCCTTGTCCCTGTTACTGTTGAAATTAGTCCCTGAGTGGTTGAGAGGTCCGTACACATATGTACACCAACCAACTGTCACATTTGTTGCCAGTACTGTTGAATACCTGTAGTGAAGTCATATATCCTAGCTACCATCCATGCGGAATGTACCACGGATGGTATAGTGGTCAAACCGGTGACTAAGGTGTGTCTGTTTCTGGGTCCAAGCCATGCAAGGGCTGCTAATTTTATGTGATGCCCCGAACAATGTCCATCGGATATAGGGAGGTAAAGCCAGCGGGGATGCTCAGCGGACATTCAACAGAATGGGAAATATAAATAGGTATGTAGGTGTATATGTATGTGTATGTACAGACAGACAGATATATATATATATATATATATATATATATATATATATATATATATATATATATATATATATATATATATATATATATAAAATGAACATGGTCACAATAAAGCAGTTGTAACGAATGTGAAGGGAAACACCAGTGGAACCCTCCACCCCATATTATGTAGTGCTGACATATCAAGCTGGTCAGAGGTGGGCAAATCCCTGCGTCTGTAAACACAGGTAGAATGGCAACATTGGGACTAACTCTGTCCATGTGCTAATTCTGACTTTCAAACAGGTACAGAGCTGTTCCGGTCTCCAGTCGGACAAGCCTAAACCTGGATGACCACATGAACACCCTGACAATCAAACACACGTATGTGCCAGGACTATAAGCTTTGGAGTTCTGAATATCCTCAGAGTGAGTAAACATGCAACATGGGTCCAGAGCAGTAGGGAATAGGGAATGGCGCATGTGTAGTACTGCGGTTTTCCCAGCAGGAGAATGGATGCCTGCTGTGTAAGTGAAGTGGTGAGGTGTGTGTTCGGGTAACTATGAACCATGGGTATACATATAAATGAAGAAGAATACCAATAGTGTAGTGATTAGAGCATCCGCCTAATGTAAAGGCATTCCCAGTTCAAGTTTGACTATAGCATATATCATTTTCCTTGTGGAATGAATGTTGCTGTGCTGTAAAGCCAACATTTAAACATGTAAAGGTGAATGCGTGTTTCAAATGTGGCCATTAACCGGATTCCTTCAATCAAAGTGGTACTGTCATAATGAATAAGGCACACGTAAGCACAAATAAGCAGCAGTAAACATATGTAACTCACAGTAAGCATAGGCGAGTGTGCCTGCGCAGGTGTAAGCAGCTTCCAGCATAGGAAATGTATGTTTTAATGTACAGATGTAATTTATATATATATATATATATATATATATATATATATATATATATATATATATATATATATATATATTTATATCTATATATATATATATATATATATATATATATATATATATATATATATATATATATATATATATATATATATATATATATATATATATATATATATATATATATATATATATATATATATATATATATATATATATATATGCATACACACACACACACACACACACACACGCACACGCATATCTATATATATATATATATATATATATATATATATATATATATATGAAGAATTAACGCCATAAGAATAAAGCATACACAAGGGTTGTGAAGGGAATCGAGAGCAACTAAGGTATTATATAGTGCTTGCAGCTTATGTCAGATAAAGCTGCCCAAGAGTGAGCAGAGCACCGCTATTCACACCACAGACAGGGTTCTACCAGTGGGCATAACATCGTTGAACTGCTACATTTACAATACACACAGATGGAATGTAGCCCATGTTGGGACCACCTACACTTGCAAACTGCAAATGGCCGTAATCCATAACACCAGGAAAGGCACGTATGTGCAAATATAAATGGTGGGAGACCCTGTGAATACACGAGGTGGTACAAAAAGTGTGTAGGGCCCCAAATGTTCTGGAGAGGTCAATGTGTAAAGGTGTGTCATGGCTGCGATATCAAGTGGATAATGGCTGTTACGTGTGGAAACTCAACACGGGTGGGGTGGAGGAACTATGGGTATGCGATTATGAATCCAGGAGTGCCAGGGTTGGTTGAGCTGATTCCAATGGACCACCCCGTGTAGGTCAGCTAGTACGTAATAGGTATATATGCATACGCACATGCAGACAACAATATGTTGAAGTACATTCTCTGTAACACATGCACTCCATTTATTGACATAAATAATATGAATGTGCACAGACAGACAAAGACAGTAGCTGGAATAATAGGCTGTGCAGATGAGAAACAGGTCAAATGACACTGGATCACATTCCAATTACCATCGGTAATCCGTATATGAACATATTGCAACATCTGTCTGCTGTATAACATGCTAAATACCAATTACAAGATAACCAGAGTGAAGTGTCGGTGTCATAATGACTAAGGCAATAGTATGCTGGTGAAGCAGATATAAACCCAATACGCATGTGTAAGTGTGTATGAGCAGGAAGTGTATTGGTCAATGGACACACAGATGTATATATATATTCATATAAATATATATATATATATATATATATATATATATATATATATATATATATATATATATATATATATATATATATATATATATATATATATATATATATATATATATATATATATATATATATATATATATATATATATATATATATATATATATATATATATATATATATATATATATATATATATATATATATATATATATATATATATATATATATATATATATATATATATATATATATATATATATATATATATATATATATATATATGTATATATATATATATATATATATATATATATATATATATTTATATTACTGTAAATATACTCATGTACATACCTAGGTTACGTTTCAGCAATTACAGGTAACATATGTTCAGACCGGGCATATGTAAGTTAATAAACAAATGTCTACCTCCCACACCCCCCCTAGCTAGGCCGGTGAGACATACAGACACGCAATAAAGGTAAATACACCACTGCTTTCCAGACCACTGACAGGAAACTACCAGTGGGAGAGATCTGCAAGGTCTACACTTTAAACATGGATCACGGGGTCCCTTGTTGGACACCAAAAATTTGCCTTGTAGGCAAACCTGTGATGACTGACGTGACCAGGATGTAACTGTACATGGGACAGTAGGTTGTGCAAGTCTTATAACACATGGGTTGACAAAACGTATGACATGTGTCCCAACACGGGGAGAGTGGGCAGTGTGTAGGGGTGTGTTCATACTCCAGCTGCGCTCACAGTAAGGATGAGTGCTGTAGAGGGGTGTCAGGTAGGGGAATCATGGGTATGCAATAATGGGCCTAAGTGTGCAGGTGTTGGTTGGCAGAGATATATTAGGCCTGCCCCATAGAAGTAATTCATATTCCTGTGTGGGTATAGCAGACACCCATACCTCCCAAACCTTAAGAGCACATCTACTGGATAGTCTGTAAACCATTGGGGTAACACATAGGGACTATATCAGTGAACTGTACCCGATTATCATGGACGTCCATGATTATGAATCAGAATCTAACACAGTCCCAACTAAACCCTTCCAGAACTAGTGATATTAGGTGGACAGGTGGCGGAATATATGTAATGACTAATGACAACATGTATGAGTCATAAACAGCATGTACCTCGACAAATGTGTATGAATACATATGCTCTGGGACTGTCAGTGTGTCAGGTTAATAGTTCCAATCATCTAAATGTGTCCCAGAGGGTGTTATGCAGTGTCCCTGATTCATTGTTCATTCTCCCCCATTCGTATGTGAGGTCTGCTAGTGACAGAAAGCGCATATTTCAATGACTACCTTAGGTAGATGATAGCATAATAGGTTGGGCTTAGCACCTGTTCACCTTTGCAAGGGACACTCCCCTTTGGGCAGTTGTGTCCTGCAAAATAAATGTTATTATGGCACATGGCCTGTGATTTAGGGCAAAGAATCCATATATTGTCTGTAGTGGTTGCATAAAACGGTTATGTTGTATCTGAAACACGTAGATGTTATAGGAAACAGTATTAGCAACTATAATGCTACAAGAATAACCTTTACTTATGCAAACCTGTGAAGTAGTCTATTTTCTACTGGCTGTGGGTATGTGTTGCCTTGCCAAATCTGACATATCTACATATAGGTCCTATAGGGCTGCCACCTTTCCAAATGGCCAAAGTGGGACCTGCTCCGTAGAAATTTCAGACGTACCAGGTCAGAACATACCTACAGCCGTGCATAGTACAGAACTATACGTATTAGCACAAATAAAAGCTTAGTCTAGCAGCAGTCCAGTTGCTTATGTTACTTCACATAACATATAGAAGTGTCATATATACAATAACTGTTACATGCTACTATTAGAGAAACGTAGAATATAATATTGTCCTGTAATCAGGACATTTGCTATGTCTAGATTTTTTTCGCATGACACATATGCCTAAGGAGGGACTGTCCCACACAAAGTGGGACAGGTGTTAATCCTAAAGTCTCACCTCGGCCATTTTAAAAGGTGGCAAACCTACAATTGGTATGCAGTAGCATGACCCGGAAGACGGATGTGGGTCCCAAAACACATTTACTTGTCTGCATTGCAGAATATTGGTTCGCATGTATCAGCCAGATGGGAGCAGATTGTATGAGGAAAATGCGTATAATATGATTAACTCACTGGACAAGCCACCGATTCCGTACAGTCGAATGCCATGGTGTCGCCTAATGGTCAGCCATACCTGATACTGTAGTCATGTATTCCAATGTAATAGGCATCACAAGGGATCACACCCACCCAGCGTGAGTGACACATGCAAGCACCAATGTCGGTGCATGTGCAAGTGAGGGAGCGAGTGGGTGTAAGTGTGTTTGGCTACCAGTATGTGAGTATTGCACTGGTAAAGAAATGTGGAGTCTAAACAAGTGTAAGAAGCTGTAACCAGAGGTCAGCAGTGCTTAACACCATGCAAACCCACGCACAACTGCTCCCAACTGCTTCAATGTGTCTTAGTCACTCCGTATCCAATGGGCTTGTTCTGGCCGCAAACAAATAACCGTCCTTTGCAAGTATTGGTAGCAACACCCTGCGCACACAGCTAATGTGAATTACCAATACACCATGGCAAATATACAGACAATAGACAGTACCACACACATACCATACAGCACAGTCATCCAACAGTATAGTATAGCAATGTACCGGCAGATATGTCCAGACCACTTGTGTTTGCAGACCTGACCATCTTGTGTTTACATGTGTGAGCATGCCCAGTATGACCATTCTGCATGTTGTCGACTGACATTGCCGTAATACCTTCATGTGTTTGAGCATGCCCAGTATGGTCAACTTTATCGCATGTGTTACATGTCCAGGTAGTCAGTACTGTGGTGCCAACCTCTGCGTTGTACACTGACAGGTGACATGCTGTGTCTGCAGGGTATCCATCGGTCATGTGGCATTGACTGTTGCTACATTTCTGTACAGCATGGGGGGACATCCGACTGTATCCACATTCCTACACAGCCCAGGGGGGGGCGCACATGACTGTTACATGTGTACGTTGAAAGGAGGGCACAGCTGATACTTATACACTTTTGCTACTACTGTGCTGGTATGTCAGGTACTCCATTTCAGTGTGTAGACCTACCTATTGTGCTAGTTAGAGGCATACCAGTGTACTCCAGGTCTTAGCTTTAATTACCAACATATTAGTTTCAGATGTCCTAGCCTTCACAACCTACATCCAACTGCCTGGCCTGCTGTAGTCTGTCTGTGTGGGTCTGTAGGGGGGATCATCCATTGGGCATATTCAGAGGCCATAGTACAGCATTTGTCTGCGTTGGTCTACACCTGTCCAGCTGGTTGAGACTTGTGTGGGCTGTATGGACACACATGATGCTCAGCCCATTACCCACAGTGGGTTATGACACCTGTGTAATACTGGCTATTATGGTGACCCCAGTATGTGCTACAGATGTCATGGTGCCACTATGGATGTCTACTGTCTGCTGCCTTAACATTCGGCCACCAAATTCCCTTGCATGCTCACATCCATATCATAGCTCCAGGTAACAACACATTCTAATACAACTGCCAGTTGGTAGGTTGATTGACTTACTTTGAGGGTGTGCCAGACCTGAGGATGGTGCTGGAGGGCTGCATATGTCGGATGCACACAGTGCACTTCCTATACATGGCTGAGCACAGGTAGTGTCATGTTTGGCATCCCTTTTACTGTCTGTGTGAGTCAGAGAGGGTGACATTCCCTGGGTACCTACTGTGTCAGTGCATATGCTATGCATTGCCTCTTTGCCAAGGCCAGGTCATACTGGGCATGCCTCCTTCTGCCTACTGAATCCAGCTCAGGTAGTTCCTCCTCTGAGTCACTCTCTGCCTGTACAGGCCTTGGCATTGGTGGGGGGTTGTGTGGCCCTGCCCCATGCTGTTCCTGCTGCAGCTGTTTCCACAAGATCATATTGTGTAGCATAGCACATACCATAACAATTTGGGTGCATGTAGCTGGTGAATACTGCAAGGCTCCACCGGATGTGTCCAGACACCGGAACCGTGACCTGAGCATCCCAAACACATGCTCAATTATATGTCTTGCCTGTGCGTGTGCCTCATTATGGCATAGTTGTTCAGGTGTTTGTGCATTTCTGATGGGTGTCATCAGCCACGGCTCCAGTGGGTACCCATCATCTCCCACTAGGTGACCGTAGGGGATGTCCATATAGGCAAAGCTGTGGAAAAGCTGCATCAGATGCCATATATCGGAATCGTCATAGCTTCCAGGGCAGTCAGCACACACATTCAGTATAATGCCCTAGGCATCGCATACGACCTGGTAGTTGATGGAGGGGGATGCCCATGCAGTTAATGTAGGCCCTACCCCACTCACCGGGTGGTGCTTGGATGCGTACGTGCATGCAGGCTATAGCACCCACTACCCCAGGGTAGTCTGCCATTTGGTGGAAGTGACACATATTGCTGGTCAACACCTCACATGTGTTGAGAAAATGTACGTGCTCACTGGCATGTGGTGACATGGCATACAGGAACTGGTGGAATACTCTGAATGCAGATGCCTGTGTGATCCCCATGATATCCCCAGTTGTGCTTTGGGAGGTACCTGTGGCTAGTATACCTAGGCCTACACATACCTTGGTATCCACTGGGATGGGTTTCCCTCGGCCTGTTCGATGTCTCAGGTGTGGCCAGCAGAGCTCAACAATTTGCTGTAGGAGGTCTGTGTCCACCCCATAGCACTCCACTATCTCCAGCTCATGTAACCCCTGGTAGGTTACCCTGGGTCTGTACAGTCTTCTCTGTCTCCTCACTGAGGGTTGTTCGGCAGCATTCACATCCTCACCACCCTCAGCCTCCTGCACATGTTGGTCTATGTTGCCTGCTGCAGCCCTTCTCATTTCATTGGATTGTTTTGTAAAATTTCCCCACATGTATACACCGGTGGTGTAGAGTGTGGAAAAACCCAAGGGTATGGTGCTTGCTCACTTTATCGTAGTGTTCTGGGCCGGGCTGGGCCTGTAATCTGCTGATTGTGATAATTATCACCTGTTTGCCCAGCTTGTTCACCTTGACTACTCTCCTACTGCTGTTGTCCCTCCCAATTGCACTAGGCAGGTATAGACACACCTCTAGCTTAGGCGTGCTAAGGCAGAAGCAATCCCAAGACACAGGGCTCCAATGTACGTACAGTATGCCTGACACCCCCCTATGCTTTCACCTATATTTGAGTCCTGCACCCGGCTATCTATACACATACACTCTTGGGATCTGCATCACACCCTGGGGATAAACGGGATTCACTATTTTCCACCTTGTTTGCATAGTATTGTCTTCTAATGCATAGTTACATGACCCATACTGAGCCTCCCCAAAAATAACCACTGCTTACTGTCATGCAGATCCGCACACAACTGGTTAAAAGCACCTTACTATCACCGTATTCGATGTCCCTTGTTCTTCCCAGCAACAAAACAGCCGGTCTCTGCACGGCTTGAACCCGGGACCATGCCCACCACAGATGATGTGCTTTACCACTAAGCCATGGCAGATATACATACATCAGAGGTTATCACATACAGATCATCCAGCACAGGCATTCAACAGTATAGGACGTAGATATAGAATCTATATCTCAACAGCAGATCACATGACACTAAAGCATTAGACAAGAATGAAAAGGAAATCACATGCGCCTCCTGCATTATGTACTGGTGTTAATATCAAGGCAAGTGTGTTTCTGTGTGTCACACGGGTTCAGACTGTATTAAGGGTAAGATTAGGGCTGCTGACATTACTCACCAGACCTATTGCCGAATGTATGTGTATGTCTTGCCAACCCAGTCTCTTGACCGATTACGACATTTATGGACACTATATAGGAAAACAACAAAACACGCTCTTCAACACATCCTGGAGCTAGCCGCTCACAGACACCAACACATAGGATATGACTGCCAAACACACACACCTGTCATGCCTTGGAATAAAACACCTACCTGTCTATTCTATCACAATACAGCATTACACAGTTACAGAATGCACTACCGAGATTACTGGGACACAACACTCCTAGAGGTGTACTTCTAGGTGGGTGACATCATCAGCAATGGAAAAGTCGGCGATAGGGATTGTATGGAGTGTGAGCAGTCTAAAAGCATTATTCTGT
The DNA here is from genome assembly GCF_019279795.1 of Protopterus annectens. NCBI lineage: Eukaryota > Metazoa > Chordata > Ceratodontiformes > Protopteridae > Protopterus > Protopterus annectens. The sequence goes on along the minus strand of NC_056739.1, from coordinate 1,452,101,603 downwards.
CCCCAGGAAGATGAAGACACACACACACAGTTGGCATGGCTGGGATTAGAACAGAGATCTAACTATCTTATACTACAGAATTACGCAGTTATAGAATGTGCTATCAAGATTACTGGGAGACAGCACTCCCAGAGGTGTACTTCTAGGTGGATGACATCATCAGCAATGGAAAAGTCGGCGATAGGGATTGCATGGAGTGTGAGCAGTCTAAAAGCATTACTCTATCCCCATACAGATGGAGACACACAGAGTTGGCATGGCTGGGATTAGAACACAGATCTACTGATCTTCTCACACTACAGCATTACGCAGTTACAAAATACGCTCCCGAGATTACTGGGACACAGCACTCCCAGAGGTGCACTTCTAGGTGGGTGACATCATCAGCAATGGAAAAGTTGGCGATAGGGATCGTATGGAGTGTGAGTAGTCTAAAAGTCTTACTCTGTCCTCAGACAGATGGAAATACACACTCACACAGTTAGCATGGCTGGGATTACAACACAGATCTAACTATCTTATTACACTACAGCATTACACAGTTACAGAACGTGTTACCGAGATTATTGGGGTACAGTACTCCCAGAGGTGTACTTCTAGGTGGGTGACATCATCAGCAATGGAAAAGTTGGCGATAGGGATTGTATGGAGTGTGAGCAGTCTAAAAGCATTATTCTGTCCCTAGGCAGATGGAGACACACACAGTTGGCATGGCTGGGATTAGAAAACAGGCCTAACTATCTTATCACACTACAGCATTACGCAGTTACAGATCGCACTACTGAGATTACTGGAACACAGCACTCCCAGAGGTGTACTTCTAGGTAGGTGACATCATCAGCAATGGAAAAGTCGGCGATAGGGATTGTATGGAGTGTGACCAGTCTAAAAGCATTATTCTGTCACCACGCAGACAGAGACACACACAGAGTTGGCATGGCTGGGATTAGAAAACAGACCTAACTACCTTATCACACGACAGCATTATGCAGTTACAGAACACACTACTGAGATTACTGGGGCACAGCACTTCCAGAGGTGTACTTCTAGGTCAGTGACATCATCAGCAATGGAAAAGTCGGCAATAGGGATTGTATGGAGTGTGAGAAGTCTAAAAGCATTATTCTGTCCCCTGGCAAACAGAGACACACACAGTCGGCATGGCTGGGATTAGAACACAGAACTAACTACCTTATCACACTACAGCATTATGCAGTTACAGAACATGCTACCGAGATTACTAATGAACAGTACTCCCAGAGGTGTACTTCTAGGTGGGTGTACATCATCAGCAATGGAATAGTCAGCGATAGGGATTGTATGGAGTTTGAGCAGTCTAAAAGCATTATTCTGCCCCCAGGCAAATGGAGACACACACAGTTGACATGGCTGGGATTAGAACACAGGCCTAGCTGTCTTATTACACTACAGCATTACGCAGTTACAGAACACGCAACAGAGATTGTTGGGGCACAGCACTCCTAGAGGTGTACTTCTAGGTGGGTGACATCATTAGCAATGGAAAAGTCGGCAATAGGGATTGTATGGAGTGTGAGCAGTCTAAAAGCATATTTCTGTCCCCAGGCAGACGGAGACAAACACATGCCAGTGGTGTGATCAGGTCAACAGCCTATCTGTGGACCACTATTATAATATTACATTGATACGAGCCACGCCACAGACACTACACCTTTCAAGACTGTCAATATGACCGTCTAGGAATGCAGACATCGACATGGATGCTGGCAGTTATGATGTACATACCTGTGAACCAGTGTGTTCAATGTAGGAATCCATCCTGAAGTGGAGTATGGTCATCTGTTGACTGGACGAATACTATCGCTATACAGGGTTACAATGGCCATGCCCATACACATAGAGGCACATAACTGACACAAAGTGTCACTGGGCATGCTCACACACTTAGTAGCACAGGGCTGTTTTGTATTTACTCTGATTCTAAACACAGAAGGGCACAGTGGCCATGCTATTACAGTTAGACGTGAACAACACATTGTAATGGACTCTGGTGTCGATAGTTGTCATTGTTAGCAGGAACGCTGCACTACACATATCTGACACCAGTCTTCTACACAATGCCTGCTGCTGTCCATCACATTAGATGCACCAATCTAAATCTAGCACACTAATACCACCCGTGGTGATGTCCTGCCAGGAGTGGCTACTTTGCTCATATAGTGCCATTCATAGACGAATGTCCTGAGACCAGGTTAACACCCTGACACCTAGAGGACAACTGCATTGTATGTGTATGCTAAACAGTGCTAGATGTGTAACGTTCGTAATCACAGCTGCCCAATGTAGATCCAACAATGGGGAATACTGACATCTGTGTAGTGAGGAACACCTGGCTGAAGACTCAGTTGTGCACAATGGCACTACCACCATATACCTCGGATACAGACATGTGGGCCATAATGCTGGTATAAACGGCTCCAGGTGGTGGTGTCCCCATGTCCATGAAGGCCACTCAGATGTACTGACCAGTACACCCTCAAAAGGCATCACAGATGTGTCAGGTGCAGATCACAGTGTCAAAAGCCGCATCCTAGGATGCAGCCCTCAGACATCACCATGTCCTTGGACCAGCATCACACATCCATACATGTGGTAGAACATATATTAATACAACACCATGTGACTCATGACCAGTATACTGTACCTAGCTCTACATCAACTGTGCAGACTACACATGTACTGACACAGTTGCATCATGTGTTATGCAATGCAATGATACCACTGTTCATAACCAGGTTGGCTGTACACATAACAGGAGCCCTGGGTCATATACAGCAGTAACAGATGACTGTTGCTGTACACCAGTAAACACCTTCATGTTTGGATATGACATACATGTACCTACCGTGGATATGTACATGCCACACACACAAACACACAACACATATGTACATAGCATAGCTGTTGCTGTCCTTCGTGCAGACAGGCGGCTACAGCAATTACACACATGCACATGGAAGGTAGGTCCATGGCTGTTGAATGCTAACAGTACACAAGGTGTGATATCAATGTTGACTGAGTTAACATTCCCTCTGTACTGGTTACCCATGACAACTATCATATCATACAACAGTCCATGTGTCATGTATGTCATCACACATGTCCACCAATTGCAATGCCTACAAACATGGCTAAATGACAGGAATGTAGTACCTACACACATATACATGTAGTGGTGTGCGTTCAGCTACCATGCGTGTGCAGTAGCTGATGTTTGCAGGTGATGTGTGTCTTACTACAACATGCAGTTACAATGCAGCCCCATCATTGCCAACTGTATATGGTGATATACTGACAGTATGGTAAGATGTACATCAGGTATGGATGGATGTGTGGACATAACTAAGTGGTGGGCCATCTTTGCAGATGGATGTTTGCTGAAGACAGCTCACAGGTGTGTCACAAGCTGTCCTAGCATAACATGTGCAAACACTAAGCTATGTTACTGTTAATTGAAGGGGAAGATATATAACCTACACAGTGGTCAGGGTGTCACTGACTGTAAATCATTTGACACTTGTAACACTTAAGACCTCCCGTGTGCATATATCAGCACAATTGCCAAAGGTAGCTTCCATACACATTGTAATGCAGGCAATACTGCTGCATGTCTGTTATACATATCATAAGATAGCAGGTGTTTGATTCACAGTACTGCCATATGTGTTGAATTGTGTGTCCATATATGCCACGTATGTTGTGAAATACATCCCAATTGTTACTCACACCCTGTACACTGTTGTAGAGATCTGTACATACTGCAGTGTCGAAAGCAAGACATAGGCAGGGGTGGGGTGTGTATCACACACATATGAGCTATCTGTATGTGCATGACATAGGTGCATTCAATTGTGGACTTCACAGTGTGTGTGTGTGTGTGTGTGTGTGTGTGTGTGTGTGTGTGTGTGTGTGTATGCATGTATGGCTGTCTGGTCCATGGAGTGTAGATGTATGTTCCCATAGTGAACAGATAGGACCCCTAACTCCTCCAGGTGATGCAATCTACTACCATGTTGATGCCTTCGATCTTAGGCATTACTGACTACCTGTACATGTGTATTCTCTGTGTCGCGTCATGTGGGTGCACAGTACTGTAATGGTGATTACCACATAGGCAGGGGTCCTCACCTCAACACTATCAAGTGTGTGTGTGTGTGTGTGTGTGTGTGTGTGTGTGTGTGTGTGTGTGTGTGTGTGTGTGTGTGTGTGTGTGTGTTACAGTGTCGTTGACCCCATGAGTGTGGGCGTGTTACTGTATGTCTGAATACATGTGTGCGAATACCTGTGTGTGTGTGTGTGTGTGTGTGTGTGTGTGTGTGTGTGTGTGTGTGTGTGTGTGTGTGTGTGTGTGTGTGTGTGTGTGTGTGTTCTCATCCTACAGTGAGGCCTCATGCTAACAACTGGCCTCTACCCTTCTCATCAGCTAGATCGCTATGTAAACTCCCCACCCCATGTAACTGTACCTGTGATGTCACCCAGTATGGATGTCACGTCTCTAGCCACTGTAGCTTAGTACACAGCTCCCATGCTCCTGGATCAGCAGATGTGTAGACATCTTTGGAATGTCAGCCTTTCTAACAGTGAGGTTGAAGCTACGAATAGCATGCTGTTATTGCCATACATACCTGTGAGTAGTCCTCATTTACACATGGGAAACTGCAAACACTGGCACTCAACGGCACATGCAATTAGACCTGAAAGAGGGAAGCAGGACATCATTAACAACATGCTGTTACTGTTGTTACCAAGACACATACTGTGAACAGAAAACAATGCATTCTAAACCTGTACGGCATGTTATGTCTGCTGCGTGTCAACAGTACACAACAATTGAAATCTATACTTATCTCCCTATTCTGTTCACCCTGTGCATCAGACCATGTGAGCATGTCCCTGCACCGATGGTGTGGATGACAGGGATGCGGCACAGGTATCATCATATGCACAGGGTGATAATGTTTGCCAGGGGCCTAGGCTGCACCAGTGGATGACATCATGTGTGTGGGTTAGGGCCTGTGATCTAATTGGCCATGTCTGGTTGTTATGCATGTGAGTGTTGCAGTGCCCTATAGATGTTTCTGCTGTGTGCGGCTATGTGTGCACACAGTTCTGCCATGTGTCTGGCCTAAACAGGAGTATTATTGACAGCTCCAGACTGTACAGACCAGGTTTTGCAGCTCACGGTGTCCGGCCACGGCCATGTGACCTGTGCCTGCCAGGGGTTGCACGGGCACTATCAGGTAGAGGTGCATATTGGGAAGTGTCCGATGACACATGTCCACTGGCAACGTGGCCCCGTTGGGGCCATCCAGGGCCACGTGCACATGGCCTGCTGTGTCCTGGTGTGGACAGTGCAAAACCAGCTGCACTGCTGCTGCCACCACCACTATGGGAGCAAGCATGTGAGGTAGCTCATTCACGTAGACCTGCACCAGGTGACGTAGCTGGCCTACATCCACGTGCCCTACACCTCACTCCTACCAGATGTTCCAGCACAGACAGCTCATGCTCATGTATTGTCATGCCACGGTCAAGGATTCCAACCATGTCACCCAATCGTCTGTCCAAAACCTCAGCAATCTGCTGTTGAGCATTTGCCAATGCCTGGATGTAGTCATTTAAAGAAAGGATAGCAGCCCTCTGAAGCCTCTGCCCTTCTCTGTTCTGCCATTCAGCACGTGCCTGTGCTGCCATTACAGCCTGAAACATGCGTCTGGTGACACCAGCTGCTGTGCTCTGTCCTGCAGGGGGATGCCGGCCAGAGGTCCTCCTACAAGCAGCACTGGCCACATGCCTGTGTGGCCCATCTCCAGTCATTTGCCTGACACCATGGTGTGAATACACACCTTCCGTAGCCACCACAATTTCCTTTTCCAAGCTACCACATGCCAACTGTCCTTCCTCTATGGCCACTGGTGATGGGGTATGTGTTGGCATGAGATCTGTGTGCAGTGATGAGGGGGATATAAGTAGAATGGCAACCAATGGCACAGATTCAGCCCCTGACAACCCTGCCTGTGCCTCAAGCATATGTTCATCATCACTGCTAGATTCTGTGGGGACACTAACATCAGATGGACCACAAGAGGGTAACGCACCTACATCACCTGTGAAGGCAAACAAAAACTCTGCATTACAATACAGATATACACACACACAGACACACACACACACACACACACACACACACACACACACACACACACACACACACACACACACACACACACACACACACACACACACACACACACACACACACACACACATACACACACACACACCATGCATGAGATTTGACAGAAGGCATGCAACATGTATGTGATACAGCAGACGGCATGCAGCTCAGACAATAATAGTGGTAGCAATCATATATCCCTGGGTTGCACACAAAAGCATGCATGTGTCATAGCAGAAGCCATGCATTTCACACAATCATGGTAGTAAGCATGCATCCATGAATTATACCATGTGGACCAGCATAGGTTAACAGTACACATGGCTGATGTGTGGTATATGACCTTGACATTAACATGTAGTATGACATGTAATCTGCTGACATGTGCATTGACATGCATACATGTTTAACACAATGGTGTCCTGTCACATATACAGTGGGGTAATGGTGTCACATTGCAGTGCTGTCTGTCCGCCCTACAGATAAAATGCACATTTAGCAGATGTGCATGACCATTTAAGGGTATTATGGGGCATCTATATGCTATACAGTGTGAAGTACAGACACAGTTCCATTGCATGAAATCATGAGGCATCTCTATTGCTATACAGTGTGAATTACAGACACAGTGCATAGCCATGACTGTGTGCATACACAATACATATATACTGTGGATTGTGACCCACGTCGCTGAGGTGTATACACACTAAACCATGATGTGGAATGTGTGACACAGGTCACCGAAGGCCATACAAATGACACACCTGCTCATTTGCAAACATATTTTAGCTGCCTGGCAACCATGTCCACACATGGCAGACTTGTCAATACACCATGTCCCACATGACATTTATGTATCACACACATGAGGTGTATGGCTGAGAGTGATGTCCAACAGCAGCAAGGGAAATGTACTGTATCTGTGTCCTGTTGTGGTTGTCTGTGTATGTATGTGGATGCTGTACAGGTGACTACTGTCATGCTGTGACACAGTCATGATGTTCAACACATCTTATGTGGTCGAATGATGTTACACCTCCACAAGCTGTGCACAGGCCTGTAGGATGTCCAGTGTTCCACATCTGCAATATAATCATTCAACAAAGGCTATAATTGGACCATGTGTGGCCAATGTACAACAAGGTGTACACACAAATACATCACATCTACTGTGTGTTGCTACATGTCTCTGGCCATACTACATGGCCATGTGTGAACATGTGTTGGCCAAACGGTTGTGATGGCCATCTATCTCACATGTCTGTGTTGTCTCATATGACATGCACCCATAGATGTCATATACACCACTGTCCACAGGATTATGCAGACAAAGGGTTGTATGTTTGGTATGTGGGGTATGTTTTATAGGATAGTGAGACAATGTTGCAGCCAGCCCACTACATGTCATGGACATGTCAGATGGCATATCACAATGTGTACACTCAAAGCAGGGGCATAATCCACAATGGTGAATCCTGTGGGCTGTCCATACTCCAGCTCACTGTGTAGTACTGTTTGTGTACCCCACATGTGTAGTTCTGATGTGTAGTACATGTTCCTACATTGAACAACACCTCCACCGTTGTATGCACAGCTGTCCACACATCTAGCAATGACAGTTTCTGAGGTTTCATGTCAGTGTTTCACTTAGTTTGTAAGTATTGCACATGGGTAGCCAGTGTGATGGATTGCAGATGCGACCTGTATATTGTGACCAGACCATACATTATGTGTACATGTGTTAACTGGCCACATGACGAATAGATCCGTGCATTAACATGTCTGATACTTAGAACTGCCTCACCTGCAATGGCCTGCTGTCTTAGCGGAATGCCAGAGGTACCTATACAGGGGTGACACAGCAGTATGATCATTATCCACACCTGTATGACAGCTACAGGGTGCAATGTGCATGTTAACAAATTCGCCAGTACAATAGGATATACTATGGAGTATGCACATGTGTGCATACACAGATAGCATACTATAGCATGCGGCATGTGTGTATACATGCCTTGCATATGATGTTACATTACATATTGTACAGTGACACATGCAACTATATGGGATATAATAGTTATATGTGCAGTAGTGACTTACCAGGCAACTCCAGGCTTGGTGGTTGAGAGACACCCACCTCCACGATGCAGCTAAGGTTTGTGGATGCTGTTCTGACGGTATCCTCAGGTTGGCCAGTAGATCCTTGGTACATGTGAGTGGGGGCTGGGTTGGTGGCCCACCACCTGTTGCACCTTGTTCCCTGGCGATTGCATTCACATGCTGTTTTGCACATATGATCAGGTCCGTGCAGTGGCTGGGTACCTGCTGGTATGTGCAGTTATGGCCACCCACATCATTAACCCTCCTGCGAAGTTCCTGCCACAGGTCATCCCAGTGCTGTGCATCCTGTGGCACATGGCTAAACAGGACATCATAGTTGTCTTGGAGGTAAGGTATAAGGGCCTCATCCTCCAAGTGGGTATAGGTTGGGAGCCTTGCTCGTGGCATATCTGGAAGACATAATGATGGAGACAGGTCACAGTATCTCAGAGATGCACAGAGATACAGCTGCACATACATGTGTATCACATTTATTACATATAAATAGTTGTCTTTATAAATCTTCATGACACTGACACCACTGACATGTTTGTGTCACACACATGTGACACCCAATGGGGATTGGATATTATCACCATATATGTGTGTCACCTGATTACATTGCTCATACTCCATGTGGATGCTGTCTTGATGTGGGCATGTCTGTTTGCCTATACTGGTGTTCTTACCTATCAGCACATGCCTGAATGTGTCCACATTAATGCTGTCAACCTTGATGCTGTGTATATGTCACATATAAACACATACACTGCCTTAACAGACATGACCTGTGACAATGCAGACATGCACACAGAAGCCTTTACATGCATGTGTTTTGCCATATACCTCTACATGGCACTGTACAGCAGTTCAACATCCTGCCACATATTGCCTGTGTTGCACATGTGATACACATGGGACACTGGCTAGCCAGATGGTATTTGCAGGGATGGTTATCAACTATAACATGTACGGCCAAGGTCATCTAGTAGTCTGTATGCCCTGGGCCATGTATGAGCCTAGGATGTAAGGTTGCCTAGCTGTAGCCGACAGCCGTGTTTCCGGTGCCAGGTGAAGCAGTGCCACATAACTGATCCACACGGTTAACGATACATCTACCATGCGGTCATCACACCATGTCTGACAGAGGTGAAATGCGCAGCTTTGCTGAACAGGGTTGCATAGTATGCATGAGTATGTAACATGTATGGCACAAGGATAGCAGGCTACAAAAGGTGATAGTTACTGTCAGCTGCCTGTCGGGTAACAGGATCCGCAACATAACCTATGCATTCAGGTCACTCCTCAACAGGTACAATATGACTGTGTCATTCTCCATGTTAGTGTGAATGCCCTGAGATGTACCTTCCTGGACTACATGTAAAGAGACATGGAATAGCTCTACGATCTTGTAGCCCAGGCAGGTATCGCCCTAGCCCTGAGTAGCATTCTGCCATCGTCCAGACTGATAATGCAGTACAAGGACAAAATGATTTACTTCAACAATTGGCTATGCTTCTGGTGTCATTCCAAGGGTATCAAGTATCTGCCTGCTTTGAATGACATGGTCGACAGAACACGATGCTTTGGCACAGATGGCCTGCACCTGTCGACCCTGATTCTGGATAATAGCTAAGGCTCTTGCTGCTCCTATAGTGCCTGTTTTAGGCGTGGTTCAAATAACATATTCACCACCATAACAGGAACAGGCAAGCAAAACCTGAGGGTAATGCTACTCAGTGCTTGACGTCTTCATCTCAAATGCACTCACCCGAGGCACTCCTTGTAATGGATCACTTCGATATCTGTGCAGTGACTGGGACCTGCTTCTAGGCTCCTGAGAGCACCCCTGCACTACCAGGCTATTACTCATACCAAACCTTTCAGTCATGTAACCAGGACCGGAACACCCACAGCGGAGGTGTGTCCATATTTCCCAAGGATATCCACACCTACAGGCTGGTTGCTTAGCACAATGCATCAGAGGTTATCCAAGTGCAGTTAACTCTGGCCATAACTGCTATACAAATTGTAGCTTGCTACAGATCCCCCACCATACCCCACAGTTAACGGTCCTCACTTCTTGGTGTACTGGAAAGTAGGGTTCAAAAAGACACACTAACTGATGTGCGACTGACACTACCCCACCATTAACTGGGATACCTACTCATGTACCAACACATTAGGCCAAAGCTTTCTGGGATTCATAACCTCCAATCGCCACACTACCACCAGGGCCAACAATATCTTAGACCTGGTCATTACCATCCTCCAAAGCTAGCTACATAAACATAACCGTGACTAATTCCAAGGACTACCACAAAGCATTCTAGAGGTATGTCACTACTCTCAATGGCGATGCCCACATCTGCTCTGACATACAGCAGTAAGGCATGAACATTACAGAACCGACTGATATTAGCAACATCCTGGCAGATAGGTTCAGTGCTAAATATACACCCCTCTCACACCCTAAAGGGCCCATATCTATACAGGAATGATGCAGAGTCCCTGCAATCACAACTATGCAGTTCAAAGCTGCATTCTCTAAAGCCAGGAACACAGCATCCATGTGACCGTACAACATCCCAGGCTGTGATTTCCACGAACTTCAGAACAAAATGGCTCCCCACTTGGGCACCATATTCACTAATAGCCTTGCATCAGGCATTGTGGCCCCTGAATGGTGCACAGCAACAGTTATCACACTCCACAAAGGTGGCACCACAATGGACCAGGGGAACTATTGCCCTATACACCTGACTAGACTGTTCTGCAAGGCTATGGAGTACATCATCATGGATCTCATTCACAGAGACATTGGTAGCCTCCAAACCTTTTATCCCACCCAGTTTGGATATGTTAGGGCCAGACCATATCTCCTAAACCTGGTGGAGTCCATTGAGACAGTTACCATGGCAGTAGATGATACCCTCACACAGCCTACCTTGACCTCTCAAAGGCTTTTAAGACCGTTCCCCATTCTGGTATTGTCAACATACAGATCCACCTGCACATTAACCCCTACATCATGAGATGTTATGCAAAGTGGCTCACGGACAGAACCCACACAGTGAGGGTAGCATACCCTAGGTCCTACTGTAAATCAGTTACAATTGGTGTCCCTCATGCCTCGGTCATAGGGCCCCTCATGTTCGGTATATGCTTCTCTGAGGTACAGGCTAGCAAAGGAGGACTTACCCTGAATAGGTTTGCAGATGACTGCAAACTAGGGGCCATGATTGATTCCCCAGCTGATACAGACACCCTCCATAAGGGTGTCACTGGGATGGATACCTGGTGTCAATAACATGGCCTCAAGCTGCATGCCACAAGGTGCATAGACATCCCCTTTGGATTACACTAATCACCCATGGACTATCACATAGGTGGTAAGTCCCCTACATACATAAGACGTAATAAGGGATCTTAGAACCCAAGTAGATAGCATTCACTCCTTTGATAACCATATTGCCAAGGTGGTGTGGATATCCTTCTACGTGGCCCCCCTAATCTCTAATAGGTTTGTAGCCAGAACAAAGGTAGCCATTGTGCCTCTCTACTCATGACTTATGAAACACATTAAAGGGTACAACATGCCATTTGGCATGTACCTTATGAGCCAACAGCAACGGCTTTAAATACCACAACATTACCACACCAAGAGGAATACTGACCTCCGAAGGATGACTTATGCAGCCCAACTACAGAAACCCCAGCTGTACTCATTTGCATACCACATACTCAGAGGTGATCTCTGCTGAACATACAAGGCCCATGTCCAAAACAATATTGATGGATATGCTCCACATAAACAAAAGCCCCTGACAGCCGCATGCTCTGGGATATGTACCTAACCGCAATGATAACTAGGACGTGCTGGAGATATACATTCCTGACCCGGACACTCACCATGCTTTGGAACATGATTCCTATGTACATCAGGCAAGGACCCTCACTAGCACTCTTCAAGAGATACCTAGATGGGTGGATGGGAGACAGACACGTACACCAGGGATCACTGTAGTGGCTCTGCTGTACAGAGGAGCAGGAAACAAATGGCTCTGCTGTTCACAGGCACAGGACACTAACCTAGGGGGGGTGCCACAAGTGAAAACACTGTAGTTAGGCTTATGAATGGCCTTGGCCAGAGAGCATAGTACCTAACTATGAACCTATGAAGCTATTACATGTCATTTGTACATGGATAATTGACTAGCTCTTCCATTTCAATTAGCTATCATGCTGATACACTGTCTGGTGACTACAAGTCATATGTATCCTGTTATTGTGTATTGTACATGCCAATAGACATACCTGATGTTTGCATAACATAACAGTAATGCTATGTAAAATGTTAGACATATCTACCTACAATACTATACATGTCACATTTTTGCCACAATATCCCACAATGCAAATCATAATTGCACAGCAGGACCACCTTAGACATGATATTCTCAGTTATACGCCCATACATATGCCTACTGTTACAGTATATCATCATATACTATCCCCTGTTATGGCACGTACTTGTTGGACCAACCCTGCCACTGACAGCAGCTGGAGTGGAATTGTTGTGTTTAAAGTCCTTACATAGCATCCCTTGTGGTGTATGAAGTATTTACCTTGTGGCCCATAGCAGTACACACAATTTCTACGAGTGTTACTATGCTCAACAATACATCACTACATAATACCTTTTCCCACTATATGCATTGCGTACACTTTAATTATTACAGAAAAGGTACTCCATACACTAACATACTGAGTGTTCTACATACCTTATTAGTATCCTGAGTTGACGGTTATATAAGTCCTATTCATTTTCTGTTGTAACATTTTTCTGGTATGTACATATGGTTTGAATGTATGACAAGCCATCCTTTTATACTTAGATATCAGTAACATGTGGTATTCTGCCACCAATTGGTGTTTCGGAGTAGATGATTACATGCACATCAGTTGTGCAGCTACTCCATTAGCCAATGACATGGCAGCAGTGGAGTATAATTGAATACTCCACTTGGGCGTTGTCCCTTTGCCCTCCCTTCGAGGAAGACGGCCTGGATGTGTTGTTTGTGATGAATTGCAACAGCTATATGGAGACACACAGAGATATATTAACTTCATGGCCCCCGTAGATTGTGTGTAATGGCTAGAGGATGTAGTTCTACATGTGAGTCTAGCTGTTATATCAGCCGTCTGATACGGGATTATTGCAACCAATCCCTGTAACATCAGCGTCTGTTCCATTGTACAACAGCAATGATTTCACATAGGGCCATTATAGTGTGTCTCTGACAAGGTATGTTAAGGCTTCTGCAGCTGTCATAGAGTGAGTGAATGTTTGTGATGTTATTAAAGTCTGTATTGCAATTGTTTCGGGTGTGGGGGGGTGTAGGTGGGTGTACATAGCAGATGCAGGTGTGTAGGAACTGCATTTATACATATTCGATATGTGTGTGAGGGCTCCTTCCCTATTTGAAGACCTATCCTTTAGTAGACTAATACTATGATAATTGCAGGCTTATTCATTAAGCCATTGTTAATTGGTTCCTGTATAGCATGCAGGTGATGTTGGTCCTTCAATCCCTTCGGAAATACATCGGTATGTAATGAAATGTTACTACATGAAAGCTGTCTTGTGTATTTCTGTCACAGATATTTGCACTCATTGGAGTTGTGTTGGTGACTGAACCTCTTTGGCTTGGGTTGTCACCTTTTCAAATGGCCATAGTGGGACATTTGTAGGACACACATCAGATTTTAGAGGCTGACACATACCCACGGTCAGTACAAAGTATAGAACTTTACATATATGCCTATATAAAAGCTTATATTCTTGTAGTGGTTTACTTGCTTATCCTGTTTCTTGTTACATGTAGGTATTTTAGATACAGATGACTATTTTATGCAACAATTACATTAAATATGGAACATGCCAAATGTCTTGAGATTGTAGGACATTAGTATTTATACTCATTTTGGTCAGGACATTACTGCACATAGAGGGACTGCCCCTCACAAGGTGGGACAGGTGGTAACCCTATCTTCGGCTCATGTCCATAGCACATATTTGTAATAGTGTATAGACATATATACTCTCCAAATCCTATGTTCATAACGTTCGGTTGTGGTGGAATGTGTGATTGCTGTGGTCCATGTTATGCACATATTTACAGACTTCAACCAATGTATATGGCATACCCATGGATTCAGGAACGCACGCACTTCCAATGACCACATTACCGTTCCCAGACTCCAAAACCACACAATACTGAACACTCAAACTCGCAACAGTCAAACTCCCGGAACTAACACAAACACAGAACACACACAGACGCACTGCTACCCATCACATCCAAGCAAACCATCCAACACTACATATGGCCAGGTGGCCATGCCCCCATACACCCCCCATGTGGGTGGCTGCGCCCCCCACACCACACCTACTTTAATAATCTACCTCCGAGAGAGCACAAACAGACACATGAAGAAAACCCAGACACACACATTACAGTTCCCTGGAAACACATACCACACTCAGAACACACACGTACACACACTACAGCAATCAGAAACACACTTACACACAGTACCTACCTGAACAGCAGCACCAGAAGCACTAACTAAATGTCCCTTAACATTGTGATAATAGTACTGGTGGTTCTGGTGTTCCAGTACTGTGGTCTTTTGGTCTTTAAACCTCGTGATTATGCACGTTGGTATGTAAAGCATTCGGTATTTGGTAGTATCCTATTTATATGTACCTCCATGGTTGTGTAGATGTTGTTAACCTATCTGTATATTTGCATATATACGTATATCCATATATATCGACATATATCTCTCTAGCACCCTTTCTCTCTCTCTCTCTCTCTATATATATATATATATATATATATATAGAGAGAGAGAGAGAGAATACACCTTTCGTTGGGTACATGGCGGTGTATATTATTTCCCGAACTCCGCCCTTTTGTGTTTTAACCTGTCACAATACACACCTGCCATTGGTACATCTCAGGTAGCTTAGTGGTAGGTTATTGTGAAGATTGTGTACATGGGTGCGTGTTCTACTCCTGGCAGTGGTCATTTTACCTCTCAGAGCAGGCACTATTAGTACAAGGGTAAATAATGCACATTTCAGTGGTTCTGGGCAGCTTTGCCCGTTATTTGCATGATATTCAGCAAAGGTTAGACCTGCGCTGCACATATCAGTGTAGTCATGTTTAAACAATGCTTACCGGCACTTACCGGCACAAAAACCCACTAACATGTGGTTAAACATGCTCTAATGACCTGCATCCAACATCCATTATTTGGGACATCAGAATTACGTAACAGCCCTTGCAGGTCATGGAACCGGGACCATGCACGAGACAGTCAGTGGCTTTACCACTGAGGCATCTGGGATATGTACAAGTGTTATGGTGCTTAGTATGTAGAGTGTACTACGGCTGTTCCTCCATACTGCAAACAAATGTGTAACTCAGTTGGTGTACATATGGATGATACCTATTAATGGTATGTCCAAGTGATGCTTAATGGATGTGCTCCAGCTATGGGAATCCATGTCACTGTGAGCCACACACTGTAATGTGCTACACTTTGCCACAACCATAACTGGAGAATGCTGGGGTGATAGATACTTGTCATGGGTACTCCCCATGCTTTGGAACTACATCCCTGATTACATTATATGGAGCCACTCATTAACACACCAGGGAATCCTTGCAGAGTGGGTGGGGAACAGTGGTTACACCCCAGGGATCCCACAATTGGCTCTGCTCCACAGAGGGACAGTTAGTTAATCAATGGGGTGGCGACAGCAGACACATTTTGGCTAGGCTTATGAATGGCCTCTGACAGTTAGGCATGTACCTACATATGTACCTAGGAACATATACATACAGTAGCAACACATGCTGTTAGCTTAATGTACTGTTCAGGTATTGACTTACCTTGTGCCAATAGCAGTTGTGTGTGCAATAGTTGAGGGCTGCATATGTAGGATGCACACAGTAGATCACCTATACATGACAATTTACAGGTGGTCATGTGTGCGTGCCAATCCCTTTTACTGTGTGTGCAGGTGGAGAAGTGTGTCAGTCCGTAGGGACCTACACTGTCAGTGTATGCGCTATATGTTCCTGCTTTGTCAAGGCATGGGCATACAGGGCTACACCTCCGTCTGCCTACTGGGGCTGGCACAGGGTGTTCGTGGTCTGACTCCCTCTGTGCCTGTGGTGCCCTTGGCAATTGCGGAAGGCTGTGAGGGTCTTCACTATTATGTCCCTGCTGCAGCTGTTTCCGCAGGATCATATTATGTAGCATGGCACATACTATGAAGATGTGGGCACTCATGCCTGGAGAGTACTGCAAGGCTCCACCAGATATGTCCAAGCAATGGAACCGTGATTTCAGCATCCCAAACACATGCTCTATGATGATTCTGGTTTGTGCGTGTGCCTCATTATGGCGTTCTTGCATGGGTGTGTGTGCATTTCTGATGGGAGTCATCATCCACGGCTCCAGTGCATAGCCAGCATCCCTCACAAGGTGGCCATATGGGATGTCCCCCCTGACAAATACCTGGTACAGCTGTGAGGCATGCCAGATGTGGGAGTCGTGGTAGCTTCCAGGGCTGCCAGCACACACATCCATGATAATGCCCTGGGCATTGCACATGACCTGGCAGTTGATGGAGTGGTATCCCTTGTGGTTTATGTAGCGCCTACCATGCTCACTGGGTGGTGACTTGATATGTATGTGCGTGCAGTCTATTGCACCCAGTACCTCCAGGTAGTCTGCCACACAGTGGAAGAGGTGCATATTGCTGGCCAACTCCTCCTGTGTTCAGGGGAAGTATATATGCTCATTGGCATGTGGTAACATGGCATCCAGGAACTGGTGGAGTACCCTGGAAGCTGATGCCTGTGATATCCCCATGATATCTCCAGTTGGCCTTTGAAAGGTACCTGTGGCTAGTATTCTCAAGCTTACACATACCTTCATGTCCACTGGGATGGGTTCCCCTCTGTTGTTTCTGGCTCTGAGGCGTGGCCGGCACAGCTCAACGATTTGCTGTATGATGTCCCTGTCCAACCTGTAATGCTCTACTATCTCTAGATCATCTAGCCCCTGGTAGGTTACCCTTGGTCTGAATACTCTTCTCCTCCTCCGGTGCCTGAGGTGGTTGTCAGCATCATCCTACACACCACCTTCAGTCTCCAACACATGCTGATGATTCACAGCTATGGCAGCTCCCAACATGTACATTGCAAAAGTTCCCTGTCTGTTTACACCAACTGTGCAGTGTTTGGGAATACACAAGTGTGTGTGAGGTGCCTTCACACTTTATACTATTGTGCTTTGGAAGCTGATGATGTCATAGCTGTGTACAATCTGAGCTGCAGGGTATCTTACGTATGTGTTTTACTGCAGGTACTGCTATTGTGGTGCCTTTGGTGTTGAATTATATTTGGCTGCCGTGGATCACCTCTTGCACTTGCCTTCACTTTTCAAACCGATTCCCTCCCATTGTCAGGCATGCATCAAGCAGCCTGCTTTCTTGTTTTGTACTTTCTCAACCCAGGATTGTGATGTGAAATGTGTTCTATAGCCGATCTACTGCAGGTTTTCTTTACTCTGCTGTAACAGTTCTATTTTCTTTGCAATCCAGCACCTCCCCTTTCCTGTTCTGCAGGTTGCTGCTAGCAGCCTTGTTAGCTACCATCAATGGCCCACTGTGAGTTAATAGGTGTTAATTACTCAGTTGTACTCCAATTACCCTACTGCGACATTTCCTTATTGTCTTCCCGTAACCTTCCTCTTTCAGCTGTGGTGTGCACCGTGTGCAGCTGTTTACCAGGTTTTGTGCACGTTGTCATCCGCATACACATGCGCTTTCGGTCACCTTATGTGCTCTCAGCTAAGCAAAGCTATGGCTACATCCACACCCCTATCCTGCGGCTTTGCTTAGCAATGGGCAACCCAGATTAGCAATGCTCCAATGTGCTTACAGCTATGGTGGCACACCCCTCTGCTGATGTCATGTATACCTCCAGGCCACTCCTCGGTGTTATACTGCTATGCCGTGTGGTACAGCCTTACGCCGGCAAGGCGTTTGCGATTCAGTATTACTTGCCTCATTTGCATGGCATTGACTACTAATTCGTAGTTACCATGCCGAACACTGTCACAGACCCTTAGCAACCCTTGCGCCTTGGTTGTGGTGTAGCATGCATACCATTGACTATTATGGCAAAATCAGGATTTGTGTTACATTGCAATTTTATGACATCTATATATATTTTCCTTGTGTTCCCATTTGCGCACACATGCCATGTTGTTGTACTTTGTGTTAGTGTGGCCATGACATTAAATGTCATTTTTTTATGTGTTGTGCGTGTTTTTTTTATGCCATTGGCTGTATATTTAGCCATTGGCATATGTTAACTTTGTAATACATAAGTTTAGTCCGCTTTCATAGCTCCGATGTTCTGTTTGAAAAAATGTAAACTGTTTTTTTGGTTTACATTTCTGTATGCTTACACTATGCCTGCACCACTTCATGAATCGCTATGTACCTTCATTTGCATGCTGCACTACTGTGCATGGGGTGATTAGCATACATGCGCCAAGAGCTGTACAACTCAGGCATACGCTGGTAGTGCATGTGGAATCGGATCGTACCTGAATTGCTCGGCGGCCATATTTGACGTTAGACCGCCTACGCTACGCCTGCGCCTGGCGCAAGCTTCATGAATCCCAGGGATTATCTCCCCTTATATATTTTAAACACTATAAAAATGGGAACTTGCTAATTTCTATTAAGCAACAATAAACATCAAACATTAAAGGACCTTGGTACAGAAATGAATAATATTCGTCAGAAAAAGAGAGAATTACATCTGTACCAAACTTATACTAATGGAGAGCTCTTCATATAATTCATACTGGGTTGGTAAAGAAGTATTATACCATGATCCCCCCAAAACATGCACGCTGATTGGCCAGCGTGCCCATTGTAAATCGAGTTATACTAATGGAAAAAGGTCCGGTCGCCCGGACTTTTTTCCATTAGTATAACTCGTTTAAACACTGTCTGCTATGTTAAATGGGTTTAACATGGCGAGACAGCTTTAAAATAAGCGGAGATCTCCGTTGCTTATTTTAAAGCTGTCTCGCTATGTTAAACCCATTTAACATAGCGAGACAGTGTTAAAAAACGGAGAAAGCAAGATCTCCGTTGCTTTTGAATGTCGCTATGTTAAATGAGTTTAACATAGCGAGACAGTTTAAAATAAACGGAGATGTCCGTTGCTTATTTTAAAACTGTCTCGCTATGTTAAACTCATTTAACATAGCGAGACATAAAAGCAAAGGAGATCTTGCTTTCTCCGTTGCTTTTGCCCACAGCTCTGATGTACTGCACAGGCGCAGTACATCAGAACTGCCGGATGCCAGACATCTGCGGAAGGGCAGTAAACAGGCATTATACTATGCCATTATTTAAGAAAAGTAACAGTTTCTTTTCTTAAATAATGTCATGGTATAATAGCAATAACCCACTTCTGGGTGTGGGTAATGCTAAATTTACCCACGGTTGGCTTTGTTTGGTCCCTCGGGCTAGCCTCGGGACCAAACCACGCCAACCGTGGGTAAATTTAGCATTACCCACACCCAGGCGTGGGTTATTGCTATATTAACCAATGGAATTCAAAAGACCAGAAGAGGCAAAAATGGACTTGAATTAACATCTTTCCTATCTCCAAAACAATGAAAATGTTGTCTCCCAATCTCACAGGTGAAAACCGGTTCCTCTCAGAAGATTAGCCTTCATTCTGTATGCTAAATGACACTCAAATGATCTATTAACTATTATACAAATGGTTTCATAAAGTCTTAGCATCAGACAAGCTCAGAAGGATATGGCTATGCTGATGGAGATACTCTTGGTATGGTATATCCCTACAACATTAAATTATATGTTTATGTTTGCTATATGTAAGGCATCACTTCATTAAATAAGTGTTAAAAATAAACAGAGCTGTAACTCATATGGTAAAGATGACAAACGTAAGGATTAAATACATTAGACAAGAACCATATGGCTCATAAAAGAATCAAATTCATGTCACATAAACAGTACTTTCACCATTTAAAACATAATATAGGACTCACAAAAATAATATCTGAAATATTTCCAGCATGCTATAATTGTCAGTTGATCTAATTGTGAAAAAGCTTTACTCAAAAAGTCATCAAAACCAATGGTCACAAAACCCCTTTGGTTTTGATATAGTTACAATGTTAAAATGTTCTCAGTTAAATAAATGGATTAGTTTCTCAAAAACAATTTTTAAGAGAAAAAAAGAATATCACAATTATCAAAAGATTAGCTATATGTGCACATGGCAGAGAGGATATCTTATTCAGCCTATAAAGAATACCTGAGTGAACACCCTGCTTATATTTGTCACATAATCTATGAATATTCATTTTCATGGACTACATGAACTTTAAGTTTCAGACTGAGACGTGAAGTGCTCCCCCATTTCTGAATCGTGTCCCTAGACAGCTTGAAGAGGGACTTGCTGCTAAGCAGCTTGCATTGTAACCGATAATTTCTCTCAGATGGAACTGATACTTTCATCCACATTTCTTTCCTGTGGTAGGATATCTTTAGGGAAGAGCAAGGCCATTGGAAAGGGCTTTGAGCACATCTTTAGAGTCACATTGCACTATGAATGTATTGTTGTCTGAATTCAACAGATGGCAGGACTAGGCTATGAAGTATTGCCATCCCTCTGTCTAGAATTAAATTCTCCCACCACCTTGGCTAGCCTTCACTGTTCTTTAATTATGTTGTTGACATTATTATAAGAGAGTATGATGCAGATCAGACAAGCCAGCTGATGCTCCATCTGCTTTATTTATAAACCACAGCCTATTACATGAGATTAGGTTCATAGGTTCATAGGTTCATACTAGGCTATCTGCCCTAGGGCATTTATAAGCCTAGCCAGAGTGTGTTTGGCTTGCGCCACCCATTTTAAATTAATTTTGCTATGCCCTTTTTCGAGGTTAGTATACTGTGCCTCTGTCTAACAGTGACACAGAAGTAATACCTGGGGTAAACCTACTATCTCCCATCCACTCATCAAGATTTCTCTTGAAGAGAGTCAATGAGCGACTCTGCCTAACCTGGACTGGGATTTTAATCCAGAGTGAAGGGAGCCTCTGGGTTATGAATCTGTTCCTCCAGCATGTCCTATTTATTTCAGTGCTGAGGTTCAAGTCTGTTGAGCGCATAGCTCGATGGGATTTAGATTTTCTAAGGTGCAGCATGTCCATTAATTCCGGGTTGGACATGGCTTTATACGTCAGGCACAGATCGCCTCTGAGCAGGTGGTATGCCACTGAGCAGAGCTGGAGTTTCTTTAACCGGGCAGCATATGGCATCTGTTTGAGCCCTTTGATCCTCTTGGTGAGGTACTTTTGGGGTCTTTCCAGTTGCTGTAGGTGTCTGGTAAGGTACATCCCAAAAGGGGCATTGTACTCAATTATGGGCCTGATGAGGGATGAGTAAAGAGGCACGATGGCCTCCCCTGATCTAGATGTGAATCCCTTCATGATTAGGTGGGCTACATAAAATGTTTTTCTAACCACTTTGGCCACGTGGTTGTCAAATGATGGTAATATTACATGTGTGCTAGTTTATGTTTAGACATGGCAATTCTCAGTCAGACACTAATTAACACTTTGCTTCTTGGTAGATAACAGGCCATGTGTTGTCTGTTCCTAATGATGACCAAATATATATTCTTTTTCTTTAGTACATTAAACAAATTGAGGTTGTTTATTTCATTTCTGAGAGTGCACTTAAAAATATTAATGAAATTTAATATTCTGAATCTTATAAGGACACTTCAGCTGTTGTTGTTTACAGCTGTAGTTCTTTCTGTTCTGAGCTATATTTGTTTGTTTTTTCCCCTTTTTTACTGTAGCCAAACATGTGAAATAGTATACCCAGTTGTCTGCATCTTGAGGGCAACGTATCAGACATGGCATTCTACTTGGCTTGCAAACAGCATTGTTCTGTTACCAATATAGCAGAAGTCACACAGAACAAGGTGTTTGGAATGTTATTCTCACTGATGCATCATTCATACTTAATTATATCATTAAGTATATTTTCATCCCTCATGCTTTGTGCCAATGTCAGACATTTACAAAGACAATTAAGTAACTCTGCCTTTCTATACAAAAGGAAATTCATAATAAATAGCTCTTTTACTCTGCTGTTTGAATGTAACATTTACAAAATGCCAGAATGTCACAGAATTGCAGGCATTTTTAAGGGTCACACTTCAACGTGGAAAGAATAGGCCTGTATTTTGTAGTGCTTTAACACTATTGTGTATGCTAAAAGTACAGATTCTGCTTGAAGTAAAAACAAAAAGATGCATCTGAAATAAAAATCACACATTGGCTTATATGAGTGAGTTCCAAAGCCTGCCAAACCCACTTTACACATGGCTTGATCTCTAACTTTTATTTCCTTGATATAAACAACTCTGAAAACACAAATCCTCTTTTGAGAGAGACTCCATCCACCTTCAATACATCTCTCTCTCTCTCCTTAGACCCATTGTTTCCCATTATTTAGTCAGCAATAAAATTGAATAAATATATGAATTAAATAACTGCACATCTTCCCTGTAAAGCTTGCTAAGCTATTAATGGGGACACAATCATACTGTATTTTAAAATATCTGTGGTTACTTTATTGCTGGCAATTCTTTACTTATAGCTTGATTTACATTCTGAACATGCTGTGTTAAAAAAACAGCACATTTAAATTATATCTGTCATTACCATTTAACCCCTTAACCTTCCACATCAAGCATCAGATTCACCAATTTTCTTCAGTCTGACAACTGAAACATGTTACTGTATCTCATTGGTCAACTGCAAGTGAACAAGGCTAATGACCTTGGTGGGAAACTCAACAGAACAAAACAAGCCAAAAAAAGAAGAGACAAACAAGTGCTTAAGTTCTGGAAATTGATTTTACACAAGCTGTTGTTCATGGCTTTCAAGAAAGGAACTGACTTTTTTTACTTAGTTATAAACAGAGCTGCAAGCAAACAAAACAACCACTCAAGCCCATTGGTATTCCAGCACTCACAGCACCACACCACCCAACCTGTCATCAATCACCAATGCAAGAGAAAGAATAAAGAAAAAGGCAAAAAAAACCAAAACAAATAAAATAGAGACGAGACCCAAAAAAGAAATGGCACCAGCCACAAGTACTATAGCCAAGCTCTACTCTCCCACAAGCATCAAATCCAACCCCCAGACTAGCAACAAGTAAACACAAACAACAAAATCAAAATGAGTAGACTGAGAGGCCACATAGCAGAGACATCACACCCACAAGTCCAGAAGGAGAGAAAACAACATCCCCATATAATAAGTCATATTAAGAGAACTAAAACCTCAAAGGGTGACACAACAAATTATAATTAAAGCATTTAGACCCAAGCCAAAACACCAGATGTGCATAATAAATGGACAATTTCCCATAAATAAAGAAATACATAAAAAGGAAGCCTTTTAATATTAAATAAAGTAAACAGGCTAAAGTAACTAAATAAACTAGTTTAAGATGATTTATTAAATTTAAATGGAGAATAAAATAACTATATAAATACAGAAGTAAAGGAAACTTGAATGTAACATAAGTATTAATAAATAATAGCAGTGAAAGAGTTAAAAGAACTATGTTTACTAAACCAAACAGATCTATATGTAGTAGTTAAAAGATGTTATAAGTTAATTAATGTTAATAAAGTTTAATCAACATTAATGAAAGATAAGATATTACCTTATTGAAGAATGCATTCAAGTTTCCTTCCTTACTTTTAGGACTATTTAGAGAAGATGAGAAATTTTAAACAAATTCAAGAAAATTATATGTGCATATTGAGATTAAATTATATTAAGGAATTTAGTGTAAAAATATTTTTCTTTTATTTTCTTTCATTTAGCTTCCATCCATTTCTCTTGGCTTGTCTTTTCAAGAAGATGTTGTTCCAATCCATATCTTCTATTTATTCTAGTATATTGTTGGAGTTCAGGAATGCCATGGTCATGTCCAAGTCTTCAATGAATTTGGTTTAATCAGGAAGAAATATTTTAAGTCTGGCAGGGAATAGCAAGTGAAATTTAATCTGTTTGTTTTCTTGAATTCTCTTATTAATGGTATTAAGCATTTACTCATAGACATGACAGCAGCAGAATAATCATTGTCAAAGATAATTATTCTATCTTCTATCTTGATTGGAGATTTGGACCAGGCAGTTTTAAAAATCAACTCTTTGTCTTAAAATGAAAAAAAAATTACAATAGTAGATATTGGAGAGGGATTATTTTTTGAGGAAGAAGGAACCAAGGATCTGTGTGCTCTCTCAATACCAAAATACATACCTTCAGGCAAGTCTAACATTTTAGGAAGCCAGGATGTTAAAAGTTTGCCATACTTCCTCCCTCGATGTTTTTCAGGCAGACTGTTGTTTCTCTGAGACCTGTTTTCCAGATCATCAATTTTGTTCAGCAGAAGAGTATTTTCTTCGGTAAGAATTCAATATTATTTTCTTATTCATTTAATCTCCCTTCCATGTAATTTAAAGTGTCTTCTATGAATTAGTGCCATCTGTTTGGATCATATTTCTTTGAAGTTGTCAGGTTTGTTATCCGTTTTGTCCATTTTCAGAGAAAGGTTTTTATAAGTTAGTAAGAACAAATTGAGGCTTCTTTTTCAATGAAGAACCCTGAGAGTTTGTTTTTGTGTGACTCATTTCAGGATTATGTGTGAGGAAATTTTTCAGATAAAATTTGACAGGAAAATCTTCTTCTTTCAGCTTTTCCCAGTTAGGGGTCGCTACAGCGGAACTCCGGTCCACTAATGATTGACAGTAGATTTTTATGATGCCAAGGTGCCAGCTCGATGCCCAACCTTCAACGAAGGCACGCCCATTCTATGCATGTCTTTTGAACGCCGCTCGACCATGGGGAGGACATACAGACTCCACACAGAATGCGCTCCAGCCGAAATAATAATTTATATTTTTATAATATCCTTCTGAATGGCTTAAAATAGTTATAGCTGCTTAAAAATCAATTAGGATAGTTTAGAAATATAATTTCCTGTCAGAAATAAAAGTAAAGCAACAGAGCAGGAAGAATCTACTGCTAGCCTGTCAGCATTCTAGCCACACCCCCAGGAATGTTTTAATTGATATCCATGATAATTAGAAATTAATCATATTAATTCATTAAAAGATTGTTTTTATAAGTAAAACCAGCATATTTTAATCATCATATGAACTTCCTAGTCAAAATTATTAGTAGGTTGTTAGTTTGTGTTCCACATATTGCTCATTTGTTCCACATTATGAGGGCTAATGTTCCTCATTTTGGAGATAGGAGGTTGAGAGCTATGCAGTTAATATGGAGTTTTTGAAGAGAGATGAAACTGTAACCATCAATTGCTTGATCTACTGATATATTGTGTAACCATTAAAGTTTATATTTATATCACATGCTGATATATACTAATATTAATTCACATTATTAACTTGCTTACAAAGACGAGCGTGCATAATCAAAGATGCACATCTTGACAATTTCCCCAAACAGTTGTGAAATGTACTATTTAATGTAAAAAAGTACACTTTCATGTTTTAATTATTATTATGTTGTTCCATTATACTATACACTTCAAAGTTTGTTGAAGTAATTGTATTAATTTCTAACACTGTTCTTCAGTTATATATTCAGCAGTATAGTGTTTGAGCTCAGAGAAGGGTAGTTTTCAATGCTGCTGAATGTTTTAGCCACATAACTAGGCTTGAGACTGTCTACAGTCTTTAATATTTTTGTTTTCATTAACCTTTTGTGCATTCTCTAATATTATTTCACATGCAAATTTTAATTTTATTCATGTCTCTGCCTCACTGCTTATAGTGATGAGCTGTGAACTCTTCTTCACACTAAATGTATCACAACACTAACATTTGCCTTTATTTCATTAGGTTTCCTTCTCATATAAGAGTACCGTGTTGGCTCAGGAAGAACTTTAGCTCTCAACTACAAGTCCTGAGAATCAGCTCTGACTTCTGTTTACTTTCTGTGTGGAGCCTGTAGGTTCTGTCTGGGTATGCATATGTTTTCCTTGGTGGTCTCTCCCATCCTCCATAAAAGTTGTTTATTGGTTTCCTCTAAGCTGTCCATATATTGTAGGGGAGTTGGCGTCTAAGACAGATAAGTTCATTTAAATGGTTAGCAAATGAGAACATTTACTTTAACTTTAAAAATTGTTTTCTGTTTTTCTTTGTACTTTATGTTTTGCGAAATTTGATTAGCTCATAATACACACTAAGAGATAATATGCGTACTGTTTCCTGAATGCACATCTTGTCCTCTTTCTAACTTAGTCATGCCCTCTTGGACTTCTCCAGTTATACTACATATTTCATTAGCTGTGATCCCGAGAAACACAGATCACATTCTCAATGTTATTAATCTTTCTACTTTTCTTTAGTTATCAACATCTGCAGTGTATACTCTGTTTATAATTTTGACGTTTTATATTCTCTGTTTATACAATGTTACTTCTAAACTCAGATACTTTAACCATGATCTAGTCTATATCATAAAAGTTATTAAGTCCTTTGGCACTTTCTAAAACTAAAATACTAATTTCATGAGTCTTGACAATATCCCAGGATGTCTTCTGAGAAGCGTAAAATCCTACTTAGGAAAACGCTTTCATCAACTCTTCAAACTAAATCTCTAAGGGTTATGCCCTTGAGGTGGGAAGAATGACAGTTACAGTGCCCTTGTATACAGGTGGTTCCTCTATTGACTGTGGGAATCACATGGCAATTATCCTCACCAGTATCAATTGCAAAACTATGGAATGTATTGCACATGAAATAGTAAATGATACAGATGAACTTATATTCCTAGATACATATGAGTTCAGCTTTGTAAATGGCAGTTCATGTCTTTTCAACCTGGTTGAGTCTTTTGAAAATGTTATAAAAGTCATTGATAAGGGACATACAAGGCCTGTGATATGATCCTCATTGTTGGAATTGCTGAAAACTCACCCAACTCAGCATTATCCCATATATAGTTTAGTGCTTAGGTAACCATCTGTCTCATAAAATCTAAACCATTAAGTTTGGATGTATTTGCTCTAAACAGAAAAAATGTCATTAGTTTTGTCCAACAAGGCTATTACCTGGGTCCCTTCCTCTTTGATGTGTAGTTTTCTGACATAAAAGGTGATACCAAAGAATTCTGGCTAACCAGATTTGCTGATAATTGCATATGAGGTGTAGTTATCAAATTTCATTCTGATACTGAAGTTCTTCGGCAAGGGTGAACCAAACAAATGTTTGGTATTTCAATCATGTCTTACCTTCAGCACCGAGAAGTATGGCATAGTTTCCTTTTGCAAACATAATTTCACTACTGCTTACCATATAGATAACTTAACACTTAAATTTGACTTATTCATTAGGGACTTGGGTATATATGATGTACTTTCCTTTTCTCTATGGTGGTTAAAAAGTCTTTAAACCACACACAACTTATTATTTGTGGTATCTCCTCAAGGTCTGGGGCAGTTCCCACTTTATTCATCCCTTATCAAGTCCATCATTGAATATAATGTACACTTCAGCATGTACATTGCTAAGCACCTAAACCATTTTAAATTACCTCAGTCTTTCCTTATCAGGTCATACTGCTCTTAACTATTCTTCAAGTTCATGTTCATGCTTGTTTGGCTGATTTATACAAAGCACTTATAACAATTATTTGATAAACAAGAAAAGACATAAAAATAATTAAATATATAGATAAAAAAGAAAATGAACCCACACCATTAAATATATTTTAAGCAAGTAAATTTTTAGTGCCTGCCTAATGCAGACCAGCAAGAGGTATTTGCCTCCAAGGTATTAGATTCCACAAATGAGGAGATTGATACAGAAATGTAAAAAAGCCAAATGACTCAAAGTTGACCAGTGGAACTACTAACAGCACCTCTGAGGCTGAACACAAAACCTACATAGTGCAATAGTCTCCAATTAGCTGCTTTAGGTAGCACAGATCCAGGTCATGAATGCGTAGATCAACTATAGCACAAAAATCTTGTAACTTATCCTATAAAGAATAGGAATCAATTGAGGTTGCACAGAGCAGGCATAATGCGCTGGTAATGAGAAGTACCTGCAAAGTTCTGCACCATCTGTGAATGATTAAGCTGCATGCTGCTTAGTCCCATGTAAATGCTACTTCAGTGATCCAATCCGGAAAAGACCAGTGCAAGAGCTACAAGCAGGAGATCAGCCCAAGTTATCAAATGCTTAATCTGGAGATATTTCTCAGATGGAAGCAAGAAGTCTAAACTAAAGTCAACAACTGGTACCATAATTTTAGCTGTGACTCAAGGGCAATAGCAAGATTCCATGCTTTACTAACACATTCAAGCTTGTTGCCTCTATGCATTCTTAACAGAGTAATGGCATACTAGAAGATTGTCTCACAGTTGCATATATGGCCAAGGTTCCCATATTTGTTGTGTTAAATTTTATCTGATTTTCATTTGCCAAGTGTGTATGTCTTCATGGTCATTGAATAAATACTTGCTATATCTTCTTTTGGGAAGGAGAAAATTGATATGGGTATAATCAGCATAACTGTAGTATGCTAATCTCCTT
The DNA here is from genome assembly GCF_019279795.1 of Protopterus annectens. Taxonomy (NCBI): domain Eukaryota; kingdom Metazoa; phylum Chordata; order Ceratodontiformes; family Protopteridae; genus Protopterus; species Protopterus annectens. The sequence goes on along the minus strand of NC_056739.1, from coordinate 1,452,072,473 downwards.
TCCCTAAAAAGTTCTCCAAAAGCAATCATATATACTACAAAGAGTAAGTATCTTAAACAGAGCCCTGTGATAGTCTGCAGTCAACATGATATGAGAAGAAGAGTTGAGTCATAACTAGATCCTATGTGACAAGACAGTTATGATATACACCAGTTAATGACCAAAGCAAAAATACCACAGCACAAATGTAGGTGGTCTATTAGGATTCCATAATCCACAGTGTCAGCTTCTGCAAAGAGATTCATGAAAACCAACACTGTATAGTTCAGGTCTGTTATCATCAAGAGATAATTAACTTGTCTTATAATAGCAGTCTCAGATATATAGCATGTATGAAAACCTGACTGGCAAGAGTCATTTAAACTAACTGTCATAAATCTCTAGATGCTTGCAAAGAACTTCTGAATAACTTTTCCTAAAGAAATGAAGGTTAAAGACTATCCAAGAGTTATTTAAAGCAGTCAGATCCAAAGATGAGTTTTTGAGAGTTGGAGTAACCAAGGCTATTTTCAAAGCTGAAGGAAATAAAACATCTCAGTGATGTAACCAGAATCTAGTAAATTACTGTACCTAGTACATCAAAACTATCACCAGCCTAGATGGACAAGGTTCCAGCCCACAAATTGTCAGTCCCAAACTTGAGAAAACAGTAGAGAACTGTTTATAACCTGGTGTATTAATCTCCAGCTAAGACATGGTTAAAGGGAAAGGTGCCGTCATCGTGCCGCCCTAGAGATCAACCAAAGGGAGGGCACTGCTAATGGAGAAATAGTGAAAACAAGGAAATGAGCAGCAAACTAATCCATTTGTCACTCTACACTGTATCACACAGACTCCTGATGGGTCACCTCTATTAAGCCTTCCATGCTATGACTGAACAGCACACGTTGCTCTCCTTCGCCTAAACAGAATTAGTGGGAAAGCAAACATCCATTCTAAAGACTTAAATTTATGCTACCAGATCAGCAACACCAGACTGTGTAACAGATACAAAATTTAGTATAGCTAACATTTCTGCAATAAGCTGCCCTTACCTATCAAGCAGAGTACTTCCCTAGTAGCCTTTAAAGCCAGTCTTGAGGACTGGATTGGTTATCACAAATTCTTACATGGGATATGTAGAGAAGGTTTCCTTAATGGGGGACACTGTTTGTTAGCCACCATAACTGGGTTTTGTTGCTGAAATTCTCAATGGTCTTCTTGCTAATATGCGTAAGAAGAACCTATAAACCTCTAAGCCCCTGCACAGTGCTTGGATACCCACTGATGACTTCATACTATTACAGATTTGAATTCACATGAAAAATGCATATTTTGTCTCCTGTTGTAGTTGTAAGATTTTTGCCTTTGTATTGAATTGCATTGCCAAGCAAAGTGTTGTACTCTTTTTAAGGATTTAAATTGTGATTAAATATTGAGCTATGTAACAACTCAAAGCAATGTTGAAGAATTTCAGCACTAGGACAGTAATTGTCTAAACTCTTTCTTAAAGTGTGTGCATATGTCCAGTTTCAGAGTATAACAACAGTTTTTGCATTTACAACAAGAGTCAGCTTTCATTTCTGGAAAGAATACAAAGATAATTCACAATGAAATTTGCACTGTTAAACATGTGTCCTATAAAAAGACATCTAAAGTATTAAACATTTACTCCTTACATTACTGCTACACTTGGGGAAAAATATTGCAGGCCTTCAAGGTATTTCGTGGTTCCTTTTTTACAGGCGGGTTTTAACATATTACCTCAAAAATTGGATTACACCATTAGTAAAAACTATTTCAAGGCAAGACTTCATTATTGTGAAAATTCCAGTATTATTGACTAAAATTCTTGTAAGGATTAGAATGATAAATAATCTTACTTTATTTAAGAAAAAAATGGATAATTGATTTGAGAATTTGGACTATGATCCAAAATTGGTGGAATGGCCTTTGAGATCAGACTGATGAGGAATAATCACATATCACTATACCCTGCTGCATATTAATTAGATGTTATTGTACACAGAGGGACATACTAATGTTATTTATCTCATTGTTCTTTATCATACAACAATGTAATTCATGGTGTGCTGATCCTTTAGTGGCCACATCTACTGCCCAGATATATTCTATGTTCCACATGATTTATTATCAAAATAGTAAAACACACCTGACCATTTGTCATAAAGTCAAAGGTAAGGGTGCAATAAGGCAAAACTGTGAATGCAAATCATGTTGATTCCAAAACGTTGACACGTAGCTTATGTTCGCAGTTTTGAACATCAGTGTTTTTAATTGGATTGCACTACAGTGTGGATTGGGAAAGTTACTATTTTCCTCATTGTAGTGTGATCTTGGAGTTAGAATATATAATTAGCAAGGGGTGCAGAGGGGCTTGCCCCCCTGCAAAACAGTGTGTATGCGTATGTGTATGCATTTTTTCTGGTGTTTTTTTTGGATGGTGAGTGGTTTATTACGTGTCAAATGTTGAATTTTTTCCTTCTCAAAAAAATCAACATTCTAAGCAGTCACCTTGATGGTATTCATGGTTCTGATTCGGGATGTGAATAGTCATCATTACTACTTTATTTATTTTGATACCAAACCATTCTGCATAACCATTAAGAGAACATATTTTTTCAGACCTCTCTAGTAAGTGCATATATTTTTAGACCGTCAAGTTTTGTAGTGAATTGTACTCCAGATGATACACAATTCTTACATTTTTTCTTGTGTCTATGTCTCAGGTGCAACGGCTATTGCTCTCTTTATTTATAGCATGTCTACAGACTGGCATATCAGTTCTGTTTATGGAATGTGCTGAAATATATACTACATCAATTAAGTTGTTAAATAACACTAATAGTAGGTGCATTTGTGGGAATACTCAATATTTCACCAGTAACTTTTGAGTGGGTAATAGTCAATATTTCATCACTAAATTGTGAGTGGGAATACTCAAAATTTCATCAGTAACTTCACTATCTGGCCCCAGCAACAAACGCCTTTATAATTTCAAAGATGTTCTTCAGTTGACTGCTCTGCTTCTGGTCCTATGCATAATTTCTACTTCAAGTAAGAATTATTATTGGAAATGAGTTCTACACAACTGCTATAATCTAATGTGCTCCAAGAATGTTTCTTATCTCTTCGCTGTTGGAGTAATCACAATGTAACCTACTCTTAAAAAGCAACCTAGCTATAAAGCAGCATCCTGTGGAGAAATCAAAATAATATAATCTTTGTAATGCCTCATCGCAGAAGTATGCCTACAGGGGGCAAAATCTAATGTATTTTGCTTCGGCCTCCATAAGCATTTTATTACTATGTTGCACTGAATTCACACACAATCATATGCACTGCCATGCATGCTCTCACACACACACACACACACACACACACACACACACACACACACACACACACACACACGCACACACACACACACACACACACACACACACACACACACACACACACACACACGCACTTTCTCTTATTTGCAGTCTGTGCATTAATTAGGTACTTCTGACAAATTAAACATTTCAACTGATGTTTGTTAACATACAGTAATAACCACTGACATCCATATATTTCTTCAGCATGACTTCCTTTTCTGTATTATAACCTGAAAGAACAGCTCACTGGCAATTTTCTCAGCATGTTGCCTGAAAGTCTTCTTTGATCACAGTTTGTGCAGTGCATTCTGCCTCCCATTTTATAACTGTAAAAATCATCTTTCTGCTTTACAGGATTAGTTGCATGAATTTTGAAGTAGTTTCAGATAGCAGATAGCTTTCATTATCATATACAGGGTAACACAATAACTATATGCATATATTTAGCTCAGTGGCATAACACAAGGAATAGTTTTGATGGATGATGTTTGTTTTTAGTTGCTAATACAATGCTTTATGTTGATGCTTATAAGTTACTCTAATTCCTAACTGAAAATATCCTTTGATTTAACCTTATACTATAAAATAAATTTTAGTTGACATTCTATCTCCGTACTAGAGAATGTTGACTATTTACTCATTAAGTATAATAAAAGTTCAGAACAAATTATATGCTAGAACAAAATTGCTACTTTAGCCTTTCAATCCATTAATTTAGCAAGTGTATATTTTCTCAGTGGGATCCATAAGAAGAACAACCACCAAAACACTATGCAAAAACATAAACTGATAGGCAGCAAAGAAGAAATGAAGCAAATATTAAAAGACAAATGCAATATTAGAAATATTCCTTGTGATATTACTTTTTGTATTGTTTTTTTTTTTTGTTGTTATGGATTCATAGGACCACATCAATACTAATCTGATAAGAGTCAATACTTTAACATGTATACTGCCTGTAAGCTTAGCACTGTTACTAGCAATATTATAAAATTTTCTTTTATTCTTTTTAGAATGCTATATTCAAAGCTTTAGTAGAACATAAATATGGACTAGTTTTAGATAATTTTTAATGTTCTGCTATACAGATATATTTGTTTGAGCCTTGTGCCAAGAAAAGACGTGTGCACTCATTGCCATTCTAACAAAAGCATTATTAAACACATAACCAGTTAACCACATAACTTGAAAAATACCATATTCAGTTGTCAACTATATTCAAATACTATTACCAGATGGCATTAGGCTGGGTTGCATCCACTACCTCTCCCCAACATGCTCATCAGTACTGGCACCGCTAGACTTCAGCCCTGTAAGACTTAGCTAGCAAATAACATGTTTAGTTGGGTGGCTTCCACTATCCAGCCCCCAACATGCTTATCTATAGTGTACCCATAGGCACCAGCCCTCTAAGCTTTAAACAGCATACTGTACCAATAACCAACAAAAATGAGGAACCAGTCCAGAATAACACAAGGAATCCAAAAAAATAAAGCAACAAAATCAAGGACAAGTAAAACTCCACTCTTTATTGGCTCAAGTAAAAAAGCACTGTCTTTAACGCTCCACACAGATAAAATGCGTTTTCGTCCAAGCACGTCCCAGACTTCATCAGAAAATGCAAAGCAGTAAAAGAACCAGCATTTAACTAAGCACGGGAGTTCCTGTTTACTGCAGGCAGCTAGTTGTGTGAAATACGCCTAGCTGCCTGCAGTAAACAGGAACTCCCATGTTTATTTAAATGCTGGTTCTTTTATTGCTTTGCATTTTCTGATGAAGTCTGGGAGCTGCTCAGACGAAAACGCATTTTATCTGTGTGGAGCGTTAAAGACAGTGCTATTTTACTTGAGTCAATAAAGAGTGGAGTTTTACTTGTCCTTGATTTTGTCCAGATTTTTAGCATACTGTACCAATTGCACTCCACCAACTGGATGAGGAAATTAGGGGGGTAGTTAAGGGGGATAGGCCAGTCAACAGGCCCTAACAATGCCTACTCCTCTTTATAACCTGCAGAGAGAAGTGTGAAAATACACTAACAAGGATCCACAGTCTTTTCCCCCAATTCCTAGCCATATCACATAATGTCAGCTGACATGCAGGCAGCACACATAACAGCAACCTGCTAATTGGTTTATGACAGACTACCTTAAAAATGAAAGCCCAGAAAATATACAATTAATAACATTTTCAGATCATCTCCCTTTCCTTCTTTAAATATATATTTTTACATATATATATATATATATATATATATATATATATATATATATATATATATATATATTGTTACTAAACATTGGGTCAACTTTTGACTGAATAAATAAAGCTGCATTCACATTGATATATCTAACCAAACTGAGACAAGTGAACTCCACCAGGAGCAAACCAAACAGGATCCCTGTCTGTAAAGTCCCAACGTCCAACAACACTGATCGAAGTACGATGAAGGAGTGACCCACAATGGCTATCTTCACATCTGTTAACAGAAGCATAAAAGTATTAGCATATGTACATTAAAATAAAATAGAGGACCAGTGCCTACTCCTCTTTATAACCTGCAGAGAGGAGTGTGAAGAATACCCAAACAATGACACATTTTGAGTCACCAGTGCATTCCACAAACACTTATCTAAGTCCTTAGGCAACACACGCTACTCAGAGGGTAACTTAAAAACTAAATCTTGTGAAGAAGCAGAATGTCAAATGCTCCAAGTGATATGAAACCAATGAACTGTGCATAAAAGGGGAGAGAGTATGCATCCAACCAAACGTCCTTACCCTTACTCCTTTGGTTAGTTTTAGACCCTTCATATAGAAACTGACTTAGGGGTAAAAGTCATGTCTTGCCAAGAAAGGGTTAAAAGCAATTACATAACTATAATGGCACAAGCACTCTGAAGTCCTGTACAACCATAAGAAAACTGCTTGCAATATTTATTTTTCTCTGGGCCTCCTGGCAGCTACACTCAAAACACTTTCCCAACCTTCTAGAATTCTACTGATGAACCAACATTTTATAAAATCTGGTGCACCAAAAACCTTGTATCTAATATTAAGAGTAGCCGAGTGGATGCAACTGTCCTAACTCCCTCCCACTTGTAGCACCTAGACCACACAAAATGAGCCACTAGAGAGGTGAACCATGTGACCTCATGGTGGGGGGGGGGGTCCTGCACAAAAATTCTAAAAAGCCTATAAAGTAGCCTTATATGCCTTACTTGTACTATCAGGCTATGCTTTACATATGGATCAAGTAATCATTCTTTTCCAATAAACTGTACCCAGAAGGAGACAACTGTAGATTTTTCCTAAGCATCTGGATCTAATCAATGAAACAATATGACCTGTAAATGACAAAGTGCATCTGGTAAAGTGTTAAGTTTTTTTACTATGTCTTTTCCTTTCGGTGATAAATTCATTTTTAAGCTGTGCAGAAACAAAGTCCTTAATAATGATTGCACACAGATAAAGACTTTGATGATTTCTTATAGAGAACAAAAAACACTGCTTGGTTTTCTGTGGAGAAAATGATTTTCTGGTTAGCAAACAAATCTGTCCAAACCGCCAGTGTTGCCCAGATTGACATGATTTTGAAAAGGTAATTTCCTACTTAATGTTCATGGGACCATGAAGCTGGCCAGGACTTGGAAAACTACCTTTCTTAGCAAAAGGTTCCAATACCCAGAGCTCCAGCTCCAGCTCTGAACAAATGCAAAAAGAAATCAGAAAACCATCCCTCCTGCCCCAAAGACACACCATTAAAGTAAGCCAAAAATACTTCCCAAACATGTAAATCTTCTTTGACATGAGTGATGACTCTAACCTAATGATGTTTCTGCTTGCCTCCCCATATTAACAGCAGATCTGGTAAACATCTTTCCCAGGGTAACTGCTCTACGAGCAAAATTAAATAGGCTTAAAAGTTGCATTGTTACTTTTATCTGAACTTTTTTCTTGCCTTTGAGTACCAAATAGCATAAAACTCTTCCTGCTTCCAATAGGAATGTGAGATACTATTCAGAAACACACACAAAAAAACAGAGAGTGACAACAATAATGGAACAATATAAGGACATTAGTAAAGTGTAAAATCTATAGACTTTAATGAACTGTATTTAAAAATTCTACCACACAAGGTAATTTATTTTGCTTCAAAAAAGTGAAACATAAGATAGGAGCCCTCTTTCTTTAAATTGTTGTTGGTACTAGTATGTTGGTCATGTATGGGGAGTTTTCTATGCAGACTGCTTAAAAAATCACATCTGATAAAGGATTCAGAAAATTATGTGAAGGGGTAAATTATGCCTTAAATGGGGACATACCTCCAAAAATAGGGACATGCTTTGCAGGGGTAAATCAGAGCTAAATGGGAACAGCTGAGAGGTATGATCTGTTCTGTTCCTGTGGATGATGTCATAGTCTTAAAAACAGAAGTGGAGGAGAAAGCTGAAGGTTTTGATTAAAAAAAAAAGAAGTAAAGCCTAAACCAGCTAGTCCCTGGCTACATTATTTGTATAATCGTCCAACAATATGGAAAGTACCTTAACCTTAGTTAGAGAGTTGGCAGAGGTATCTGTGCTGTTGACCTCAGAGTAAAATTAAGCCACAGACCTTTGTGCTGCTTCACTGGTCTGTTTAACTTGCTCCAAGCTCTCAGCTGACATTTTCCCTTCCACCTTGCCTGACACCATAGCTTAAGCCTATTCCTTCCTTCATTCATCACTGGGAATGGCTGGAATCCAGGGCTTGTCTATCATCACACTCAGCGATGGTGATGTATCTGCATCATCCCGCCTTAGGTCCTTATTGGTTGCATGGTGTTTCAAAATTTTGGTCATGCTGAAACCACACCAGTACCCCCCCAGTGAATGATAATCCACCATAATGATGAGCTATAATGACAGAAGTGAGAAGGTATGGTGAGGTCCCTTTCTATAATGACAGCCATATAATATAAACCCCCCTCCCACCACCTGTCAGTTACACAGTCAGGAATTCTTGGTCTGTCCCCCTTGCTAATGACACAATGTATGCCCCTGTAACTTAAAATGACCCACACCTTCATCCAAATCCCGCACATCCTTGCCTTGCTCCTGCTGATGCTACACACCTTTGTGACTTTCTGGGTCAGGGTCAATCATCCTTACTTCTGACATATCTTCTATTCTCTGTCTCTCATTCTCTCTTTGCTAAACTGCTGCCCACCTCCACACCAACTGGAGGCTCCAATATAGCTTCTGCTGGTCTCTTAGATGTAGAACCTGTAACCACCTGTTGTCCATCATTAGGAGGAAAAACATCATTAAGCAGGTAAAACATAGATCCCCGAGCTGGCAGAGCTAAACTTGCCCATTTTAACCTGCACTTAATGTCAAAAACAGATCCTGGTGTTCTCACCTTAATGCTTTTTTTTTTGTTTGTTTATTTGTTTGTTTGTTTTGTTTTTTGTTTTTGAATTGATCTCTGTATTAGAGTGTTGGGCCAGGGACATGCACAATTCTACCTTTCTGCCCTGTACTTAAAAAAATCTGTTCTCAAACCATCTTCTTAAATCATGGAGAATTTCATCTCATAATTGTACAATGGCCAGTGTAAAACCTGCTCCATCTATTAGAAACAACCACTGAGAATAACCCCTTGAGGTTTACTTAGAAGCTTAGTTGGTTTAATTAGCACACTGGCCTGGTGCTGTGAACTAGCACCCAACCCCTGCAGCTCTTCAAGTGAAGAGCAAAAAAAGTTGCACCCCCCCCCCAGCAAAAAAAAAAAAAAAAGGATGTTTCCTCTACTGCACACCAACCAGGTAGCCAGATATATGACACTCTCCCCCTCTAGCCACAGCCATTTGGGTTCCATTTCTGTGCCCTGCCCCCAACCCTCTTTTAACATACTTCATTTAAAAAAAAAGTATTTCTTCTTTTAAATTGTCTCTCTCGAGGCACTCCTAAAAACGGAGAACATCAGTATCTGTACAGTAACTGAGACCTGGTTCAAGGCTCAAGAGAGCACTCCAGCAATACCAGGCTACAACTCTTACCAAACTTTTCGGCCACCAAACCAAGGCCAAAACACTAAAGGTGGAGGAGTGTCCATATTTACTAAGGATATTCACACCTCCAGGCTAGTTGCCCAACACAATGCATCTGAAATTCCCCAGGTGCAACTAACACTAGGTAAGACTGCAATCCAAATTGTAGCTTGCTACAGATCCCCCAACATGCCCCAAGATTCTCATTATACCTTTCTAAACATACTGGACAATATTAAGATACAACCAAGCACCCTAATACTGGGTGATTTCAACTACCCTGCCATTAACAGGGAAAACTACTCGGGTACCAACATCTTTTCCTAACGGTTCTTGGAATTCATAAATTCCAATGCCCTGGATCAACTAATCCATTGTCCCACCAGGGGCTCCAATATCCTAGACCTGGTCATTACCAACATGGGAGATAGATGCTCCATACCAGTGGTCACCACCTCATTGGTTAGGTCTGACCATAAGCAAATCACCCTTGACATCTACATCCCACCCCCACCCCCCAGTAAGGAAACCTCAGTAAAAAACTTCTCCAAAGCCAACTTCATGCTACTCAAGTTAGAAGTGACAAACTTCATGACACTCATGCAGATGGGAGCTGAAAGTTTGACTGCTGAATCCTACACTAAGGCACTGCATGAGCACATCCACTCATGAATGAATCGTGCCATCCCAAATAGAATCAAGATGCTCTCCTCCATAAAAAGGAAGCCAATCTGGTGGTCCCCTGCCATAAACAAACTATACAACAGAAGACAGAAACTGTTGCAGAAAAGAGGAAAATCCCAGGATGCAAAAAACTCCCTTACCAGCCTCAGTAAGAAGCTGAGATCCCTGATAAAATCCTCCAAAGCTGGTTACGAAAATAAAATTGCCAAAAATTCCAAAGACAACCACAAGGCATTCTATAGTTATGTCAAGAATCTAAATGGCAATGCTCAGATATGCTCTGAGCTGCAAACGAATGGCATTAAATATACTGATTCCCAAGGATATTGCCAATATCCTGGCAGATCGATTTAGTGCAAACTTCACCCCCCCTTACCCCCTAAAGGGCCCATCTCAATACCAAAAGATTGCCAAATTCCGGTAATCATGGCCACACAGGTAGAGACCGCACTCTACAAAGCTAAGAATACAGCATCCATGGGACCAGATAACATCCCGGGCTGTGTACTACATGAACTACAAAATGAACTGGCACCTCACCAAAGTGTCATGTTTAATCACTGCCTCACCTCAGGCTTCGTGCCCACTGAGTGGTGCACAGCTACAGTTATCCCACTCCACAAGGGGGGATCCATCTTGGATCCCGGGAACTACCATCCCATCAGTCTGATGAGTCTGATCTGCAAAGGCATGGAACACATTATCATGGAACTTATAAACAAAGACATTGGCAACCTTCAAACTCTGGACCACACCCAGTTTGGGTTCATGAAGGGCCGATCTTGTCTCCTGAACCTGAATGACTTCTTCAAATCAGTCTCCAGAGCTGTGGATGAGGGTAAGGTGGTCCACACAGCCTATCTGGACTTTGCCAAGGCCTTCAACACCATCCCCCACTGTGGAATCATAAATAAACTTACTAAGCTGGGCATAAATCCCTACATCACTTGATGGGTTTCCAACTGGCTTACTGACAGAACCCAGACTGTAAAAGTAGCCGACTCCAAATCCAGCTCCAGACAAGTGACAAGTGGAGTACCTCAGGGTTCAGTCCTGGGACAGCTCTTGTTTGGCATCTACTTCTCTGAAGTACAGGCCAACACTAAGGGACTCTGGCTAACAAAGTTCGCAGATGACTGCAAACTGGGAGCCATTGTTGAATCCCCAAATGATGTGGATATTCTACTAAAGGGCCTTACAGAAACAGATGCTTGGTGCCAGAGCCATGGGCTCAAGCTTAATGCCAAGAAATTTATAGTCATCCCCTTTGGGAAAAACCATGTACCCATGAATTACCACATAGGTTGCAGTACACTAAATGCTGAAAGTGTGATGAGAGACTTAGGGACACAGGTGGACAGTGGTCTCACCTTCGATAACCACATTGCCACAACAGTCAGAAAATCCTTCTATGTGGCACACCTCATCATTAAGGACTTTTCATCCAGAAAAAAGGAGGTCATTGTCCCACTGTACTCATCCCTCATTAGACCCATTATGGAGTACAATGCCCCGTTTGGTATGTACCTCACAAGACATCTGTAACAGTTGAAAAGGCCACAGAAATACATCACTAAAAGAATCACAGGCCTAAAGCAGATACCCTATACTGACCTTCTAAAAAAACTCCAGCTATACTCTGTGGCATATCGCCTACTCAGAGGTGATCACTGCTTAACATACAAGGCCATGTCAAACCCTGAGCTGTTGGATATGTTCCACTTAAAGAAATCCCATTCCCTCAGAGCCACACGCTCCAGGGATCTAAATCTTGTCATCACATTGAACAAAACATGCTGGAGGGATAGGTTCCTGACCCAGAGACTCCCCATACTCTGGAATAGACTGCTCATACATGTCAAGCAGAGCACCTCCTTGGCGCTTTTCAAAAGGAACCTTGACGAGTGGATGGGAGATAGGAAATGCACCCCGGGAATCATGTCAGTCATCCTGCTAGACAGGGATCCGGGGAAGTAAATATTGCGAGAAGAAATATCCAGGGAATTATTATGGCTAGGCTTGTATAGGCCCTAGGGCTGATAGCCTAGTACCAACCTATGAACCTATGTAGCAAATGTAACAAACAGCTGCTACAGTTTATACCTGTCTGCATGGAATGCTTCAACTCTCTTGTTTTAGTTAACAAATTTTTTCTTTTTAAACTGTAGCAAACTGCTTGTCAGAAATGTAGCAACCAGTTGCTGCAGTTTATACTCCACCTACATGGAGAGCTACAGGTCCCAGGTTTTAGTTAAAAAAAGAAATAAAAAATATATATTTTTTTACTTTTGAACTGTAGCAAACTGTTTGCTACTATATAATTAGTAGTAGCTACAGTTTAGAACACATATGGAGTACTACGGCACTTAGATTTGACTGCAAATGCAATACTGGCTTTTAATAGTCGGTATTATATTAAAGAGCAATCGGGGTCAGCTTATTGCACCCCCTCAAACAATTAGTGCCCCAAGCGTTTGCCCCTCTCTCCCTGCCCTAGCAACACCACTGGTTTTCCCTACATGTATTGTTCTTTTATTCCCTTCTTCCCTTTTCTTTCTTTCTTCTTCTTCTTCTTTTGTAATACTTTAGCTGCCAATGGTCATCATGGACTTTATCACTGATGCTGCAAAAACTGTGACCCTGCCAGTGTAGCCAGCTATCAAGCAGCCTAACAGCAGGGCATACCTAAAAATTTCATGGCCACAGAGAGCTTGTTCTCTTATTGCTAACTGCCTACCTATTATATTTACTGCATTATTATAAATATTTGAACTCATGACCTTGCAGCTATAAGTGAGGACACAGCAGCTGAAAGGCAAATCAACACGTGATCCAGGAACACCACAGAAGAAGAAGCAGGATAACATAAAAGAAAAAAAAAACTTTCCCAGCATCAAACGCATAACCTTCACATCCAAAGACAGCCCTGGAACCACCACACAACTTACATCTGGACCAAAACATATAAAGCTGCCTAGCAAAGCAATCCAGGAGGCTGGGAACAAATGTTGCCTCCTTTCCTTCCCACAATGTAATTTTCTTTAGTTATTGTTATTTAACATTTTTAAATGTGTTTCTAGTATATAGATGCAAGGCAAAACTCTCCAAGCCACACAGTTACAAAACAACTACTTTCTCTACATATCCTGCTCTTATGCCTCCTTTTGCTTATTCTTCTATATTTTTAAGAAATATCCTCCTGCAGAGTTAATAAGAAATACCAGTTCCTAATACAAACAGCTATTCTCTGCATTATCATATCATTTAAAATAAATACATTAAATAATCCATCGGTTAAACCTAGCAACTCTTGGATTAATGATTAAGATCAACAGCAGGTGCCAGCATGTCATGTGATAGTGAGCCTGTATAAAATGTCGTCTGAGAGAAAATTATGGGAAAGAAACATTCTGTTAGAATCAGTTCCATGACAGAGAAGTAACTCATCTGAGGTAAAGAAGCATAACTACAAGTAATCAACATTCACTCAAGTTCTGAGAAAGAAGTGGTAAAAAAAAACAAAAACTGCTTCCTGTAACACTTCTTGTCATCTTTTTTTATCTTTTTTCTTTTTTTGCAACTATTTGGTAAACTCATTTTTTTTAATAACTATCCTATCAGGGGAAGAGACGACAGGCTTCAAGATAAAAAAAAAAACAGTGGAAAACAGCATTAAGAAATGTCAGAGATTATGGAATTTTTATTGAAATTCCTTAAGTCTGTTACCACCTAAATCTGATAACACCCCTTACTTGACCCTTCCTCCTTTTTCTTCATATAATATATTGTTAATGTCCCCTTTTTTATTTACAAACTAATGGGTGGAAGAGAAATGACAAACAAACTTAACAAGCTCACTAGTAACCTTCTGGTACAAGGCCGCATTAACTGCCTGTACACATTACCCACTCACTAATAGGAATTTAATGCAAATCAATTAACCACTCGACAAGGGGTGTGGCCAAGATAGTGAGCAGTTAACAGCACTGTTTTTAAACTCTTCTTCGTTTTAACATCTCTAACAGGATTTTTATTAAAAAACAAAACTTGATGGCTTTATAGCTGAACATCTGCTAAAAGATTTACTACAAAAAATAAGTTTGAAACTCTTTTAATTGCTTTTTCCTGTCAAGAAAACTAGAAAGAACTAATTACCTCAGAATGAACCACTCTAAGCCCAGTGTACTATGAAAAAGGACATACAGGGTACACTAAGTAACATCGGTGAGTTATCTGTAAAGACAGATAAATTAGAAATCAAAATGGACAATTTCAAAGAGGATTGCAAAAAACAAATTGATGTGTTGAATGAATCTCTTAAACAACAATCATAACTCTCGAGTATAGAAGAGGCAATGTCTGATTCTGATGGAAGACTACTTGAAAATAAGAATAACACTGAATTTCTTCTGAAACAAAACAAGTTATTCCGGGATAAAATAGAAGAATTAGAGAACAGATCTAGAAAGGATAATATCAGGATTTATGGGTTTCCTGAAAAAGTAGAGAGAGATGATATGATTCAATTCCTTAACACATGGCTGCCTAAAACTTTGAACCTGCCTGAAGCTTTTTCCTTTGGCATCGAAAGGGACATGGATCACTTTCTAACTCATCTTTAAAAAAAAAATACCTTCACCAAGGTCAGTGATTGTAAGATTTTTCTCAAGTCAAGTCTTAAAAACTGCATGGACTACTTACCCAGTTAAAATGAAAGGTAATACTATAAGACTTGACAATGACTATTTTACATTAGTGATGTCCAAGCGAAGAACATGTGTGCCACTTGTTAAAAGCTTAAAGAAAAACAATATTAAAGTGCAAATCTTGTTGCCAGCAAAAATAAGGATTCACGATCCAGAAGGAAAGATTTTTAACACATTGGAAGATACAATTGACCTTATACATAAAAATAAAATCATAGAAAAAGCAGAAGAAATAGACTGGAATCTCTCAACTTCTTTGAAGAGAAATGCAAAAAGAGATGGTTGGTTAATAAAAGATAAAAACAGTAAAAATCTGAAGGACAAATGAAAATCAATGCATTTCATGGTTATGAATTCTTATTAATTTAAATAAGTGTTTCAATACTTATGAACAGGTACTGCATATCACTTTTTACAAGGTTAATCATTTCTTTCTTTCCCTACTTCATATGGTTACTAGTTCCCTTTTTAAAATGTTATAGTTTGATTATTTTAGCTATATATGAAATGAAAGCCATTTATTTTCACTTAGAATTTAAAAGGTTAAACTATTCATCTTATTAAAAGTTAATCATTATTATGATGAAACTTATGTCAGGTGCCACACATTCTGCTATATTGGCATAGTTGAGTAATATACTATTAAATATAATACAATATGCAACAAATGACACTAAAGAGGCATGTTAAGTTACATTCTGGGTTCTTAAAATGGTCCAGTAGTGTGCTACTGATAGTATACTTGGCATGCAGCAGCACCCAGGAAAAACGTGCTATATTATAAACAAAGTATAAAAATACAGATTATTTTTGCATATATAAAAGTTACTATTGTAATAATATCAAATAATTAGAGCAACACTCACAATTTTACAAGTTAAACCTGGATCACACATAACTGTCATTCATTTAATGCAAGTTTATATGCTATGTCTCCTTTAAAAAATGCTTTATATTAAACATCTCATACAAGTAGTGTTTAATGAATCATTAAATGTTTTTTCTTTAAATGAAATTGCTTTTAGTGGTTAACATACTTTGAACATTTTTTATTGTTTTCTTAGTGCTTTGGAAGAGTTTGGGGGACTGATGTATAATGTAGAGGTGGCTGGGAGTCACTCGTGAATGTTTTTGTGTGAATTGCAGCTGACAGACTGTTCATTTGCATGCCCTTGTCTTGAGGACCAGCTTGAAGCAGCTTAATTAGAATCATGAGCACTTTTGTGATGCTGCAAGAGTTCTAAAATTCTAAGAACTGTCCGGCTTACTTCTTCCTATCTAAAAGTAAATAATCATAATATTTGAATCATATGCTAAGATGTCAATGAATACAAGTTAGATAATAAGCAAAATACAATGAATTGCATTGTAAACCACTATCAGTTATAAAATAGTTCTGAATGCTTGCTACTGATAGCATACTTGACATGCAATAGCACCCAGAAAGTTATACTATGCTATAAACAAAGTATACAAATATAGTTGCTTATATATAAAAGTTATTCCTGGAATAATATAAAATAATTACAGTAACATTCAAACTTAAACCTGGATCACACATGACTTATTATTTTAATGCAAGTTTATATTCCTTGTCTCCTTTAAAAAAACGACAGAGTGCATTATATTAAAAATCTCATACAAATAGTGACTACTGAATCATTAAATGTTATTTCTTTAAATGCAATAGTTTTTTAGTGGTTAACATACTTTGAATGTTTTTTAATATTTTTAGTGGTTTGGAAGGGTTTGAGGGATTGTTGTGTGGAGTGGAGGTGGCTTGGATTCACTTGTGAATGCTTTTGTGTGAATTGTAGCTGATAAACTGTTCATTTGCAAGCCCTTGTCATGATGACTAGCTTGAAGCAGCTTAATTAGAATCATGAGCATTTTTGTGATGCTGCAAGATTTCTAAAATTCTAAGAACTGTCCAGGTTACTTCTTCTTGTCTAAAAATAAATAATCATAATATCTGGAATTATATGCTAAGATGTAAATGAATACAAGTTAGATAATAAGGAAAGACAGTGAATTACATTCTAAACTACTATCAGTTATTAAATAGTTCTGAATGCCTGCAGTATACCAAATGATAGTTATTATACTAAACTGTACAATGACACTTCTGATAAAAAATAGGATTATGTTTCTCTGTTATTGTCTCTTTTTAATGATAATAAAACTTAATATCTCAGAATAATTTATTATGGAAAGTTTTAATCTTAAAAGGTAAGATTTTTTTTTAGATACCTGTCCGGATACTATTAGACATAACATTTAAGGAAAAATAGCACTGATTCTAACAGTAGTACTAGATTAAAGCGTATCAAATACATAAGGGTAAATATAAATTTTCTCTTATATGACACTGTACTAGAATTATAGCTAAAATATAAAATCTATAACTATAGTAATAGTGCAAGACATAGTATACAATCAGAAATAGAAAGAGATCAGAATAAGTAAATATGTATATAGTTAAAGAATATAACTATATCTGCAAGGGTGGGAGGTTGGTATAGTGGTTAAGGTGTTCGCCTTATAAGCACAAATTGCATGGTTTCATTCGCACATGAGGTAATTGGCTGGGCTTGGAATGGCCCACAAGGACAGTTAGCCGGGTACTAATTTATGAACTTATGAACCTATGTACAACTTTACACATAGTAAATAAAACAGAAAAAATATAAAATTATCTGACCTATAAATTAATAAATACGAAAATAACAACTGACTCCCTCCCTATAAAACACCAGGAAGATAATGTGAAGTAAAGGGAAAGATAATTGTAGAGATATTCAGCTTGGTCCACTTATAATAAAGATTCTGAACATCTGCTTAACTTTTTGTATTCATGATAACACACTGAAGGGCTTTTTAAAGATGATGCATACTAAAAAATGAGACACAATATTAAACAGAAGCATGAGTTAAGCTTTTTTAGTCTAATGGTGTGTTTGGGAGGTTGTTTGTCTTTTTTGTTTTGTCTATAGCAGAAGATTTCATATCATTATATATGAAACATATAATAAGTTCTGCACATAAATGCAGTTTCATCATACCAGCATTTTTTCTCTCTCTTATATAAATGTCTGATTTTAAATGCATATCTATTAACATTAATGGATTGAATAATCCAGTAAAGGGGGTGTCTGTACAAATGCTTGCAATTACATAAAGCTCAAATAGTATTTTTACAGGAAATATGTTTAATTATTAATGATGTAAATAAACGTTCGTAAAGAATTGTTTTTAGCAGGTTCTGGCTTTTGAGCTAAAAGAACAGGCACCCTCGTTTTATGGAAGAACTCACCAGTAATGCCTAAAGTAAAAGATACCTATTTTGATAAAGATGGTGTGTTAAGCATTGTTATAATCAAGTGGAACACAAAATTATATACATTGCTCAACTTTTATTGGATTCCAGAGGTTAAAGCTAAACATGCAAAAAAAAAATTAAATACTACAGCATATTACATGAATGGTGAAGTCACAATGGCTGGTAATTTTAATTGTATTTTATCAAATAAAGATTCCCCTGCAGATTGAAAGCTGAGAATCACATCTTCAGCCAATCACTTAATGAGTTTTGTAAATCTAACAAATTTAAAGGATATATATGAGCTAAGGAAAACAAACTCACTTCAATTTAGCCATTATTCATATAGATATGGAACACAAACAAATATTGATAAAATTTTAGTCTCAAACAATCTGTTATCACATATCAGAGAAGTTTCAATAGTTTCATGTCCATTATCAGACCATAGTGCTAAAATCTTTAATATTATTTTAAAAACTGACAATCTAATACATCACAGGAGATTACCAGTGTACATTATTAAAATAAAAGGACTCAAGGATTGGTAGGATATAGAGTGCAACAATTTCCTAGAAATAAACATGATTAGTGAAGTAACATACATTGTACTGTGGGATTCACTAAAGAATTACTTAAAGGGAAGAGTAACAAGCTTGTATATGGAAATCTACATCCCTTCCACCATCCCCCCCCACAAAGGTAACCACCATAAAAAAACGTCTCCAAAGCTAACTTTGGGCTCCTAAAAACAGACATGGCTAATTTCACGGCACCCATTCAAATGGAGAATAGTTGCATGACAGATGAATCATACACCAATGCACTATACAAACGCATACACAAATGCATGGATCTTGCCATACCCAATAGAACCAAGACACTCTCCTCAAAAAAAGGAAGCCAGTCTGGTGGCCCCTGCCATAAACAAACTCTACAACAGAAGGAGGAAACTGATGTGGAATAAGGTGAATTCCCAAGACTGGAAAAACTCCCTTATCAACCTCAACAAAAGGTTGAGATCCCTCATCAAATCATCTAAAGCTAGCTTGCAGCAGATAGTAAATACAATCATAAGGCCTTCTACACTTATGTAAAGAATCTCCATGGCAATACAGAGATTTGCTCTGAGCTACAGCACAATGATACCTCCTATACTGAGCCAACAGATATTGGCAATATACTGGCGGACAGATTCAATGCCAACTTTACCCCCCAAAGGAGCAATCACAATACCAGTAGATTGCCAGGCACCCAATATTACTGCTGCATAGGTTAAAACAGCACTGTCCAAGGCCAAGAATGCAGCTTCTATGGGACCTGACAATATCCCCGGCTATGTTTTACATGAACTACAGAGTGAACTGGCACCTCAACTGTGTGCCCTGTTCAGTCACAACCTCACCTCAGGCTTTGTCCCTACCGAATGGCACACTGCTAAAGTCATCCCTCTCCACAAGGGAGGAGCAACTACAGACCCCAGGAACTTTTGCCCCATTAGCCTGATAAGTCTTTTATGCAAAGCTATGGAAAGCATCATCATGGACCTAATAAACAAGGATATAGGGAATCTCCAAACTCTGGATCCTACACAGTTTGGTTTTGTGAAGGGTAGATCATGCCTGCTCAACTTGGTCGACTCCTTTAAGTCAGTCACCAGAGCTGTGGATGATGGCAAGGTGGTTCATACAGTCTACCTTGGTCTGGTCAAGGCCTTTGATACCATTCCCCACTCAGGAATCATAGAAAAACTCACTAAGCTAGGCATCAACCCTTATATCACTAGGTGGGTTGCAAACTGGCTCACAGATAGAACCACAGTGTGAAAGTAGCAGACTCCAAGTCAGACTATCAACCAGTCATGATGGAGTCCCACAGGGTTAGGTCCTGGGTCCTCTCCTGTTTGGTATCTACTTCTCTGATGTCCAGGCCAACACGAAGGGACTCTGGCTGACAAAGTTCACAGACGATTACAAATTGTGAGCTATTAATAACTCCCCAAGTGATGTTGACATCCTACAGAAAGGCCTCAATGAGACCAATGACTGGTGCAAACACCATGGCCTTAAGCTCAATGCCAAAAAATGCATCGTCATCCCCCTTGGGAAAAACTAGGTTCCCTTGAATTACCACATCGATGGTAGTCCACTGAACACAGAAGTCATTATAAGATCTCTAGGAACACAGGTTGACTTCAACCTCTCTTTTGACCACCACATTGCCACTGTGGTCAGAAAGTCCTTCTATGTGGGGCATCTCATTACTAAATGTTTTGCATCCAGGAAGAAAGAGGTCATTGTCTACCTATACTCTTCCCTCATTAGGCCAATCATCAAGTACAATGCCCCATTTGGCATAAACCTCACTAGACATCTGCAACAACTGGAAAGGCCTCAAAAGTACCTCTCAAAGAGGATCCTAGGCCTTAAACACTTGTTCTATATGGACAGACTCAAAAAACTCCAACTATTCTCTGGCTCATATCACCTAGTTAGAGGCAATCTCTGCTTGGCTTACAAAGCCATGTCTGACCCAGCTCTGTTAGAAATGCTACATCTAAATAAATCCCAATCCCTCCACACCACACACTCCAGAGACCTCAACCTCATTACCACAATCAACAGAACATGCTGGAGGGACAAGTTCATAACCCAGAGACTGCCCATGCTATGGAACAGATTTCCCATACATGCCAAGCAGAGCACCTCAATGGCCCTCTTTAAGAGGAATCTTGATGAGTGGATGGGAAATAGAAAATTCTCCCTGGGGATCACTCCAGTTGCTCTACTCAACAGAGGCACTAGGAACTAAAGTTGGGTGGTACGATGCCAGGGTAATCCTATGGGCTAGGCTTGTAAAGGCTCCAGGGCCATTAGCCTAGTACACACCTATGAACCTATGAACTTATATTAGTAAAACAAGAGAATAGGACAAATAATTGAGTACACTACAGGAAAAAATAGACACATTACAGTTAAATGACATTACCATTCAGTCTGAACTTAAAATCTTAAATACAAATTATGTTGAAATTCTAAATCATAACATTTCTATAAACCTGGAAAATCTTAAACTTCAGGCATATTCCGTGAACCTTTTAAGCTTGGATAGACTTGCGCTTAGAATAAAGAAAATTAATAAATTAAATCATATCAAAGAATTTATAGCACATAAATAATAAAAAAAAGTAGAACAGATATTAAAGGTATTCACGAGGGCCTTAAAATATTTTTTGAAAATATAAATAATAATAAAAATAACCTAGATAATGATGATATAGTCAATACTTTTCTAAGGGAAAATATAAATAATAAATTAGCAAGTGAACAAATAAAAAAATTATAGACCATTGACATTAAAGATCAAATAAAGAATTTAAAAAATAATAAGGTGCTGGGCTTAGATGGTCTTATATCACAGCTATATAAAATACTAGCAGATGATGCAGTTAAAATATTAGATAAGCTCTATAGAGAAATAAAAACAACTTCTAAATTCCCTCCATCATTCCTTTATATCACCTATTTTAAAATAAGATAAGGATCCTACAAATTGTTCATCATAAAGATCCATTTTACTTTTAAATGTGAACTATAAGATGTTCATGTCCATTTTAGCTAACCAAATTAATCTACTTATACCTAAACTAATTAATACTGATCATACTAAGTTTATTTTAAATAGACAAGTTCATGATAATATAATAAGAATACATTAATAGATTATGCAAATAAAAATAATAAAGAACTTTCTATCATTAGTCTCAATTTAAATAAGGTTTTCAACTCAGTTAATTGGTCATACCTGCTTAAAACATTTAAAGTGTATAATTTCTCACCTGAGCTAATTGCATTAATTTCTAAGTTATACAATAACTATTGTGCTTATGTTAAAATATGGTCTTTTCTTTCTAATTCCTTTAAATTACAAAATGGCACAAAACAAGGCTGTCCATGATCACCTTGACTTTTTGCATTAGCTATAGAACCCTTTGCTAATAGCATTAGATTCAATAAGAATATTAATGATATCAAAATAAAAGAAGATTTCAAACTAAAAATTCAACTCTTTGCTGATAATATTTTACTAACAGTAGCAAATATATAAAATTCATTAGAACATATAATTAGTTCTATGAGTCAGTTTAAGGAAATCACAAACTTAAGACTTAATCATAATAAAACAAGTACATTATTAATTAATAAAAAATTTAAAAAATTCATACAAAAATATTTTAACTTCAATTGGAATAGCAATCAAATGAAATACCTTGGTATAACCATTATGTCTAATGGTAAAAATATAATACAAACAAATTTTCAGCAGGTTGTCGATAAAATTTTTAAGTTTAGTCACAAATTGAAACAAATTCTTATTTACCATAAAAGAACGATTAATGCTTATTAAGATGGCAATTCTCTTTAAAATATTGTTTGTCTTACAGTATTTAGTACTATCTCCACCAAAAAAAATTGATAAAAAAGATAAATAATATTCTACTTAAATGTCTTGGCATCCTAATAAACCAAGCATTTCCTCTGATTGGCACAGAAAAGGCCAGGATAAAAGTGGAATAGGATTCCCTGATATTCAACTGTATGCTACTTCAACAACTGTAAAAGCTATAGCATTGTGGGTAAATTCATCTTATGATTCAAAATGGAAATAATTACAAGAAATATTATTAGTAAACAATAAACATGTCATGACCAGTAATAAATAAATAGTACCTAATAGTTTTATCTGGTTAATAAAAGATTTTTTCCTAAATGGTATTACACCCTCTTCTCAAATTCCCTATTTAAACAACATTTCCTCTTTCCAAAAGTTTAGATATTCTAACCATTGTAATATTTTCTATGTTTTCAACTACATATATAAATACCTGCTTAGAAACTTATAACTACAACAAAATGCCAACATTAAGACAACAAAGTATTTTAATTTATTGACATCAATTCTTAAACGGTTCTGATGTACATACTGTTGAAAATTTAAGATCCAAATACAATCAAGATTCTGAGAAACTGGTCAATTATGCAAATATTTAGAGACTTTGTGAACGCAGAGGTAAAGATATTTAACCTATTTATTTATTTACTTTTATTTAACATTTGTTGACTGGGAAAGTCCGACAGGGACACAGCCCATTTTCAGCCTGGAGAGAAATGCTCCAAATGTGTCTTTGGATTGTGGGAGGAAACTGGAGTACCCTGAGGAAACCCATGCGAATGCAGGGAGGACATAGAGACTCTGCACAGAAGGCATCCCAGATGAGAATCGAACTGTGGCACCCAAATTATTTGTTCCCCAAATTACTGGCATTCTTAATAAATAATAATAATGCAATGAAAAATAAATCATATTTGTCACAAAATTATAAAATTCTTAAGTTATTTTTCACATATTTAGACAATTCCTATTGGAACTACTGCTCACAAATTAATAATGAAGATTTCTCTGAAGAATACAAGACATTAATATTAAAATCTACAGATAAAACTACATATTCGTTATACTGGAAAATTTACAGTTGTAATTTTTAAGTAGAGCTTTTGTCACTCCTAACAAATTAGAATTGTGTATAAGAAATAGAATTAAATGCTGGAGATGTGATTCTGAAATAATAGCTGACTTGATGTATATGGCATATGATTGTGAAGTCATCTCCCCTTTTTGGAAAGAAATTAATAACTTTATTAAAACTCTATGGTCAGATAGATGTAATATTGCTAAATCTTTAGTTTTATTTAATGCTCTGATTCCTGAGATAATTCCAAAAAAAAAAAAAAACAAGTGCCTCTTCTTTGGTCTTTTCTTGCTATAGCCAGAAATGTAATCGCTAAAACTTGGAAAAGTAAAGTTAGCCCTTCTAGTGATGTATTTATTAGTATGGAAAAATTGTTTGCATACTATAAAGATTAGAACTTCTAATATTATACATTCATATAAATATTGGCTTAAACTTAAAGACTTACTTAAAAAAATTAATGGTTGTTAATTTATAACTTTGATGTATTGATCAGCTATGGACCTATGCAAACAGTTATTTGTTTTATAATTGATTTTTTATTT
>NC_056739.1:1451860781-1452043281 GCF_019279795.1 Protopterus annectens | reverse complement strand
GCTTTTTAAGTTCTTTAGATGTATACTAACAAGGAAATTTAGGTGCTTCTTGAGACATGCTCATGCATGATTTCACTAAAGAAGGAATGTATGCATGGGAAGAGAATTTAATATGTTGAGAAATATATTGAATTTCATGTTTTGTATTTGCTTAGAGAGTAGAATTTTGCTGGCTAACAGTTAGACCTGGTTATCTATATTGTATATAGGATTAATAGTTTATTGAAATGACTGTACAATTTTGTTTATTAACAATTACAGTTTGTATCTGTTCTGCATGTATGTGTGTTAATAAGCATACATTATGACAAATTATTTGCTTTGCAGTTTTAATTCTGTTAGTAATTTGCAATGAACTTAGTACATGTCCAGCCTTTATTGGTCCACATTAGTTACAGCCATAGGATATAAGAGACTTACATGGGGCTTTTTTGAAAAGACCAGTTGTCACTTGGTAGCTAAGAAATAATTAAAAAAAACAGTAGTTGCTACAGTAATAGATCCCATCAATTATAGAATTAACTGATATTAGACCAATTCATTTATATTCAAATTTCTAATATAGAACTCATTAAATGTAAATAATATTGTCAGTTGACTAAAACAATAAAGAGAGACAGAACAATTTATCTGTAAAACCGGCATGCCACCCTTTCTAAGGTAATAAGCTGAGAGGTGAACATAAGAAGGGTAGATGGGAAACAAATGCTTTATTATATAATTACCATTGTTATTATAAGTGGAAGAGTTAAGGATGTTTCAGTGCATTATAAAATGTTTTTTTAAGTCACAGTAGATGCTTGTTGAAATTAATATTGATCTGTAAAATATGTAACCAAATAGCCTGCTTTTGTAGAATTAAGCTTTGTTTCAGGGTTCAGAATGCTATGCTAGCAGACAATATAGGATATTTGTTTTCACACCTCATAAATGGTTTCAATATGGACAACACCCAAGCCATGTGCAGTCTCTAAATCTATCGCTTGGATAGCATTTGCTCAGTATGTTGTTCTTACAAACTATTGCCTCTATTGTACTTTATAACAAAACTGACCAGGGCACATAAGTTCTTCCAGTCACTGTTAGGGTATTTACATCTCACCTGAATATACTTTGTCTCCAAAAGAAAGACATTTTGTGTGAATTCTGAGATATCATTAATCACTTATTGAATATGAAAAATAGCAAGGAATTACCACAGAAGTTAATGTATTTCAACACAGTTCATGTGTTGTACCCTCCTGAACACTCTGGCCAAGAACAGGCTAAATGAACTCTTAACTCCAAAACCTCTAAGGCCTTGCTACTGCTCCCTGGGTTCTTCCTACAACAAGGATTACAAGAAAGTATGTGAACTTTGTAAACTGTGCAGTTTCAGTTGATTCTACTAGGTCATAGTACGCTTCCCTGCCAGATTAGCCAGCAGCCACTACCCCCTCTTCTTTATTGCTTGCACTCCTAGTTCTCCCCTTAATTTCAACCCTCTTCTCTGCTGCTTTAGTTTTCCCTGCTTTCATTACCCCCTATCCTGAACCCAGTTAGCTCCTTCCTCCCTTTCCTGACTCTCTCCGTGGGGTCTCTACTGCCTCAGACTGACTGACCACTAGGTGGTGCTCCTCTACCTTCTTGCTATCCCCACTACTTTTCCCTCCCCCTCCTCATCTCCCCTAATACAGCCCTCTAACATCTTCCCTCTGCTCTCTCCCTCTCTACTGTCCAGGATCCCTAGCCACTCTTCGCTTTATTTACAGCCATCCTCTAACCCTTTCTGAAGTCTCTTCCTTCTCCCACTGTCTTTCTCCTTTACATCTACCCTTTAACTCTACTTCTCTGTACTCCCCATTCACATCTCTGCTACTCCTACCTTACCTATTCACATCCCTGCTGAACTTACCTTCAGACTAGTCACTCTGTACTGATTGTCTACCTCACTTTCTCCTCCTCTGGCTCTTCCCACTCCGTTCCCCTACCCTGCCCCCAAATTCCACCCACCCCCAGCACCTCTACATTTATACCTCACTAACTCCTCCCTCCTTATCCTTTAACCAATCACAGTCTTCTAACAACTCAATCTAACCTTCAGCAATTATCCAATCCCAATCACCCTCTGATATCCCCACCCACTCTTACACCTTCCTCTTCTCTCTACACTTAACCTCCCCTCTCCTATCCATAAGTTATACCTCCCTTCCTCTCCTTTTCATTCTCACCACAACTTCTTTTTTACTTCCTTTCTTATTTCTCCCTTCCTTACCCCTCCCATTCCAAACATGCCCTCCCAAATCCTCTATACTTTCAGACTCCCCTGCTCTCTTCTCTTCTTTCTTATTCCTCTCTATCATGCTACTTCATACTCCTTAAAACCTCACCCATACCTTCCTTCTACTCCAACTATCACTTTCACTCACCCACAACCTCTCCTACTCTCTCACTTCCATTCCATTTCTCCCTCCCTTATCACAACTAACCTACTTCACCTTTTCCATCCCAAACTTCTCTCCTCCTCTACAAAAAGCTTCTCTCTTACGTTTCCACTAACCCCTAACAACTTCCCACATACCAAACTTAAAAGGCAAAAAGTTGTCTTGTGTAATATCCTTGCCTTATCTGGAGACATTAATCCTAACCCAGGCCCCTGCCTCAGTACAAACAACTCCTTCCCTCCTTCCCCTTCCTCCCTTACTTCAAATAAGCCTCTCCCCCCTCCTCCTTCTTCTCCTACTTCTTCTCTTAGCACCCTGAAGGTCTTCTCTATCAATGCCCAGAGCCTCAACAACAAAATTCACCATGTCCATGCTTGGATCAATCACAACCAACCTGACATCTTAGCCATCTCCGAAACCTGGCTAAACCCTCATATTTCTGATTCTGAAATCTTATCTCCAGGTTTCAACATCCTAAGGACTGACCGTTTAAATAAAAAAGGTGGAGGCTCTGCCCTAATCTACTCTAACCTTCTCTCCATAATCCCCCTTCATATCCCAGTCCCTCAATTCAAAAATACTGAAATAACTGCAAGTCTCCTCCGACTCAACAAACATAAAAATATCTGCTTCATCTCCTTATACATCTCCCCTGGCGATAATATCTCCACCCTCGAGAATATTCTCCACTGGGCCTCATCGGAAATAAAATATGAAACCATTATTTTAGGTGACGTCAACATTGACTGGAACAAAATCAACTCACCTTCCCCCTCCCTAGCCATCAACCTCCTCAACTTCTCCCAAGTAATCCATTCTACAACCCAACCTAGCAAAAACCACCCCCCAGGATCCATCTTAGATTGGATTTTAGTCTCCCATCCAAACAAAATCTCTCTCTCTGGCACTATCCCTGACTCCTTTAGTGACCATCTCCCTGCCTTCATTCATCGCTCAGCTAACCCCACCCTACTCCAACATCATTACATTCAAACTCTTAACCTTAGCAAATTCAACCCCACAATTTTCTCAAACATTTTCAAACAAATCAACTGGCAAATCCTTAACACTCTCACTTGACAATGCTGTAGAGCATTTTAACTCTATCTTCCTATATACTCTTAACTCCCTTGCCCCCCTAAGAAACAAACTAATCAAAGCCAACTCTGCTCCATGGCTGACCAAAGAGACTAAAACTACCATGCATCTCAGAGACAAATCCTGGAAGCGTTTTCAAAAAAGTAAACTATCTTCTGACTTCCTCCAATATACCCAACTACGCAACCAAGTAAAAAAATTAATCTCCTTGGACAAAAAAGCTACTACAATAAACTTCAGTCCAATAATTATAAGAACCCAAAACAATTCTGGAAATCTGTTAACTCTCTTCTCCATCCTGGGTCTAGAAATAACCCCTGCCCTGACCCTAGTTTAACTGACAAGGAACTGAGCTCTCACTTCAACACTTTTTTTACAGATTCTATAGCTAAGCTTATCAAAACATTCCCTGACAATAATCCTCCCAATTTCCTAATCTCTCATTCCAACATCCCTAATAACTGTCCCACTATGTTCCAGCTCAAACCAGTTTCTACATTGTTTATAAAAAAGTTCTTATCCAAACTAAAGCCTTGCTCTAATGCCCCCGACAACATTCCCCCCTCCTTCCTCAAATATGCAGCTGAAGGTATTGCTCTCCCTATTAGTATCATGATCAACCAATCCTTAAAAGAATCATATGTACCCAAACTTTGGCATTCAGCCTACATTCTTGACTCCACAAAGGAGGGAAAAACACCTCCATATCTAACTTCCGTTCCATAGCCCTACTCTCTCCAATATCCAAAATTCTTGAAAAATGTGTCCACCACCAACTTTTACCCTACTTAACTCAGAATCAGCTACTTACACCCACCCAACGTGGTTTCCATCCCGGCCACAGCACTATAACTGCCCTACTCTCCTTCTTAGAAACTGTTAATCAAGCCCGAGATTCTGGACTTCTTGTATCCACTGTTCTGCTAGATCTTTCTAAAGCCTTTGACACCATCTCCCATTCACACCTTCTTGTTCATCTCTCCAACCTTAATCTCTCCCCTAATACTCTTTCCTGGTTCTCCAGTTACCTTTCTGACAGATCTCAGGCTGTCAGATGGAAGGACTCTATCTCTTCCTTCTTACCCACACCTACCGGTGTTCCTCAGGGATCCATCCTCGGTCCCATGCTTTTCAACATCTTCATAAATAACCTTCACTCTGTCCTCCCTGACACTACAGTCATCCAATACGCTGATGACTCTACCTTAGTTTGTACCGCCCCCAACTTTTCTGAACTTCTGTCTAAAACACAAACAGCTTTTTCCACTACAGAAAACTGGATGCACCAAAACCATCACTCCCTCAACTCCAATAAATCTAAAATTTTAATTTTCCTCCCTACCAAGACTTCTTCCTTTGACAAAAACACATTCATCATCCTAAGCCAAACCAACTCTCCTATAGAAGTGGTCCCTTCCGCTAAACTCCTTGGCATTACCATTGATGAATACCTCAGATTTGATCTCCACATACAACAAAACATAAAAAACCCACCAAAAGTTAGGTATGCTCTACAGGAACAATCTATTTCTTTCAAACTCCTCTAGGCACTCCTTAGCTATCACCTACCTCCTTCCCTCTCTACTTTATGGCGCCCCTCTTCTTACTAATCTGTCTGCTTCCCTCACCTCTAAACTCAAAACTTGCTACAATAAGATCTCTAAATTCGCCACTAAATCCAAAACCTCACCCCACCACTGCCTAACCCTTCAATCTCTGAACTGGTTAGAACTCCCTAACCACCTTGACTATCTTCAACTAACGACCGCTCACAAATTAATATTCTTCCCAGAAAAATGCCCAGCCTTATCCAACATCCTTCCCCCTTACATCCCTAACAGATCGTTGAGATCAGAACACAAAAACCTAATCTCCATTCACAGACCTAAACTTCCTGCTGTCCAGCTACTACTATCTTTCTCTCTAGATAGAAAATGGAACTCTCTCCCTCCTTCACTTAGGACTATACCTAACACAGAATCTTTCAAGACCCAACTTTTCTTGCACCTTTCATCCAAATGGAAATGCTCTTGCTTTCACCCTATATAAATTCAAGGGATTCTATACTAGGCCCCTCTCTTCCCCTACACCAATCTGCTCTCTGATATCATTTCTATATTCCACCAAAATGGATTTAGTTGACTCTCAGCTGAATATAAAGATGTAAATACTGCAAATTATGTTCCTAAAAAAAAAAAAAAAAATATTTTTCTTTATATTGCATTGTTCTTACTAGGTACACTTGCTGATTGTACATTTTCTATTGTATTTTTATTTTGTGCATTTGTAACTTTGATTGTACTGCCTTGGAGCTTTTCTCCCCGGGCCCCCACTGAAAATGGGTTCTTCATAGCCCAATGGACTTCCCTGGTAATCAAACTGAAAATAAATAAATAAATAAATGTCTCTTTATAATCCATAAAATATTAACTTATTGCTTCCTACAAAGAGTATATTCATCAGGAAATCATAGTTCCTGTACATGTTGTAAAAGTATATTTATCTTTACATTAGACTTCCCTGTACTGCTGAAATGAATAAAAATGTCATTTTTTTCAAAGTCTAATTTCTGAAGTCCTGGTACAGATGCATCCATAAAACTAAGCCAGTAAGGTGTCATCTACAAGCTGATATGATTTACTAAGCATGTATAGTGAAATGATCAGCATGTGATGTACAGAACTGGAGTTATTATGGTGTGTTTACAGTAAGTTATAAAAATGTGTGATGTTTTCATATTTATATTAATGATACAAAAATGCTGTGTGATACTGTCATCTTATTGATGGTATATGCAAACACTAGCTATTAGTAAAAAAATTACATTAAAACATGTTGGCTTACCTGAAGTCAACCGAGATATAGATATTTTTGGTGAAGCAGGTATGACTGTTAGCTATGTTTTTCATAACTGCATTAATTTCATAAAAGAAGTGTGACCTACAGGAGAAGAAATGATGCCATTTTATACAAAACATTAAGGCTCACAAAGTTACCACTGATACTTGTCATCTGACACACAGATTTGTCAACTAATATTTGTTTTAAATATCGTGAAGCTATTATGTGTGTCATTGGGTCTACTTCATAATGTCGACCCACAGTTTGTCAACTGTGAAAACAGCAAGATGAAAACATCATAATTTTACAAGCATGGACTCCTGGAACATCATATATCCTCTCTGGGAAAGTAACCACTTGGCCTCCAATGATAAAATCACAAACAGTAGCAAATTACACACACTGAAGTGAGGGGCGTCTCCCCCCCCCCACACCCTGCTTCACTCCTCCACCCCCTTACTTAAATATACCAACTCCAAGATCACACTATAGCAGAGAAAGGGCACAGTTCACCATTGTGGCCAAGTAGTTACTTTCCTGGAGAGGATATACAATGTTCCAGGAGTTTGTGCTTGTAAAATTATGGTGTTTTCATCTCTCTGTTTTGACAGTTGATGAACTATGTGTTGACGTTATGAAGGGGACCTGTGTAATTTGCATAGATTTTACATTGTCACTAAAATGCAGTATACTACCCCCATTAGTCATATGTTATTGGAAAGCTTTCAAACAGATGAACAATTCATGTCTGACTTCTTGGATCTATCTTGCATACTTACAGAAATATAATCATTTGACCACACCATAACTGATTTTTGGTGTACAAAAAATATTTTCTTTATTATATCTACAATATAAAATTAACATATATAGACAGACCTTTGATGCTAATACCAGTGTATAGATCATTTTCTACCAAAGAGTGGTCATATTTTACATTTTTTCTAAATCACACAATTTTTCAGATATTTTAAATCTTATGAACTCTGTTTTCAATAGTGGGTTGTGGAGAAAAACTATCAGAAAGCAAGTGGTTTGCTGGCTTTGAAGATCTCAGGAAGCAAATGAGTTAATTAGTCCCATGCTGTTCAGGATCAAATGAGTTAAAATGGATGCATCACCCTATCCAATGATACTCCTACAGTGTTAGTAAATAAAACTCAAATATTCGATTTACGTAGAGACCATGAACTTCTCAAGGCTACTGCTTAAAGCATATTTCTAAGATTAATCCCATGTTTAGTTCATGTTAAACATAACAGTGACACAGTGCCCCTCTTACCAATGGTACCAACAGAATCCTGATCAGCTGGTGTAAAATGGATTTCTCAGCCAGGGCCTTAAATAATCTAGGTTTGTCATCTCTGATAATGCAGAATGGAATACTTGAATGAACAGATCAGCAGTCTTGTTAGCAGAAGTAAGATTTTCCTATGATGGGGAGCTTCACCCCCATATTCCCATGCAGTTAGAGATCCCTTGCACTCTAATTTATTTAAAATCACCTTTGCAATCACTGCACCTTGGGGTAATGTCAATGAATCATTAGTTCATTGCACAGCTGCAATCCTTTAGGAGTTGCACATCTGGTCTTCACAGAAGTAAGGTTCCTCATAAAATACAAAACAACATGAAATAAAACAAAATAGAATAAAACATAAGCACAAAAAAATCTACATTGGGATAGGATTATACAAAATTGAAAAATGTCTGCTCACTGTCTCATTAGGGGTGAGAGAGCTACAGCCTTAAGTATGGCATGGCATGGTAAAGTACTGATCAGCATCAATGAAACCCCTCCAGAATATTCATACCATGACATATCAGGGCAATGTGACAAAACAAAGGTTTCTGGAAAATTCCAGGAATTATGGAACTGAAAAGTCTTAAATTGTTTCCATAAGAAGAGCTTATCTCGTCCAAACAAATGATCTGACTTTTTCATAAACTCTGTGCTTGTCTAGTAAGAAGCTTCAAATCAACTCTTTCAAATGGTATTTTTGTTAAGAGTTAATGGAAACATGTTTAATTTGTCAAAGAAATCAATATATTTCATTTCTAAAGATCAAAAATATAGTTACTAATGTACATGATATGGTCACTGCTGCAATGCTGTATTCCATTTTTAAAATATGGACATCTATACTGTACAACCTATCCCTGTTGCACATGTGATTTTGCCTTAATACAACTAACAGATAAATCACATAAAGTTTCTGTATATTGCATGGATGTTTGATGCCTCATACAGCTTCTTCAGGATAGATGTGAAGAATATGTACAAGGTTTCCACATTTTGAATGAAAAGGCAGCAGATGACTAGAAAGTGAAGTTATTTGGTGAGACCTGAGGCAAAAGTATAACAATCTGGTAAAGCATGGTAAAGCACTATTTAGCAATCGTGAATTCCACCATACCTAACTCCATCAAAAAAGACCTCTTGTCACATCATGGCTAACTATAGGATGTTCTCTGTCTTTCTCAGCACTTAAATTCTATTTAAATACTCTGGTGTCCTTATGCATTATGTGAAACACTATTCTCCTAGGGTTTCAACTACTCTAACATGTATGATTAGAGATTGGGAGAGTATATCAATATTACCTCTCTCTCTCTCTCTCTCTCTCAACCAGGTAGTCCACATCCCATTCAGGGATAATTAAATACTGGATTTGGTCCTCACCAGTATGGAACAGCTGTGCCTACCTACCAATTTTAACTCCCTCCCTGGTCATATCTGACCCAAATCAGTAAGAGTCATCTTGAAATTGGAACCAGAAGCATCCTCCAATACCTTGGCATTCAGAGATTATATCAAGGCTAATCTACTAAAACTGAGTGATAACCTGTCTCATTTCAGCATTCCCTTCCAATCCAATGACCCCACTGCTTATGTAAAATCCTTTACTACCAAATTTTTTGTACATGTGAATAGCTTCATAGATGCATCTGTTCCCCAGCAAAGTAAACACAGCACCAAATTAAAAATAAACTCTTCTAATAAAAAACAAATTGCATGCAAAAATATATGTAACTTTCAAGATACAAAAAAAGCTCTTCATAACCTTGCCAAGCCTTCTTTAACTATGTTTTAAACCTTAGAAACAATGCCTGGCATGCCTGGCACTGTGTAGTGATAACAGGAAATGATATCACCACTTGCATCCAGAGGACATAGTCAGTCTACTTACATATAAATTTAACTTCACTTCCTCTTCCTTACTACATTCTCACATGTCATACCCCCAACTATACCCCCCTCCACAAATCTCCCATGAACAAGTCCTCAAGGCACTATCCAAGGCCAAAAACACAGCTTCCATTGAGACAGATAACATAAAGGGCTTTCTGGCCAGCCTGAAGCAGGACTTGTTGGACCACCAACAGAGGATATTCAATGTCAGCCACCAAACATGCTTTGTGCTGGATGAATGAAAGTTATCAACTAACATCCTCTTGCACAAAGGCAGGGCATCAATAGATCTGGGAAACTGTAGATCCTTAAGTTTAACCAGCCTCATCAGTAAGGCTATGAAAAGGATCAATTTGGAATTAATAAATAAGGATCATCTCCTGACACAAACCAGTTCAGATTTGTCAAGGGCCGATCCTACTTACTTAACTGGTTGATTTCTTTGGGAAAGTTACTGAAGCAATGTATGATGCCAAATCAGTAACACTATAATCTAGACCTCAGAGATGTGTTAAACACCATCCCACACTCAAGTATCATAAGTAATCTGTCTCAGTTAAATATTAATCCCTATGTAACTCATTGGATGACAAATTGGTTTACAACTAAAACCAGGGAAATTAGGCAGCTGTTGTACTTCCTCCAAAAGAGCTGTTTCTCTAGTAGTTCATCCAAGGGTTCAGTGTTTAGGACATTGTTCTTTAGATGTACTTTTCAGAAGTCAAAGCTGCTGTTAAGGGTCTATGGCTGACCAAGTCTGCAGATGACATTAAACTTAGTGCCATCATAAACTCCCCACCCAAATCCTCCCAAACCAGTAGCTGGTGCCAAAACCATAGTGTAAAACTTATATGTAAAGAAATATTTTATTGTATCCTTCAGCAAGTGAGAAGTCCCTTGCAATTATCATATTGAGGACACACCTCTGAAATCTTATCCAGTAGCTATGGTTATGAGAATCTATGTAGACGCAAATTGTTCTTCGTTCACCATATATCCACTATTGTAAGAAAGTGCTTTTTCATTGCACAAATCATTACTAGGAAAACCAAGGGCCTAAATCATAAAAATATGTGGACTGACTCAAAACTTGTCGCTTTTCTCATTGTCATAAAGACAACTAAGGGGTGATCCCTGTATCACATACAGAGCTTCCACAGACCCTTTTCTGTCAGACCTACTGCACATTCAGAAGACCAATGGGATCATAAACACCCCCACCAAATGTATCTAAATCTCTTTTTCAACATAAATAGAAGATGTTGGTGGGACTGCTATTTATCACAGAGAACATCTTTGGAATCATCTTCCTCTCCACATAAAGGAAAGTAGGGGTCCTAATGGAGAGATGAAAAGTCAGCAAGCAATAGTGCTGAAGTTGAATTCATCCTCAAGTCTTTGTGAGTACCTTCACGAAGTGGACCCTGTTTTTTACAAAATCTCACCAAGGCAACACTGATATATAGACTGTATTTATATAGCATATATTAGGGAGAGAAGTAAGTCAAAAACAAAAAAGATAGCTGGGTGCACAAGCCCCAGGATAAAAAAGTGCCCAATCCTGGTAGGCACACTGATGCCAGGACTGGAAAAAATGACAGTGTAGAATCCTCAAAATCCGGAAACATTCCTACAATGGGGCTAGGCCAGGCCCAGGGGAAGGATAGCCCCCCCCCCCATTGCAGAAGGAAGTAGCAGTCCACAAAAATCACAAAAAAAAAGAAGAGCCATAAAGGCAATAGAGTGGACTGTTGAGGATAAGAAAGAAATTATGTATTGTTACTATTAAATTAGAGGAAAGAACAACACTTTCACAAGAATAACTGTCAGAAACTTCAAATAAAAATTTGCATTCATTAATACAACAGGTTTTTGAAAAACAGTATACAGATCAAGAAACTTTAATCTGTTTGGAAAAAGAGGCATCTGAGGAAGTGCAAAAATGTAAACAACAAAACCTAGACATTTTTGAAAAGTATAAAAAAGAAATATGGGCATGGGAAAGAGAGATTTGATATGGTGCAATATTTATGTAAAGGAGAAAGTCAAGTTAATTAATATAGCCACAAAGATATTCAAAGAGAAATACAGGCAAAGGCATCCAGATATGGAAAAATTCACAATAAAAAATAATATCACAAAGATGGAATGTGGAAAAGAAGATTAGTAAAGCAGAAGTTAAAGAAATAGAAGCTGAAGTTAATGGAGTGTCTGCAAATTGAAGGATTTAATGTAGAAAGTCTAACACAGACTACAACACAGCATGATGGAGTGAGTCCACAAAGTAAGGGGAAGCAGGAAGATCTGGAGACATCTGAAGAAGAAATATGGACATGGGAAAGAAAAAGAGTTTTAACATGGTGCAATATTTAGCAAAGGATAAAGCAAAACTAACCAATACAAAAAGAGCAGCACCAAGGATATTTGAAGAGAAATATAGGCAAAGAAATCCAGATATGGAAAACTTTACAATACAAAAATAAGAAGACAAAGAGGAAAAGTAGAAAAGGAGATCAGTAATGGAGAAGTTAAAGAAATAGAAATTGAGGTTTGGAGCACCAGCAAAGTGAAGGATTCCGTGTATAAAATCTAATGCAGAAAGCACTACAACAGGACAGAGCAATGGATATCCACATTAAGGAGAAAGAAGTGGAACAGGAAACAATTGGTCAAGTGCCATATCAAGATATTTTGGACCCTTCCACAGGAATCCAGTATGAAAATTCACTTGAAGCTAGACAGCAAGGGAAGGAACAGTAGACTGTGGAAACTCTGATGCAGTCAATGTTGTGGAGTGATAGGCCAGTGAGTTCCCATATGACAGATCAATGGATGGCACAGGATGAAACTGAAAAGAAGGTGCCACAGGAAGATGCTGTAGAACTTTCTATACAATGCCTGCAGGAAGTTGAAAACATAGGATGTGCCCTCAGTCTGGAAGAAAATGGACTAAGGGAAGAGTTGCTTGATTTAATGGATATAGATAGATATATTAAAATCAATAAAAGAAATAAAGCGCAGAAGGTTAATAAAACTCCAAAAGTCAGAAATCTGATAAAACAAATGAACACAGTAATTAGGACTGTCCATAGAGATCCATGTGATATAACAGAAGTGAACAAGATATGTCACTGTGCAGCTAAATTAATAACTGATAAAGTTCTACCACAAGAACACAGGGTACTGAGGAAAAGAAAGGGGAGAAATCAAATACCATCATGGAAGTACTGAACAGAGAAAATATAAAGCAATTAAGACAAGAAGTGTCACTGTTAGAAGACTATGGAAGAGGGGCTAGATCAGCAAAAATGCTAAGAAAGATAGATGTGATAAAAGCAGTGCACAGTATTAGAACAGACCAGGATCTATCATGCACTATCACAAATAGCAAATTAAACATTTCAGCACAGGTGGGAAAACTTAGAAGATACACAGATAAATATAAAGGAAAAGTACAAAATAAGCAATTTAGTGATGACCCAAAAAAGTTTTATAGAGAATTTGAAAATAAGGTCAAAGGAATTGAAAGATCGACAAATAAAGAAGAAATAGATGCATTTTGGAGAAGTATCTATAAAGAACCTGTGGAACACAAAAAGACGCAAAATGGATAAAAGAAGTAAAAGAAAGAATAAGAAATGTAAATGTACAGGATACGAAATGGGATGAAGTAACAGCCAGGGAGATTGAAACAACGTTAATAAAAGCCTCTAACTGGAAAACCCCAGGCCCAGATGCAGTACCTAACTTTTGGTTAAAAGTATTAACATCTTTGCATGAAGACCTAGCCATGAGTAAGAACTATTTGTATGCACACCCTGAACAGACACCAATCTGGTTAACCACAAGAAACTAAAACAATGCTCCTACTTAAGAGTGAACCTGCAAGCTACCCCAAAAATTATAGACCGATAATTTGCCTTCCAACGACGTATAAACTATACATGGGAATTGATGCCAACAGAGTTTATAGTCATTTAGAAGAAAACTCAATTATGGCAGAAGAACAAAAGGGCAAAAAAGAAAGTCATATGGAACAAAAGATCATTTGTTGTTAAATAAAGTCATAGTGGAGAACTGTAAAAAGGGAAAGACTCTAATTATGGCATGGATTGACTACCAAAAAGCATTTGATAGTATCCCACATTCATGGATAAAAGAGTGCTTAAAAATGCATAAGATATACCCTCCACTGACTACATTACAGTGACCATGAAACAACGGCAGACCACTGGCAATTAAGCCATAATAAAGGACAAATTATTATCCCATAGATAAAAATTAAAAGGGGGATATTCCAGGGTGATTCTCTGTCATTGTTGTTGTTCTGCCTTGCCCTTAACCCATTAAGTTGTTTACTTAACAGCTTAGGCCATGGCTATAATATGGCTCCTAGAAAGCAACAAAGTCTAAAGACTTCTCATCTTCTCTTTGTCAGTGATCTAAAACTGTATAGCTCATCAAATGAGGAACTGAAAGCCCAGCTGCAGGTTGTCCAAACTTTTTCAGATGATATTAGACCGTTATTTGTTCTTGATAAATGTGCAAAACAACCTTTAAAGCAGGAAAACTGCAGCACCAGGAAAACATTAGTTTGGGACAAGAATATGATATAAAAGAATTTGAGCAAGATGGAGTGTCTAAATACTTGGGAACTGATGAAGGATCAGCAATAAAACATGAACAAATGCAAGTAAAACTTAGTAAGGAATATTTTAGAAGACTTAAATTAATCCTGAAAATAGTATTGACATCTAGGAACAAAATCCAAACTATAAACCAATTTGCTCTTTCTGTCCTAACTTACAGTTTTGGAGTGACTGACTGGCCGCAAAAAGTGTTGGATAGATTAGGTATTAAAACAAGAAGAATGCTACATGCTCACCAAATAATTTAAAAATCAGTGCATACCAAGATTATATATTCCCCATTCTGAAGAAGGGCTGGGCCTCCTTGAAATTGATTACATGTATAGATCTACAATCGTGGGACTTCACACATATCTTCTCGCATCGCAAGACCCAAACATAGTGAAAGTTTTGAAACATGAGGAGAATAAATCTATGATGACTTCCTTGCTTAACTTAGCAGAAGCATATCGGTGTCGAGCAGGAATGAAAATCAAACCAGAAGTAGGTAATAATCAGGCAGCAACTGAATGTACCACAAAACAAAAGAATGAATATAAGGTGAAGGATCAGATGAAAAGGCAAGAAATGTGGAAAATGCATAAATATAGTTGCAATTATAGAAAACTTCTG
The DNA here is from genome assembly GCF_019279795.1 of Protopterus annectens. Lineage (NCBI taxonomy): Eukaryota > Metazoa > Chordata > Ceratodontiformes > Protopteridae > Protopterus > Protopterus annectens. The sequence continues at coordinate 1,452,028,465 of NC_056739.1, read as the reverse complement.
GAAGAACTTCATGTTGATCAGGAATGAATGCAGGAATGGTTAAGGAGAGGTGAATTCAAACCAAGAGATGAAAGTTTAATATTGGCGGCACAAGATAGTGGGCTATGTACACATTGGTTTACAAAGTCCATTGAACATGTGGGAGTAACAGACAAATGTAGGTTTTGTAATACAGAACTGGAAACTATCGCACACCTAGTTGCTGGTTGTGACATACTAATGGCAGAAGGACTGTATACTGAAAGGCATAATAATGTGGCAAGACTGCTGCACTGGAGATTGTGCAAACCTTATGGGGTTGAAGTGACTGAAAAACACTGGAAACATAAGCCACAAAGCGTCATAGGAAATGATGAATTCTACATCTCATGGGATTGCCCATTACCAGCAGTTCAAAAGATAGATGCTAGAAAACTGGATATAGTGGTCCAGGAAAAGAAGACAAAAGTAGCATTGATTACTGAAATCATCACACCCAGTGACTACAGTGTCCTGTGCATAGAGAGACACAAAGTTATAAAATATCAGGATTTGCAAGCAGAAATGAGGGCAATGTGGAAGAAGGATACCCAAATAGTTCCAACAGTAGCAGGAGCAATGGGTCTTATAAAAAAAGAGTCTACAATCATATTTAAATACGCTACCAATACACATAACTCAATACGATTTACAGAAGGAATCACTACTGGGCACATTGCGGGTGCTAAGAAGAGCACTTAGCTGACATCAAAGAGTGAAACAGTACTAATTTCATAAACTTTAATCTTACTTTGACTTGGGAATGGGGTCCATTCCCATCATGGTATTAGAAACTCAAAAAATATGGAGAAATTAAAAAAAGGAAAGTACTTCTCTTACACTATTCAAATGTAATCTAGACAAATGGATGGGTAATCACAAATTCATGCCTGGTTTAGCACCACAGCCCCTCATGGATCTGGACCACATGTAAATATAAGGGCTAAAATCTTCATGGGAATGCATGGCTAGGCTACAAAAGATCCTCACATATTAATAAGAGTAACACAAAAATACCCAAAATTCACAGTGAGTAAAGAAGGTGAAGTATTGGAATACATTTGCTGTCTGACCAAAAACAAATGCACTGGAAGGGAAAATAATAGAACATGCTGCAAGTCTGAATGGTAAAAGAATAAAATGCATCAGAGTATTTCAGAAGGTGTCATTTGTTATGCATTGTTATTGTAGGCTTGTTATCACAGGCCAACACACAATTCTATACAATAGCTCACAGTGTCTCCATGATGACACACTTTATAAATCAACACATTTTCACCCAGTTTAAATTGTGCTGCACTTTTTGAGTTTGTATAGTATTGAAACCTGTATCAAATCACCTAACACCATTATCATTTTCAAAATATTTAGCTGGATAGTAAGCAGTTTTGAAATCCATTATGCATGCCAAGCAATCCCTAGCTAATCAAAGACATATGATACAGAACCCCTGAAAAAAGCACTGGGTTCCATATGCATAGCAAATATGCAGTATTGTGGCAATGCTTAAAATTAATAGCAGGTATTTCAGAAGCTTGATCTAGCTTCTGATATCCGTGTTAGCCACAATGGGCAATGCTACCATTCTGCATGCAAGAGACTTACAGTTAACTTTATGGTTACCTCCTGTTTCATGTAAAACCCTCCAAATAAGAAAATAACTGCTATTATAGTAAGAAAAATGTGATAAAATGTCTTTTTTTAACTATAGGATTTAAAGTTTGCAGCAGTTTATCATTCACCAGATACCTCCCAGTAAACAAATAATATCAATTTTTTTTCTGAAAAAATAAAAATTCAAAATTAAAAAAAAAAGTGATCCTTATCTTACTGCATTTAGGAAGGGAGCACATACTGTAACCTCAGCACTAGACAATTATTACAAGGATCCACAAGAATGCACATATGAATGGTAATACATATTATAGCTAACGAATCATGTTTTGCATCTTTTTTCAATAATGCTATCTAACAAAACATCGAAATATTGACATGGATAATATCATCATTATTTTAACTGCTTACAATACCTGCAGGCAGACATTGTGTTACTACGCAAGTATTTGCATAGCAAGTATTTTACATTTAGCAAGCACTTTATGTTTTTTCTCATTAAATATTGATTATGTTCTATTCTAAATGCATGAGCAAAGCAGAGAAAGTTTAGAAAGTCATTAGTGAACATTAATGCAAATAAAATATTCATGGAAAAGAGTATAGACTGCCTGATAATGATTTGTAATGTTGTACCCAAAGCTAACCATGTTACAATTACATTATAATCTCAGTTAATAACATATAACGCTTTTACTGATGCAAATATTTTATATTTCTTTCTGAAATATGTTGTACATTGATTAAGACTGAGCTTTTTCTACACATTTTAAGATGGCAATTCTGTGTAGATCTCACTGTAATGACTAAAAGAAATATAGTACAAATTAACTTCATCAGTTACAAATTAACTTACAATGTGTTAAATTTATATCTTGATGAAAAGGACATGGTTGTTTGGAAATATAGAATGTATATAAATAGGCTCATCTCAAGGCAAAGTCATCACATAAATATTGCATCGGCATATTATATTGAAAAAAAAATGATTGCTTGTGTATATCTCCATGTTTATCTTGTAATCCTACATTTTCAGTTATTTCCAGTGTGGACAATTTGTGTAAATCATTTTGGTTAAACCTTCAGAAAGAAGCTTCCGTTGCTCACATAGAAGTAAGAGAATCTGAATAAAATGATCACGATGCATGGATCCATATCTCTCTTGAGCCCACTGCCTGAAATGCTTAAAATCATGGTGCACATTAGACTTTTAATTATTTAACTGTGATCACATCAACTATGTGACTCTCTCTCCCTGCTTGGCTTTCACTCTGACATACCAGATGAGTTGTGGTATGGTCTAATACATACTGACTACTGCCTGGTGAAAATTTTTGAATTAATGACAATAAGGATCAGAAACTTTAAGAAGTTTGTATTTTTTTATATATTATATAGGCCTTTTTCAAAGTATATCACAATCTCTTAGTTGCCAGGCTGCTTAAATTGGAGGCAACCTTTGCTGCTTGCTTCTGATTTAAGGACTGTCTTCGATGAAGTAATGATAATCTCTTCTGGATAGAACTCTGTGGTGCCCACCAGATTATCAATTAAAGGGTTCCCAGCAGATAGTTCTTGGCTAAGTATTAGTCAGCCAATGAATAAATAGCATGTAGAAAAATGCAAATACAATGCATACATGCTTGTGCTAAAAAAACAGTGATCAATGTGTTATCTGTAACAGTGCAATTAGTTATAATATATATTATGATTCAAGCAATATATGAACATTTCCTCCCTTATGTGTTTATTTCAATGTTGTTGTTCCTTCGGCTTTTCCCGGTTAGGGATCGCCACAGCGGAACTCCGGTCCACTAATGATTGGCAGTAAATTTTCACAGTGCCAAGGTGCCAGCTCGAAGCCCAACCTTCAACGAAGGCATACCCATTCACACATGTCTTTGGAATGCCAATCAACCTCAGAGAGGACATGCAGACTCCACACAGAAGGCACTTCAGCTGAGAATTGAATGGGAGAACCTCTTGCTGTGAGGCAACAATGCTACCGCTGCACCACCGCGTCATCTAGATATGAAATACAGTCACAAATCAAGATGAATTTTACTGCCACCAAGCAATATGTTATCCAGCAATGTGCTTATCCAAATTCTGTTTGATGCAATAGTTTTATCCACTGAATTGGTAAACCTCATAATTATCATATCCTTGGGAAGTCAATGGATGTGGTACAGCTCATAAAGTAATATAACCTTTGTAGAATAGCATAGCACTTTCACATGTGTATCAGCAAGCCAGTAACAATACAAATCTCCTTTGCAGAATGCAGAACAGGTTCATCTCTGATAATTGCTTATATGTTACTAGAAAAGGGTTCAAGTGCAGGTTGCAATTTGGAGGCATCATCTTCACCACACTTGATTAGAGGTAACACAAAAAACATTGAAATATCTTTAATTTGGTTAGTAAAATGTGTTACTAAACCAAATAAATTAAGTCCTACCACAGTCAGCAGTTTAATGTAGTTGGGTAGCTGAGCCCTTAAAATAGACATAACTATAGTAATTTAAAAATGCTTCAGTCTTCAGATTTTATTTTGCAGGGGGTCTCTAACATGCATAATTACTTTAAGATCTTTACAACAAAGTTTTCATAACTACCAGTTACATACAATTCAAAATCACTCCCAAACACTAAAAGTGTGTGGATACAGCTAACAGGTAAACATTATCCTTAACTGAAACAGTTTTCCTCTGACATTTGACAGCGACAAACCAAATTTTTTCAGAATTTCCATGAAAAGCAGTTTGTGATGGCTAGTAATGCCTCTTTTTGTGATAACCTATGATCCATCTTTATGTTTATTGAAGTAGTTCAGTTAATTAAATGAAATTCAGGTACAAAAAGCAATACCAAAATTCTAAAGGTGCAACACGACATTATTCTGGATAAGTAAATTGCAATATAATCTGGCAGTTAGCACAGAGGAGTAAGGCTATGCGCTGTTACCCGTTTGCTTCAGTAGTTACATGCCTTGATTCCCCGGCCTCCATTTACAGCATGACTCTGAGCAAGTCAATTAACCTAAGAGTGCCCTGAGGCAATTGAAGAACTGCACTGCATTCATCAGTGGTCTTCTGTACTTTGAACCTATAACACATTATTAAGTATTACTGTTATGTATATCTTGATATAATTTATTAGAATTGTTCTCTGTTGGTTCCAGATGAAAATGAGCCAATCTAAAAAGCAACTACTGATTAATAAGATGCAATAAATGAGTAACTGCATAAATAAACATTTGTAATGATGCCCTCATATACATTTATATAGCTAATAATTGTTGGGAGATTAGTAATGTACAGCTACAATTGTTGTATTTTATTTCCCTGTTAAATTATTCTCCTAGACTGAGCTTCACTGGGAAAGCTGTGAGGTGGCTTAAGGAACTGTCTGATGGCAGAAATATAGACATCAGGGATTATAAATGACAGAAATGGCAGAGGACAGCATCACAAAGCAGTATGTGGCTATTGAATTAGCACATCTGCAGGCAGGGGCAATAAGATTTCCCTTACAATGAAAAGCACAAACGAGACAGTGAAGAATTACACAGATGCACACAACATAAGGAGAGGAAATGCTGTGAGTTAGTAAGAGAGTAGAGAAAACTACTGTGAGAGGCTTAACTAGTTAATAGGAGCTGTATTATGGAAAGCCATAATGCTAATGAGGTAGAAAAGCCACTTACAAACACTTGTACAACTTAGGGGTCACTAAGTAAGAAAGCACAGGTAATGCTATACAAGGAGCTAACTACGGTGAGGCTTATAGAGATAAGGTATACAGATGCCACTGCAGAAACAATAACCATTGGTTATAGGCATAATATGCAAATGTGAAAAAAATGCAAGTACAGGTTATAGACTATGACAGCAGAAGCATTACAATATAAGGAATAACACATCAAGAACTGTAATGACAGGAAGCAAAGCTGTGACTACAGAAACAATGATTCATGATGAGATGTACATGCAAAGTTTAAGAACCATCACAGAAGGAACTGCACAAGTTGGGGGAAGAGGTGTAGTCAGTGGGAGCATGTGTCCCCAATGCATTAATAATGACAGACATTTTAGAGCACAAATGCCACATAAAAAACTGTAGTGCAGTTAACAGGTTTCAGGTTTAGTAAAGCCATACATAGCGAATGTAAGGATGAATCAAGGATAACACAAAGTGTGTGATCCAGCCCCCATGTCCATTCTGTATAATCCTTCACCCAGTCTGTGAAAACACAGAAAGACTGTACTTTTAGCCATTTACCAGGTGACTAGTATTGCTACAAACGTCTGACCAGTTCTGCACATAAGTAACACCATCAGTTATTATTCACTGGACTATGCACAGCACATTATATGTAATTCTTATAAAGCACAGTAGCAAGATATAAAATGCTGCAGCTGTACAACTCTGAGATCTTCAGTCATCCTCCTCTTCATATCCTGTGGTATATGTTTTTGTGTATCTGTGCATGTCTGTGTATATGTGTGTGCACGTGTGTGTGTGTGTGTGTGTGTGTGTGCGTGTGTGTGTGTGTGTGTGTGTGTGTGTGTGTGTGTCTGTGTGTCCCCCATGCCTGTGTTGCAGAGACTAACTGGTGTACTTTTGAGCCCTAAGGCTGTAAGATAGATCCTGTTCCCATAAAACCACATACAGAAAGGAGACTATATCATGTACTGCTGTATTATCAACAAAGTTGTGGAGTGAACACTGCAGCTGTGAGGTGGACGTTTGTCCATATAGCATTGTATCACATTTTGAAAGGTATTTTTGCAAGTAATTTCATTCTGCCAACACTGGCTAGTTTTCTGCAGTTGTGAGGTAGAAGATGTCCATTGGGGAGCTATCTGATCTACTTTGGTGCTGTCAGCACAAGTGTCTGTGTTACAGCCTGGGACTGAACCCTCAGTTTGAGGTGGGTGCTCTATCTTGACAGTTGCCACATCACATTCAGAGTATATCCATATCAACTGCTGATCTTCTGGAAACATCAGCCACAAACTTGGAATGCAGAATTGAACACATGAGGTGTAATATCAAGGTTTTATTTATTTATTTATTTTTTGCACAAAAACAAAATACCATAGGGGCATTGACTGCCAAGTTAAAACACGCATTCCAAATGTACTGCACGTGGCTCCTTAAAGTATCCCATGTTGTATAACCTATAGCACTGCTGTCCTGTGTCCATGTTTGAAGGCGTTTCAGTAGATTAAAGGAATGTTACTCAGCTTATTATTTCACCTTTCCCTCTTTAGTATTCCTTCTACATATTTGTATGACAATGCTGTTTGTAAATGTTAGAACACAAAAAAAAAGATTAAAATTAAACATTGTATTGTCAGAAGACCACAGTCTGAGACAGGGGTGTAGGTAGGATTTTCAAATGTTTACTCGCAGCTCTAACATTACTGCACCCCCAACCAAGTTACAGCTTTATATAAATTATTTTCTCTTGTTTATCAGTTGGCACCCACTAACTGTCAAGCGACCCTCCTGTTGAAATGTTGACTCATTTATTCCTTCATATCCAGGGTCTCAGCTTATTGGGAAGTGTCCTCGATTTTACACTCAGCCGAGATCTTGAGCAAAGATCTGGGAGTTGTGCCATCATCCTAAGTGACCATTTTTTTCTCCTAGTCTTTAACCTCTCTCTTAATTGATAAGATCGGTGTTAGGTTGGGCAGGGAATGTTAAGTGGCCTGAGTGTATGCCCTGCTCCAGGTCCATCAAGTGGCCTTGCCTACTGTTGTCCTCCTGCCAACCCCAGCTTGGAATCTTTTCAATGAGATCTATCCTCACATAGAGAGACAGTTAACAATGTCCCCCCTCCCCATAACAGGCATGCTCATCCCTCTTGCCAACCCCATCAAGCACATAAATTGCTTAAGCTTGGGTCACCTTGGCCACTATTGGGACTTTTGTGATTTAAACAGAACATGCTGGAGAGAGAGATGTGTATCCCAGAGACTGCTGCTTTTATGGAACAAGCTTCCCATCCATGTGAAGCTGAGTTTGTCTATTACCCAGTGTAAGCATAACCTACAACAGTGCATGGGGAATAGGAAATTTACACCATGCCTGGCACCCATATCCTTTATAGACAGAGGTATCTTATAAATGCCTGGTAATCAACATCCTATTTGGATACAAGACATCATTATTCTTTCAGGAAAACATGGCTAAGCTTACAAAGGCTCCTGGACCTTAGCCTAGTAACACTCTATGAATGTATAAATCTATAAATGTTTTGGTCCCTTGCTTCTAAAAATGTGTGGTTTGTTGCAAGTCATTGGGGATTGAAGTCAGTAGATAATATAGCAATAACCCATGCCTGGGTGTGGGTAATGCTGGATTTACCTACGGTTGGTGTGGTTTGGTCACGAGGGCGAAGACCAAGTGGCCAAACAAAGCCAACCATGGGTAAATCCAGCATTACTCACACCCAGAAGTGGGTTATTGCTGTTATACAATGACATTATTTAAGAAAAAAATAATTACTTTTCTTAAATAATGGCATTGTATAATGCCTCCTTGCTGCCCTTCCGCAGCTGTCTGGTGTTGTCTGGTATTCTGCAGCAGTTCTGATGTACTGCGCATGTGTATGCCTACGCAGTACATCAGAGCTGTGGGCAAAAGCAACGGAGAAAGCAAGATCTCCGTTGTTTTTTACAAACTGTTTTGCTATGTTAAATGGGTTTAACATAGCGAGACAGCTTTAAAAAAAAGCAATGGAGAATCTCCGTTGCCTTTTTTAAAGCTGTCTCGCTATGTTAAACTCGCTTAACATAGCGAGACAGTGTGAAGCAAAGGAGATCTTGCGTTCTCCATTGCTGTAAAAAAAAAAGAGTTATAGTAATGGAAAAAGTCCAGGCGACTAGACCTTTTTCCATTACTATAACTCTGATTTACAACGTGCACACTGACCAATCAGCATGCACATTTTTGAATATTAATGGGGGGCCGTTGTATAATGGCATACATTTGAGTTTCAGACTTTATTTCCTTCAGAATATTCATGCTAACAGAAATCCTGTTATTTAAGCAAGTCTGTAATTTAATAAGAGCAATATTTAAAATCTGCTTCTATTTTTGAGCCTTTGTATCCCCTTTATTTTAGTCTTTATCCAGATTTCTTGAGGTGAGTGGTCGAGAGGTATGCAAACCTCTTAACTGCTGCTGCTACTGCTCTATCACTCTCCCTCTTCACACCCTGTATCTCTGTCTCTTTAACAGACACACACACACACACACACACACACACACACACACACACACACACACACACACACACACACACTTCCACTTTCATGCATTAAAGCATGCATACACTCACACAGATAGAAACATAAACACACATGCACACAAACACTTTTTCTGTTTCGTTTGTTTTGACACTTGCTAAACAGGGAAACCGCTGCCTAACTAGTATAAAATCATAGCCTGATCAATCTCACTCTCACTCTCATGCACACATACACTCTTTCACATACACACACACACACACACACACACACACACACACACACACACACACACATATACACTCACACTTTTGGGGGAATTCAGTAAATAACACAAAATTCCACTGGCAAGTACGGCAGGTGCAAACGGCGAAGCTAAGGCACAAGTATTCAAATCAAACGGCCAGCACCAAGGTGTATTAAGCACATAAATATATGAACAATATATATGTTGTTCATCACTGAAGAAGGCAGGTATGCCAAAACCGGTATGATGTTGGTGATATAAGTTAACCAAATAAAATACTTGTATGCTTAATACACTTTGATGCTGGCCGTTTTATTGGAATTCAGCAAAGTCTACATAATTTTTATTCATGTACGCACTGCAGAGTGATGCTTACATGACCATGAATAATTTTACATTCAGTAAATGTTGCTTAGCAGCATTCAAGCACACGCAAACAGGGAAACTTCTGTGCAATGCAAAGCAGGTGAATATTATGCAAATAAGGCAGGTGAAGTGATTCAACAAGGCAAAAGGCATCCTTGCGGACTTCGTGTAAGTAGTCATAGTGTATGCAGAAATTTTCCATTGGGGATTTTTGTAAAAGCAAGGGGATATTTAAAGTTAATAATAATTTTTTTTTAATAATTTTAGCATGTTTGCACTATGTGCCACATTGCACAAACATGCTTAACAGAAAAAAAAATTAAAATAACATATACAATGTACTTTCCATAAATGTATTGTAGGACCCTGCATTGGGTCTGTACAACTGTGCATCCATGCTAGCTAAGAACCATGTAGTTTCTAGGCTGTCAGCATGAATATGTATGCAAATCAGGTTGCTTTGTTGAATCACCGAAAGGAGTGACCGTGTCCGCATATCCCATTTATGTAGGCTCCTACACGGTTTTGATATTCCCACTGTGTTACCTTTAGGATTTTTTAGTGTTTGTCACATGTTTGTGTGGTATGCTGCATAACCTTAGGGGGTTCATGAGAACAGATTACCCACGTGACAGTAATGACATAAGCATTTGTCAAGGGAAACCAGATATATTCAATTAACCATAAATGTTTGTATAAGGCATGTTGCATGATGCTATGCTCAGAGTTGTGCCTTTCCCTAAAGTAGGGCCTTTAAATCAGATCAATTACATCCTGGGCAGGTGAATTGTATCATAATTAGCTAATCCCACATAGTGGATCTACAGCAGAACTTTATAAAGTATGCATGCACCCTACATTCTGATTTTCTGTCAATACTCTGAACCATTCGAGTAGAGACTTGGAAATTTTAACTGACATAATGCTAGGGGCTACTGCAGCTTTCCTACATTTGTATATGCTAGATGCTGAAATCAATGCTGCTGATGCTGCTGACAATAGGCCTAGGCCAAGAAGGAGAAGAGTGTTCAGGCCCAGGGTAACCTTCCAGCAGCTACATGAGCTGGAGATTATAGAGCACTACAGAGTGGATAGGGACATATTACAAGAGCGCAGTGCTCACTGAGCTCTGCCAACTTCAACTCAGAGCCAGAGTTAACAGAGGGGAACCTATCCCAGTGGAAACTAAGGTATGTGTAGCCTTTAGGATACTAGTTACAGGTACCTTTCAAAGACCAACTGGGGACATGATGGGGGTGTCACAGGCATCTGCATCCAGGATACTCCACCAATTCCTGGATGCTATGCTTCCACATTCCAGTGAGCACACATTTTTTCCCTTAGACCCTGAGATGAGGGCCAGCAATATGCAACACTTCTACCATGTAGCACACTACCCTGAAGTACTGGCTGCCATAGATTGAACTCATGGCACCACCTAGTGAGCAGGGTAAAATCTAAGGGGATCCAGTATCTGTCTGCTTGGGATGACATGGTCGACAGACCACGATGCTTTGCCACAGATGGCCTGCACCTGTCACCCCTGGGATTCCGGATACTGGCTAAGGCTCTTGCTGCCCCTATAGTGCCTTTTTTAGGCAAGGTTTAAATAAGAAATTCACCACCATAACAGGAACAGGCAATCAAAAACTGAGGGTAATGCTACTCAATGCTAGAAGTCTAAATCTCAAAATGCACTCACTCAAGGCACTCCTTAAAATGGAGAACATCGATTTCTGTGCAGTGACTGAGACCTGGATCAAGGCTCCAGAGAGCACCCCTGCACTACCAGGCTATAACTCATACCACACTTTTCAGCCATGTAACCTGGACCGAAACACCAAAGGCGGAGGTGTGTCCATATTCATTAATGATATCCACACCTCCAGGCTAGTTGCTCAGCACAATGCATCCAAGGTTATCCAAGTGCAACTAACTTTGGGCAAAACTGCAATCCAAATTCTAGCTTGCTACAGATCCCCCACCATGCCCCAGGATTCCCACTCCTCTTTTCTTGATGTACTGGAAAATATTAGGGTTCAACCAAACACCCTAATAATGGGTGACTTCAACTACCCCACCATTAGCTGGGAAAACTACTTGTGTACCAACTCCTTAGCGCAATGCTTTCTGGAATTCATAAACTCCAATTCCCTGGATCAACTTATCCACACCCCCACCAGGGGCAACAATATCCTAGACTTAGTCATTACCAACATGAGTGACCGGTGCTCCACACCTAAAGTCAACTACTTGTTGGTCCGATCCGACGATAAGCTAATCACCCTTGATGTCCACATCCTGCCCCCACCCCCCATTAAGGAAACCACAGTAAAACATTTCTCCAAAGCCAACTTCATGCTTCTTAAGACAGAAGTGGTGAACTTCATGACACCTATGCAGATGGACAATACAGTTACAACTGCTGAATCCTACACAAATGCACTCGATAAGCACTTAGATGAGTGCATGGATCGTGCTATCCCAATCAGAACTAAGATGCTATCCTCCAAAAAAAGGAAGCCAATCTGATGGTCCCCTGCCATAAACAAACTGTACAACAGAAGGAAGAAACTGTTGCAAAAGAGAGTAAAATCCCACGAGTGGAGGAGCTCCCTGGTCAGCTTCAGTAATTAGCTAAGATCCCTTATATGATCCTCCAAAGCTAGCAACGAAAACAAAATTGCCATTAATTCCAAGGACAACCACAAAGCATTCTATAGCTATGTCAAGAATCTCGATGGCAACACCCAGATCTGCTCTGAGTTACAGCACAAAGGCACGAAAATTACAGAACCAACTGATATTGCCAACATCCTGGCAGATAGGTTCAGTGTTAACTTTACCCCCCTCTCACTCCCTAAAGGGCCCATATCTATACAGGAAGAATGCAGAGTCCCTGTAATCACAATTATGCAGGTAAAAGCTGCACTCTCTAAAGCCAAAAACACAGCATCCATGGGACCGGACAATATCCCAGGCTGTGTTTTGCATGAACTTCAGAACGAACTGGCTCCTCACTTAAGCACCATGTTCAATAATAGCCTCACATCAGGCTTTGTGCCCACTGAATGGCACACAGCACCAGTTATCTCACTCCACAAAGGGGGAGCCACCACTGATCCCAGGAACTATCGAACTATTAGCTTGATGAGCCTGATCTGCAAGGCCATGGAATGTATCATCATGGAACTCATAAACAAAGACATTGGTAACCCCCAAACTCTGAATCCCACCCAGTTACGGTTTGTGAAAGGCAGATCCTGCATCCTGAACCTGATTGACTTCTTTGAGGCAGTCACCAAAGCCATAGATGAGGGTAAGGTGGTTCACACAGCCTATCTTGATCTCGCCAAGGCTTTCAACACCATCCGCCATTCTGGAAATATAGCTAAACTCACTAAACTAAGTATAAATCCCTACATCACAAGATGGGTTGCCAACTGGCTCACTGACAGAACCCACACTGTAAAAGTTGCAGACTCCAAATCTGACCTCAAAGCAGTGGCAAGTGGAGTACGACAGGGTTCCTTCCTGGGACCACTCCTGTTTAGTATCTACTTCTCTGAAGTACAGGCTAACACAGAAGGCCTCTGGCTAAAGAAGTTCGCAGATGACTGCAAACTAGGAGCCAAAGTCAAGTCCCCAAATGATGTGGACATCCTACAGAAGGGCCTCGCTGAGACAGATGCCTGGTGTCAGAGCCATGGCCTCAAGCTCAATGCCAAAAAGTGCAGTGTCATCCCCTTTGGTATAAACTCTGTACCCATGAACTCCACATAGGCAGCAATCTACTTAACACCGAATGCGTGATAAGAGACCTTGGGACCCAGGTGGACAGTAGTCTATCCTTTGATAGTCACATCGCCACAGTAGTCATGAAATCCTTCTACATGGCACACCTCATCATAAAAGGGTTCTCATCCAGGAAAAAAGTGGTCATTGTTCCCCTCTACTCAACACTCATTAGACCCATTATAGAGTGCAACGCCCCTTTTGGTATGTACCTCACAAGACATCTGAAGCAACTGGAAAGGCCACAGAAGTACCTCACAAAGAGGATTAATGGCCTCAAAGAAATACCCTACACTGACCACCTCAAAAAACTCCAGCTTTTCACTGTAGCATATCGCCTACTCCGAGGTGATATCTGCCTAACATATAAAGCTATGTCAAACCCAGAGCTGATGGACATGCTACACCTAAAGAAATCCCAATCCATCCGAGCTACACGCTCTAGGGACCTAAACCTTGTCTGGGGGGATAGATTCCTGTCCCAGAGACTTCCCATACTCTGGAACAGGCTACCCATCTATGTCAAGCAAAGTTCTTCATTAGCACTCTTCAAGAAAAATCTTGATGAGTGGATGGGAAATAGGAAATACACCCCAGGGATCACTTCTGTATCTCTGCTCGACAGTGGCACAGGAAAATAACTTTCTTGGGTGGCGTAAGCCAGGGAACCTTGTTGGTTAGGCTTACGTAGGCCCTTGGGCTGATAGCCTAGTACCTACCTATGAACCTATGAACCTACATTAACTGCAAGAGATACCACTCCTTCAACTGCCAAGTCATGTGCAATGCCCAGGGGATTATCTTGAATGTGTATGCTGGCAACCCTGGCAGTTATCACAACTTCCATATCAGATACACATCACAGCTGTATCATATGTTTGCAAGGGACGACATCCCACAGGGCCATGTACTGGGGATGCTGGCTATGCCCTGGAACCGTGGATGATGACACCTATCAAAAATACACACACACGCCCATGATAGAACATTATAATGAAGCACATGCACAAACTAGGAACATCATAGAGCATGTGTTTGGGCTTCTGAAGTCACAGTTCCAGTACATCAATATATCTGGTGGAGCACTGTAGTATACTCCAGCCACATGTTCACAGATATTCACAGTATGTGCTATGCTACACAATTTGATCCTGCTGAAACAGCTGCAGCAGGATCAGCAAAGGGAAGCCTAGGTCACCACAGCCACAGGAGGACTTGGAGGAGGAACCCCCTGCTGATGTCCCTGTAGGCAGACATAAGTGTGCTTAGTACACCCTGGCTTTGGCTAAGAGACAATGCATAGCACATTCACTGACAGCCTAGGGACCTAGGGACTAACACCTTACTCCTACTCACATACAGATATGAAAATTGATGACAGCCAAATCACACATCTTCTACCTATCCATGTATTCGCGATGTACTGCTCACATCAGACAGAGTCAGCCCTGAACAACAGTTGTGTCACCTGCTACACTTCCAAAGTAAGTCCATAACCTACACATTAGTATAGTGGATTGTTATGTTATGTCATTGTAGGTAAATTATGCAGGCATCTATAGTGGGCTATTTCGACAGACATTACATCCACATGGAATTACAGACACCCATTCCACTAACATGTCACCATTTGTAGTCGGTAGGCCTCATACATGGAATATTCATGCAGTCCTACTGCAACAGATTACTGGTACTTCATTCAAGGGACATGTTAGGAAGTGAGGTAAAATGATAAACAGACTAGTATGTGATCTAGCAAAATATGGGCTTTTGTTCCCACACCCCTCAAAACAACAGTGTCCCCTTGTAACTGCCATAGCAATGCGTTGTTCTACAGTCCATATGCAAATGACTTGAAACTGCTTACATGTGTTACAGATGGGGCATGTCTTCTAAATAACTTGACTAAATTGACCACTTGTTCACAGGAGTATAATATGTTAAATGTATCATAAATTAACCATATGAGATATGGAAAACATAAATAGAAAGGTGAATATTACATACATCACACAGTGATTGAAACTGTAGATTTGATTATGGACCTAAGTATATAGGTAGAGCCAGCTTAGAGTTTTTGTAATCATATCATAATCCCAGCCTGGAGTCCATCTAGCTGTGGACTGCAGTAAATTTATGGAACATTAAGTTTCTGGTGTAAGCAATGCACCGCCCAATTGTGCACTGCTTAGCAATGCACAAACAAGCCAAAAATGCCACTGTGCATGCTCATACACTTAGTTAAGCATACTGCAAATCTGCTGCTCCTTGTGCATAAAAATTTATATATAGGTATATAGTATGTGTGTTTATGTCTGTATTGTCCTACATACCCAGATCAGGGAGAGTAAGGCTGCACCACGACACATAATGTTGGATGAATGACCAAAAGGAAAGGCTCAACATTAGATAATGCACTAAAAAATATGTGGAAGTGCGTAGAATAACATGTGTTGTACCTGGAGGACTTTTGGGATATCTGAAGTTCTGAGTTCTGGCAGTCTTCTCTCATGTCATGTATAAGTGATACCACATTTGACAGTAAACCACAATTTCATGGGAAACACACATAAGTATTAGTCAAATCTGTGTTCTTGCTGCAAGCATCTGGATAGAGGTGAATCATACCATATCTCCCTATTACAGCATGTGGAAACCTTGAAAATGTATGGCATTGTATATGAATACATAAATATATTGTCAAGCCATATGTTTTTATCTATGGCAGCAACAACAATCACATTCACTACAGCCCCTTTTTCTGCTGGATTTCAATACACATACATCAGCAACTGAACAAGGTGCATACTGTATTATGTTATTTGCACACTCATTGACAGGGGTAATTTAGCTTTGCCAAAAGCTTGCCCATCAAAATGCAAAAAGACACATATAGCCAGAATGGGTGCTGTTGTCACATAGCAAGGCTACAAAACAGTTTTTTGACTGTTATGCTACTAAATGCAGATGATGGTAAGAAGCTGTTCAACACAGGTCTTTTGTATGTTCTCTAGGATTGCTTCACCTGCAGTCATTTACAAAACGGACTTGAACTGTAGTGCATGTGTTAAGTACTGTGATCTGTAGTGCATAAGACTAGATAAGTAGGGGTTGCAATCTCACTCCAGCATATGTGTGTGTGTGTGTGTGTGTGTGTGTGTGTGTGTGTGTGTGTGTGTGTATATATATATATATATATATATATATATATATATATATATATATATATATATATATATTTACTTATATATATATATATATATATATATATATATATATATATATATACAGACATACATACATACAGATATAAAAACCCCCAAAGAACAAGTGTGCATAACACACTGACTTCAAAGCTGGCATTGTTTGGCACTTTTTGACTGATGCAGTTGATGCAGGCCTGCAAGTGTTCATCCTCCACAAGGCCTTCTGATGTCATCTACCATAAGACTACCTAAAGCCATGTTAATAACCTACATATGATGTGGCATGTGCAATAAGTACTTTGATCTGTAGTGTGTGTAAGACTACATAGGTATGGGTTATAATCTCACTCTGGCCCACTTGGTGTGTGTGTGTGTATGTATATACTCCCAAAGAGCAAGTGTGCATGCCACAATGACTTCAAAGCTGGCATTGTTTTGCACTTTTTGGCTCATGCAGTTGATGCAGGTCTCCAAGTTCTCATTCTCCACAAGGCCTGCTGATTTCATCAATCATAAGACTATATAAAGCCATGTTAATGACAGGCTTAAGCTGTGGCATGTGCGATGATTGCTGTGATCTGTGGTGTGTAAGACTAGATGGGTATGGGTTCTATTCTCATGGCAGTAAACTTGGTGTGTTTGCACGTGCTGTGCAGTGTTGTGCATAAATGAATAGGTTCTGGTACTATTCCCACTACAGCCAAGTTTGTCTGTATGTTAGAGCATTTTACATCTGCCTACAGAATCATAGGCTCATTGGAATGTATTTGGCTAATGGCTCTAGTGCCCTTAGATTCGTAGACAAGTTGTTACCCTTATGTACACTATCAGCACCTATTGCCCCTGACCAATAGAGACCCAGTTGGCACTGCAGTGGTGAAATTATGGTCACCTATCCAATTATACTGATTGCATATAAAAAGGACCAATGAGGTGCTCTGTTTGACATGATGTGGGTGTCTGTTCCAAATGTGTGTTAAACTATAGTAGACAATTGTTTTCCTCCAGCAGGTTGCATTAATGTCACATGCCAGGTTAAGGTGTATACAGTGAATAACCTGTGTACCATTTGACTTACAGATATGAAGCATTTCCAATACATCAGAGATAGAGATTGCCATGTATGCAAGCCAGAGATCACCTCTAAGAACTCTGTATGTCACACACTAAAGTGACAGTGATATCAGATGATCACCATGGGCAGATGCTGAAGATGCTGAAGACCTGACTTCCTCTTGTGAAGAAACTATGTGGTCTCTCCAGTTGCCGCAGGTGCTTGAAAAGGTATGTACCAAAAGGGCCATTGTACTCAACTATTAGTTTGCAGAGGGAATAGGACATGCAGCTTATGGCAGCTACTATTTCTGGAGACAATGTCTTCACTTATTACATGAGCATGATAGAATGCCCTTCTTACCACTGTGGAGATGTTGTGATCTAAGGTAAGTTAGCTGTCAACCTGTGTGCCCAGGTGTCCCACCACTGCGTATGTATGTCAGGGTTTGCTATTGATGTGGTACTTAACAGGAACATCACTGTTACCAAAAGCAATGATAATACATATATTTGCATTGCTTCTAAGGTCATGACTTTGGCAGCAATCATTTGTTCAAGTACAACCCTCATGTAGGATGTTGACATATTTTGGAGATTCTATGACCACTCCCAGTTTGCAGTGATCAGCAAACCTTGTCAGCCACAGACATATACTTTTTGCCTGTACTTTGGAGAAATGGATTCCAAGCAGTGCAGGACCCATGACTAAACCCTGTGGAACATCTTGACTATTGAAGGTGGATTCCTCTATTTTGAATATATGACCTCTATCACTAGGCAGAGAATGACCCCTCTAATGATATAAGGGTTGACGCATAGTGGGTGCATTTGTCAATGATGGCTGAGTAGGAGATACTGTCACATACTTTGGCTAAGTACAGGTAGAGTGTATACACAGACTTCCCCTCATATATGTCCTAGGTGACTGTCTCAAAACAATCCAGCAGGTTTAACAGGCATGATCTCCCTCTGACAAATCTAAACTGTGTAGGGTCAGCTGTATGGAGATTACCTATATCTTTGTTGATAAGTTCCATGATGATTTGCCCAATGGCCTTGCAAATATGGCTAGTCATGATAATAGGTATATAGTTTCTGGGGTCAGTGGATGTACCAACTCTGTGCAAGTGGATAATGGTTGCTGTTACCATTCAGCTGGGGCAAAGCCGGTGGTTGCACTATGATTCCAAAGAGTTCCCAATGGTGTTAGTACTACATGTTGGAGCTCATGTAGGACTCAGCCTGTGATGTTATCATGTCCCACAGATGCTGTGTTTTTGTCCACAGAGAGGCCATTTATGACTTGCTCTTTACAGA
This sequence comes from Protopterus annectens, assembly GCF_019279795.1. Taxonomy (NCBI): domain Eukaryota; kingdom Metazoa; phylum Chordata; order Ceratodontiformes; family Protopteridae; genus Protopterus; species Protopterus annectens. Next base: position 1,452,009,581 of record NC_056739.1, on the reverse strand, counting down.
TAGAAGGTTGGGGACAAGTGGTAGGGATGTGGTTGTCTGTTGTAGGCCTCACATCCATATCATACAGATCATCACCATTATGCTGTTGAAGGCCAGACTGCGTGAATTGCTGTGAAACTGTCACCTGACATGAATCACTGCCACTGTGGAGTTTGATAGAACAACATTGCCCATCTATGTCACCTGAGGCTTAACCTTATATTGTGATGCAACAGCTGTGATCTAATCACCATTAGGTTGGTACCCTAGTCAAATGCTATGACCCTCGGACACCAAGGCATAATACATGCAAACATAAAATGATTGGTCTGATAGCTAATTAAGACATCTACCTGGAAAAGGCTACAACAAGCCTACAGATTTTGCATCATGTGTGACAAGTGTGTTGATCAACAAACAGGTTGTGGCCCACTTCATATATTGAGCCTTCTGTTAATGTTTTGCTTCTGGTGAGAAACTACAAATAGGAGCTTTGTATCCTACCCACCCCAGTGAGGCAATGTTGAGACTAGCAGTAATAGTAGCCAGGCAGCAACAATTCAAGTGACTCCCCTATTTTCAGCATCCGTCATACGGTAAATGTTCTTTCCCAGTATGCACTGCTTGATTAGTGTGTAACTTTGGAAAAATTGCCTAAATACAACATCCTTAACTTTATAGGATGTACATATAACTTTACCCTTCATTGTTTGACAGTGTTCTGTGCAAGACCAGACACCGTGGGGTACATTTTTCGCGGAAACCATGATGGCATTAACTCCAATACTGACTTGCACATAGGACAACCAGCATGTACTGTCAAGCATTGTCCCCATAGTTGTGGAACAGATACTTATGACATTGAGTGATATACCCAATACAACTGTGTATTCAATAATAAAGGATCTGTTACCATGGATATGAAGATTCCCACTGTGACCTTTACCACCCTGTTGGATATGGGCATCCTGAGGCACTGTAGAAATCACTACATGTTTACCTACAACCACTTCATTATCAAACAAAATTATATGGTGTGTGGGAAATGTATATATAGAATGACAGTAGAAGCAAAGCTGTCACATAAAAGTACTCCTAATGTCAATAAAGTAGTCAGTGGTACACACACCTCAGGCATCACACAAAATCCAAAGTAGACATGAGCTGATGCACTGGCGTGTAACTGACATAAATCATAAAAACCTTATAGAGAAAGTCCAGATAACAAATACCCTCAGCAGCCCCATATGCACTCTGTGAAAACAACACCCATATCAATACATAGAGCAAAATGCCATGGAGGAACAAGTCAAGCCAACACACAATCTAACATTCTAATAATCGCTGACTTCATGCAAATGAGGAGCTGTCATTGAATCCCACAGTGACACTAATTTTCTCCAGGAGGGGCTAACACAGACATACAATTATCAACAGAACCATGGGCTAACACTAAATAGCAAAAAAATGCACAATACTATCCTATGGGAAGTCAACCATCCCTGGTAACAACTACATTGCCAGCACACCTTGAACAGTTCACAGAGTACTCAGTGACTTATGGACACAGATATTGATCTACCCTTTGTCTGTCACATGGCTATAATGCTGTGGACATCATTCTATGTTGTGTGACCTATAAACAAAGGTATGGAATGTAAACCAAGGAAGCTATCATTCCACTATAATCGGCATGCACCAGACCTATCCTTGGTGCAGTGCAATGCCACATTTGGTATGTAACTAGCCAGGCATATCTGACAACTGTAACATCCACAGCGGTTTTTCGGTAAAGCACTACATGATGTATGTAACATATCCTATGCAGACCATACAAAGGCCCTTTTCATGTAGTCTGTCTCCACAAATCAAGTCAAGTTACACAAATGGATGGGGAACAGAATAGAACAACAACCATGAAATACAACCAATATCTATAATAGACACAGGGATTCACCCCATGGGTTCACCACCACAGCTCCAGCTCCTCAAGCTCTAACACCACACACCACTTTACACTTACATATCAATGGTGGTATATATAGGGATGCATGGCTAGGCTTAAAGAAGCCCTTTGTGTACATTAGCATATTAATACATAACACCCCCATGATCCCCCATATGCTGTGTGTGTTACCTGACTTTCTGTTTGTCTTGTGTGATTCTGTATTTCATTCTGTGCTCTTGATTTGATGATTTGATTGTAGATGTGTATCTATATAAAAAAAAAAAATCAAAAGAAACACAAAAGAGGAGGCCAGAAACCCACTTCTCTCTAAGTGACAAACTACTAACTTTGCTGCCATATAGACTCTCTGCTCAATTTTTTTTTTTATAACTACTCCCAAGTAAATTTCTATTAACAGTCTCTAAAACATTTATTATATTATACAAAATTCTAGAATGTCTGTTGTGTCTTGTCTTTTTTGTCTTTTTAGGGGTTGTTAGGACACACGGAACTCGGGTCCACTCCACTAATGATTTGATTTTACATTTACATGCCCAGCTCTGATGACAACCCACCTTCAATATGCCCATGCCCATTCATGCATGTCTCCGCAGAAGGCGGCTCTAGCTGAGGATCAAACCGGTCAGCGTCTTACTGTGAGGAGACAACGCTACCGCAGCACCAGCACCACAGGTATTCTCTACAGAGCATTATTCATATCCTTCTTTTTATAGCATACATATGCTACCTAATTCTCTCTTTTGAACTTCTACTAATCATTCCAACAAACTGAAATGTAAACTAATCCCTTTGAGTTACAGTTAAATAGCCCTTGTAGCGGGATAATGTAATCCAAGTGTTTTAAATTAATGAATGGCCCTTCCAAAATGTATCTGCAAAAACTACAGTTATAACATTTATACATTTCTTTTGATAACTTTCCTTTAAGTTTTTGAGGGGATACTACTATCTTATCCCACTGTAACAATGTTTTAATATTATGATTATTCTTATATACAAACATCAGACAATTTCCTACTACTTTGTACAATTCCATATTCCCTTGTATAACAATCCAGTTGTCACAAATAATATTTTTGTATCCTTATTATCTAATGTCATATCAAGATTATATACCAAACAATTTTACCCTAAATCACTATCTTTTAGAGATACATTTGAACAAAGATTTACCATATCAAATGGAACTTTTACAATTGCTGGGTAAACTGTCCCCCTTTTTTCTTTTACATTTTTTGCTATATCATTTAATCTATCCTTATTTTAACCTCTTTCCATTAATAATGTAATAATAAAATCAGTTTCCTCTAAAAATACCATATCACTTGTTGTCAACTTATAGGCCCTTATAAATTGTTCCTTTGGAATATTATTTTTCATAAATGACAACTAGAAAAATGCAAGTAATTTTTTGAAAAAGTATTTTTTCCTATAATTTCTACTCTCGCATTAGTTAATCACAGTGTTCCAATACAAAGTAATATCCAAAAAATTAACATTTGTCCTCATATCTCCAATTATGAAGGACAAAACCTAGAATTAACATTCATTGTGTCAACTAAACCTATACAATCTTCTGAATTTCCTACAACAATCAAGAACAAATCATCTATAAATCTGTCAAAATAAACCAGTTTGTATTCTTGCATAATGAGCTTAAAAACAATGGATTCCCACCATCCTGGTACGATATTAGCAAATGATGAGGTTAGCATGAGACCCCATCGCTACTCCTTTTATTTGTTTATAAATATTTTGGTTAAACATAAAATAATTATTATCCAATAACAATTCAGCAAGCCTGCAATAAAAAGTAGTTGCATGTGTATCAAAATAAAAAAAAAACATTGCAAATAAGATCTCATATATTCAATACCTTCAGAATGTGGAATACTAGTAAACAAAGAATTAATAGCAATAGTCAGTAAAACATTTTCTCAGAAGAGAAATTATAACCATTCAAAAAAGTTCTAAATTTGTCGAAAAATGCCATCATTCCTTAATAAAAGAACCAAATTGTTGACTTAAAGGACTAAAAATTGTGTGCAAAAAGAGATAAATTCCCTCAGTAGCATAGTTTGAGGCTAACACAATAGGCCTAAAAGGTTGGTCTGTCTGGTTCTTATGGACCTTAGGTATACCAAATAACACTCCTAAAACAGGTTCTTGTACCAGTAAAAAAATATAAACTTCTAAATTAATCAATCCCTCCATTAAACTGTCATACAGGAAGCCTTCTATCATTTAGTCCATAATCACTAGACCCCCCACCTTTGTCAACCTTCATAAACCTCAGACTCTTGTTATAAATTAAAACATTACATTTACATTTTAATAGTTTCCTGATTTTCAGTTCACAAATGCTTTCATAAACCTTTAAAGCAGTATTCAGTGTAGGATTAAATGAGGAAGATGTCAAAAACATCTTATTAGTAAAGTTAACATCTTTCATAATATACTTTAAGTTCAACTTCCTAACATAATGCTTTAAATTTAATAGAGCTGCATAAACATTAGCTCTATGAGACAGAATAAAGCCTTAAATTCTCCTATACTAGCCATAATACTTCCTGGCTATTTTTTCCCACTATTACTTCCCCTGGACCCCTGACTAGCAGGGCGAGGTTCCTTTTAAGAGAGGGCCAGGAGGTGTTTCTTGTTGACATGTGGGGCAGTCTATTCCAGAGTCTGGGGAGTCTCTTGGTCAGGAACCCATCCCTCCAGCATGTTTGGGTTTGACATGGTCTTGTATGTTAAGCAGAGATCGCTCTCTGAGTAGATGATATGCGACAGAGTATAGCTGTCTATAATGGGTCTACATGGAAGGATTTGATGAGACCACTGTCCACCTGTGTCCCTAAGTCTCTTATCACACTTTCGGTGTTTAGACACATTATAGACCTGTGCTCAGAGGCTATCTCTCTCATTATACAAGCAAGGGTCAAACCCGGAGCTTCTGGACATGCTGCACTTTAAAGAAACACACTCTAGGGATCTAAACCTTGTCATCACAATGAACAAAACATGCTGGAGGGATAGGTTCCTGACCCAGAGACTCCCCAGACTCTAGAATAGACTGGCCATACATGTCAAGCAGCGCGCCTCTTTGGGCTTATTCAAAAGGAATCTTGATGATTGAATGGGAGATAGGAATTTACCCCGGGGATAACGTCAGTTGCCCTGCTAGACAAGGGTCCAGGGAAGTAAATACTGTGGGAAGAAATAGTCAGGGAATTATTATGGCTAGGCTTGTATAGGCCCTAGGGCCGATAGCCTAGTACCAACCTATGAACCTATGAACCCACTTCTCTGACAAACTACTTTATTCTCTGCTTTTGTCTTTAAAAACAGACTTCTTAAGAATACAAACATAGCTAAACCAGTCCTTCTTATATACATCTCAAGAACCTATCAACTTAAAAGACATCTTCACATGACATAATTACCTTTACATACTTAAAAAAATATAATATATATTTTCCACTAACTAATAAATGAAATACTAATAATAATATGGTAAAATTTAACCCATAGGAGTGCCCTATACAATCCTCAAAAGTGGGACATAAACATTTCCATTTGACACCTGTCGTTATGTGACTACAGAGCCATTACAGCAGCAGCCATCATAATGTACACACACTATTATGGTATATTCATTATGAATGGCAATGTACAAATTCAGAAAGTGAACCATACAAGTAGCATATCAAAAGCAACAATGGATGATACAATTTCATATTAATGTAGATAGTCACCCTGTGCATCAAGCACATAGCTTTATTTCCCTGCATCCATAAGAGAGATGAGAGGGATGTGGCACAGGTATCATCACTTGCACAGGGTGTTGTGTCAGGATGCAGGAGACCTAGGATGACCCAATAGGCTGGCAAACTTGTATGTGAGTCAGGAAGGGATGCAGGCAGAATGAACCATGGTAATGTTGTGTGTGTATGTGTGTGTGTGTGTGTGTGTGTGTGTGTGTGTGTGTGTGTGTGTGTGTGTGTGTGTGTGTGTGTGTGTGTGTGTGTGTCTGAAGATGACATTGGTGTATGAGTGCACAAAGCCAAGCTCAGTGCTAGTCCTCCATGTCTGAATGTTGGACAACTGTGAGCCATGCACTGTAGAGATGACAGTTCATCGTCTCTCCCCCCAAACATGTGAACTGGCTCTGCCAGGAGTTGGATTGACACCCCCATGCCCAGGGTCAGATGCTGTGCTACTGCCTGAAGGTGACTGGTGTCTGCTGGGAGCATGTCCTCTATGGGGCCACCCAGGATCATGAGCCCATGGCCTACCACGTCTTGGTGTGGACAGCACACTCCCTTCTGCAGAGCTGGATGTTGTGCCACTACAGAAGCGTGATTGTGCACAGCCACATTGAATCTCAGCAGATGTAGATGCTGACCTACATCCATGAGGCTGACCCTCGACTCCAGCCAGACATTCCATAATAGAACAATGTGCATTCCAAGACAGATAATGTGCAATCTCTGTCAGACCAACATCTTTGCACTGCATCAGTGAACTGATCCAGGGTATCAGCAATCCAGTAGAGACAGTCATGGATGTCAGACTGCGCTGCATCCATAAACCTGAGCATTCATCTGGAGGTCCTTTCTGAATGTGCTTGTGTCTCCATGACGGTCCTAAACATACATCAAGTGACACAAGATAAGACATTTTAATAATCCATTCCAAGCAGTGGGTTTTAATGGATGAGGTGCTTTGCCTACTGAAGTTCGTGAACTGCATGAGAAGTTGGAAAATCTGTTGTGGAGAGAAACAAACACTCATCTGAACATTTTATGTTTAAGGAGGTATGTGGAACTTGATATAGCTCTGAGGGGATTAAGGGTGCTTAAATCCCCCACTACACCATTTGATCCAACCAATAGAGAAGATGTTGTGTTTAAACAGAGATGGTTAGCAGTGGCTCACCATTGTGCAATGGAATGGATTAAAATACACATAGAAAGGGACCTCCTTAAACACCAAACATTGAAGGAGGAAGCCAGGCAGGTAAGCATTGACTCGCAAAAACACCTCAGTAACTCTAGAATGAATGAGTTATTGGGAGAAATTAATAAGAAACTGTTGTCTCTTGAAAAAGAATTAGTAGAAAGAAAGAGTAATAAAATCACAAGAGACATTAAAGATTATAACAATGAGACAGCTTTTCTATGGAAACGCAAACATAATAAGTCTACACAAGTATGTGGAGGGGCTGTGAGTCATAAGAATATGCCTGCTTCAGCTTCCATGTCTTTTGTCACTTCAGAAGAGACGGATGCTACTACAGAGGGAAAGAATGATACTGAAGAGTATCCACCATTGCCGGCAGCACAGAATTCACCAGATTTTAACAATCATTTTCGTAGAGTTGCTGGAAATCGATACCAGGGAAAGAAGAGAAGTAGAAGTGACTGGGAAAAGGGAAAGAACAGTAACTACACCAAGTATTACAACAAAAGGACTAAATGGAATTAACAGAAATGATGGTAATGTTGTTCATGAGTTAGTATTGAATTTGTCAGGTAATGATGTGCCAAAAATTGCAATTTCGGTTTTAAATCTAGGGTTAAAATTTAGGTTCCCTATTAGAAGACGCATTATTTCGAATGCATCTTGGTTGAACTCAAAAGCCTGAAACTGCAAAATATTGAAGCGGCTTTTAAGCGAATTCTTTCCCTGGGAAAGAATTTGCTTGGCCACTTCGTTACTTTGCCATTTTTGGCATTGTAGTGTGGTCTCAAAGTTGGCATATTTAATTAAGGGGTGTGAGGGGGCTGCAGGGAGTGTGGGGGTTGAAGCCCCCACTTAATGTAATGTTTAAAGTGTTCTATTTTTTTTTTTTATTGGAACAGCGATTTTTTTCCCTAGGAAAAAGATTGCTGTTCTTACAGTTCGAAATTGTATATAGGGTCGATTAATCACCGTTCACTTTTTTAAGCATTTGGTGAACTAATATAGACCCACAATTTATACCTACGGCTGTGCCAAGGTTACATGTAATAAAAAGTGAATTGTTTCAACTAAGTAGAAAATTACATCTGATTATTTTAATAAGCAAAATATGAATTAACAACAAAATCTGAATGAAAGTTTGAATAAATCTTTTTATTCATGCATCTCAGATGAGAATGATTTATGTGATGATGTAATTAATGCTTATAGTAATTTAACTACTGAGGTAATAGGGGTTAAATGTTTATTTTTACCCCCTTTTTCCAATATAAACATGCAAAGTTTTATCATGACATTGAATTCTGCAATAGAAAAATTATATGAGGATTTTAGATGAGAGAAACAGAATGCACATTATAACTTAACTAGGAAACAATGGATAGCCTTCAAAGCATTGTGTGTAGATAGAAGGTTGGTAGTAAAATGATCGGATAAGGGGAATCCAATAGTGATTTTAAATCATGTTCAGTATGTTGAAATGTGCCTTGCTCATTTGAATGATGAAAAAGTGAATGAAAAATGTAATGTGAAGCAATATGAAAAAGCTATGAAAGAATACGAAACTTTGCTTCAGAAAGGTTTATGTTTGGGATATTTTGTTAATGGTGACCTGAAAAAGTTTAGCTTAGAAAATACATGTATTGCAGAGTTTTATTGCCTACCCAAAACATAAAGGACTTGATAACCTTAGTGGAAGACCAATAGTCTCAGATGAAAAATATTTTTTAAAAAACATATGTATCTTGTTACATGAATATTTAAAAAACATATGTGTTTGCTTTACCTTCCTTTATCAAGGATAGCCAGGATTTCTTGCATAAAAATTAGTAAAAATGTTTGGAGTAATAACATGCACTGGCTATGCCTAGATGTTAAATGTTTGTATACTAATATAAGACATAAGGATGGTATTAAAGCTTTTTTTTTTACTTTTTGGGTGATTCCCCACTGACCCACTTTATAATAGAACTTACTAATTTTTTTGTCTGAAAAATAATGATTTTTTTGTTTAATGGTGAGATTTATCACCAGCTGCAAGGAACAGCAATGGAGGCATCTTTTGCCCCTATGTATGCGAACATTGTAATGGCAAAATTTGAAGCAGAATATCTTGGATGTAGACATTAATTCTCTAGAGACAACAGTCCATAGGAAATGTGGCCAGAATAATACTTTTTTGTATGGTACTAGTTGCCATTCATGCCATCTAATTGCTGTATTGCCATACAATGAATTTCTGAGGTTAAATAGATTATGCAGTTCTGATGATGCATTTGAAAATGAATTGTTAATGACAGAAAATATGTTTATAGAAAGGGGGTATGATAGGAAAATGGTGGAAGAATTCAAGAAGAAAGTAATAGAATACAGATATGGAATAACAGTAAGAGATAGCAATGTTTTGGGGAATGTGATAAGGGAGAATGAACTAGGAAGGAAATATGTAAATAATGAAAGGATGAATGAACAAGGAAGTAGAGAAGTATATTTTGTTACCACATTTAATATATTGACAGAAATTATAGTTAAGGAAGTTAAAAAATAATGGAAAATGGTAACAAATGATAAAGATGTGAGATATTTGGTAAAGAGACAGGTTAAGGCCTCTTATAAGAGGAGTAGAAAAGTGGCAGATATGGTGGTACATAATCGTTTCGTACCACCAGAGGTAACTATAGACTTTAATTTTAGAAAAAATAAAATAAGAACTATAGCTTGTAAAAAGTGTTCAGTTTGTAAACATATAGTAAACACTTTTTAAAAAATCAATAATATAAGGTTTACATCTAGGGGCTTGTATACGTGTAACACAGAGGGAGTAGTTTATGCCCTAAGATGTAGTTGTAACCTTTATTATATAGGAGAAACAGGCAGAGTGTTTAAAACTTATCTACAAGAACATATAAGGGACATTAAAAATCAAAAAATAGATAGCCCCTTAGGACAACACTTTAAGACTGCACACAATGCTGAACCAGACTGTTTAGAAGGATGTATTTTGGCAAAAATAAAAGTGTCATTGTGAGAAGGCTTACATATTAAAGATTTATTTTATTTATTTATTTAGTTATTTTATTTTATTAAGATAAGTTAATGAAGAAGGAAACTCTTTTTTGTTTTAAAGTATAACACTCTGGAACCCTATGGGTTAAATAAGGAGTGTAATTGAAAGTATGTAATTTAAATTGAATTACTTGTTTGATGAGATAATTGTTTGATTTTATTGAATATATAGAGAGTGATGTATGGAATTAATTTTGTACTCATTGAAGGCCTGATGCCGGAGCACTAAGTTCGTATAAAATCTTAGTGAAAACTCTTCTGTGGTCTGTGAATTTATACTTTATCTATTGTGGTATTGCTTATTTTACTGCCTTGTTGCTGTGGTTTTTTGGACACAAGATAAGACACCTGCAACTGGTGGTGGAGAGACAGGATGCCTCCTATGAGCATCCCTATTTATCCGCCTGTGTGGAACCTTGCCAACTGTTAGGCTATGGCCAGTGTCAACAGTCACTGAAACCACAGTAGGCACACTGCCCTGTTCAATGTCCCCACTCTCCGACTGTTTAATATCTGTGCCACAGGGGACTAGGTATGAGTAAGCATACTGGCTGTGTACGGTGATAATGAGGGGGGTTGAGGGATGTCAACCTCTGTGTCAAATTCAGCCCCTGCAACCCCCAGCTGTGGCTCACTTTGCCCACCATCATCATCAAAGTCTGAGGATACACTCACATTAGGTTATGAAGGGACAAAGACCAACCTCCCTGTTCACCTGTGATAAAAAGGGAAAAGCATTACATTAATACTTGCACTACTATGCTCTGCAGTACTATATTGCAATATATGTTAAGCTGCATACTACTGCTGCCACTATTAAACACTTGTATAACCTACAACCTCATATAGTAGGACACAAGGACATTATTTTCCATCCCCCATGTGTGATCATTTGGAAATAAATGTCCTTTAAATAAGAATCTCATGAGCAGAACATACATGATGTATACTGTTGACATTTTGCAAAACTCTGCACAGTTAACAGTTATGGGAATCTGTAATTGTCCTGACAATACTGTCAAATCAATCACTGTGGTCACACCTACAAGGCATAGGTATGAATCTAAACTGTGTACAATCAGAAAATATCTGTACAGTTGGCAGTCATGAAGACAGAACATCAATCCAGCCAGCAGGCTTGTGATGACACTTGAGCAAATACAGTGAACTAAATCTACATCTCTGATAAAACAGTTTTGTACTTACCAGCAGCAGGAGAATGGCCTCTTCCTATTCCTGATGGTACTGGAAAAATATGAGGGAGAGGTAATGTATACAGCAGCACATGTGACAGTATTACAGGGCTAATACTTCAAAATATCTCACATTTACATAAGCTGCTATGTTAACAGATCACAAACTGTGCATGAGCTTAAAACTGCAGCTAACCTCTCCCCAAAACACCCGACACCCACATAACACTATGTGCACCTTGACATGCTGACTACTTCAGTATTCCAATAATGATCCAACTAAGGATACCTGAATGCTCCTCTTGAGTAGAAATGGTTGCACCTACATCCACAACATATGAGGTGATGAATGCCTGGGAGCTGTCCTGTGTTGCAAGGTTCACCAGGAATTCTGCTGCAGACCTACCACCAGTGACCAGATGATCCCTGGCTACATCTGCTGCATATCTGAGTGCCAAGTTGATCATATCTGTCAGATGGTGTCGTACCTGCACATATGTGCAATTCTGGTGACCCACAGCATTAATGCTGTGAACTGGTTCATCCCACCAGGCTGAACACACTTGTCTATTTCCTCTCCCTCTGGTCAGCAAGACTTGGTGGTGTTGTCTCTAGGCCTCAGTAATGAGGTCATTTTCTGCCTCAGTGAAAAGTGGACATTATCTGGCATGTATGATATCCCCTGAAATACAAATAAATGAGAAAGCATGTCAGGAACATATACACGAGAGTACAGTATGGGGAGATACAGCAATAAAGGAAGCCTATTGGTATTCCCCACTTGATTACATCTATCTTAATCAACAGTGAGCCAAACATACAAAGGTTGTGGAAGCAAGTAGGATAGTAGTGACCCACTACTGCTTGTGACATGACAGATACTCATGTTTCATCAGACAACAAACACAGGAGTCCATTGTAGTGTGCCCCAATAGCAGGGAACCCCCACCCATAACATATGTATAAACAACAGTGCCAACCAAATAGCAGGGTACTACTACAACTGGTAATAAAGGAAGTATCCAGGAGACCAGTGCACCTAGTTAATACAGAGCATTATACCCTTGCTGTAGTCTACATCTTCTGTAGGTACAACACAGCTGGAGATCACTGGCATGTCATCAATACATTTGCAAAAAAGGCTTACTGATGTAATTCTCATTCCCCACACATATATTCAAACATATGCATCACGTTGAAAACAAAATGGTTACAAACCTGATGGAGTACAAAACTCCTCTGTTGAAAGATACAGCTATATGAGTACTATGTGAAAGGGTTAAGCATACAAACTAACTCTCATACACAATGGTTCCCCTAGCCATGTGTTTGCCTTTTTAAGATGGGCCTCATTAGCAGCTGATTGCCTCTGAATCACTTTGTGGTTCAGGAATGCTACATGCAGCATATACAGTTGATTTGCAGTATAATCAGCCAATCCTATGCAACCACTCAACAATGTAAAGGTCCCAATGTAAATTCCATTCCATTTCTCACATTTGGGTTGATAATTGCTGGAGTAGGGATGTTGTCAGCACATAATAAATGTTTGTAGCAGCTACTGGCTACTTACAGATCTGTCTGCTACAGGCTGAAGCTGATGCTCCTGCTGCAGGCAATAGGCATAGTTAGAGAGGCTGCAGAATGTGCAAGGCAACAGCACTAAAGAGTAGCTGTGTGACCTGTGGCAGCCTTGGTGTATAGCCAGAGCCTGATTGAGGGAGCCCATCCTACTGGAATGTAAGGTATGTGTTTAAGATAAGTATGTTAGCCAAAAGGTATCATAAACAGAGTGAAGGGAAAAATGCTTGTTGTATCCTAGAACAAGGTAGGGGGTACATTAATCAATATGTCAACCAGCTGGATAACTGCCAAGTCATGTGTAATGTCATGGTAGTTATCTGGAACTTGTGTGCTGGCAACCATTGCTTCTAGCAAGAGCTGCATATATGTACTTAACTTGTGCTTCTCTGGTTGTCTGTAATATCACTCCAAATCATTGTGGGCTGAAGTCTGCTATGACTGGGCCTCATTTGAATCACATACTTCAAAATTCTCTGGGAATTTGTATTGATACATAACCTGGCATTCTATGTACATTCTTGTGTTGTAACAGGAAAAAGTTAAATGTGATCCTACCTGTGAGCCTTTGACTGCCATTATTTAGAAGCAGACATTCCATCTGTACTGGTTTGAGTGGATATATAGCCAAGGAGACAGTCAGACATACAAAATTTATACTGGTGATGTACACAAACATCTATTTTAAATGCTAGATAAAGCTGTATTTTAACCCAGGACTGTGTGGAGCACAAATTAATGCTTTCACAGCATTTAACAGATTGAGCAAGTGAGTCACTGTTATAGTAGCTGTATTTTTAAATGTTGTACATATAATTGCATCCTTGCCTGCTGTTACACACCTAACTAGCAGCTATTTTTATGTGCATGGCATTATAGTAATATATTTCTCTACCAGAGACACAGTTACACTCTTATTTTCCGTTACTCATGTAGCAGGTGTATTTTTACATGTTGTAGATATAATTGTACAGTTACCTGCTGTTAGATACCTCACTTACATCTATTCTTATGTGTATGGCTTTATAGTAATGTATTTCTCTACCAGAGTCCCAGTAACAGTAACACTGCTATTTTTCTATTAAACTTATAGCAGAATTGTGTGATGTGGCATGATGTGCAGCATTGCTTAAACGTGCTTAATAATGGGAACTTGACAATTACTATGTTTTGCTTAAAACACCTGTATTAATTAACAGTTGTGTGGCTTGGCAGGTTGATGCACTGTTCTTCAGGTGTGATGGTCCTAGGCTCGAAATAGGGAGCAGGTGTACTTTTTGAATGTGATAAATATTTTTTCACAAACACATATCAATATAGCTCCATTTAGCTTAGCTTAGCGATGCTGCGCATTGCACAGCATCATGCAAAAAAAATCTTTAAATAAATGAAAAATGGGGAGATAGGACAGTGGTGAAATAGGGTGTAAGGAGGGGGAAAAACATAGTGAAAGGCAGGTATGTATGTGCCAGAAGGGTGTAGGAAAGAACCATAGCTAGCCATTTCTTGTACAGCAACAACTGTGCACGTTAACAGATTTTTGTAGCTGAATTTGGACTGGCACTCCCAGAAAGAGGTGCAAGGATAACATAAGTGCATTATCAAACCAATTGGACCAAATTAAGCGAGTCCAGTGAACACGTGTAAAATGGAGAGCTATGTATGGGAGAATATTATGTTGGGGATAAGGGCCCATTTTTTAAGGTGAGAGTGAAATGTTGGGGAAGGTACATAGGTATGTGTGGAGGAGGTAATTTGGGAAGGTGAGGAATATTTTGCAGACAGACAAGATAACAGATAGGGCTGGTGTGTGACACAAGAAGGGGATGAAAACCTTGGTTGGGGAGAGTGTCATGGAATCCGACTCCCATGGACATCAGACACAGTAGCAGTGTGACTCAAGTCCTTACCAATGGGACTGTCAGCACTGCACCTTCACTGCTGCTGTGGAGGCAGTGGTTGATGCCAGTGCCTGGGGTGAGGCTGCCCCACCAGGATGGACAGCATGCTCTCCATCCTGCATAGGTGTGCACCAACAGTTTGATACAGCAGCCCATGCACCATGTCTGACAGTTCATCTCATTACATAAGCACCGCCTCCACTTCAACTCCCAGAAGGGGGGGCAAACCTCCAGCCTGTGGTGCAGAACTACCCAATGGAGCAAGCAGTGCAGAGGCAGCAGAGGGGGCACCACCAGGCTGTGGCCCAGATGTGTTGGACTCTGGTGCTGTGTCTTGGGGAGCCAAGGTGGGTGGATCACCTGGAACTGACCTACCTTGTCATGCTGTAAGAAATTAAACATAAACATAAGGTGAAAATAAACATAACCAAAAAATGTAATTAATAACATAATAGAAAAAAATAATAATGAGTAATGGAAAGAAACAGAAAGGAATATAATGAGGAACACAACAATAAATAATGTAAATGAAAGTATTTTTACAGCAAAGCAATATTAAATTATACATAAGGCAAACATAAGAGGTAATTACAAATAATATATTATTATCAAATCATAATAATAAATATAATTAATAAATTAAAGAAGAGGAGGGGTGGGGAGAGAAACAAAAAAAGATTATTAGTGGAGAATAGAGTGTGTGTGCTGTATCTTTAAGAAGTGTTTCAAGGATGACACATGCATATAAAAAGCAAGTACATGCTAGCTTCAGTGCCAGAGTGCAGCCAGAAAGTGAACATGTATGAGTGTAATAGTTAGTCTGTTTATAAGTTTATATAAGTTAAAGTTATTAAGCCTCAATCCTGATGTGTTTGCACATAATAAGTCTGCTTGAGCAGAACCCACAAAGACTTGTCTATTTCATCCTGACTAGACGAGTGACATGTTTTCAGAACTGGTATTCCACAGGCTGCTTTTCAGAGCTATGAGGTGCAAAGTTAACAGTGAAGGTAAACTAAGAGAAACGAGCACAAAAAAGGACCAGAAATGAACCAAAGGTAATGAAAACTTGCACAAATGGTTTATTTTATATAAAAAAGATAAAATGGAGCATTACAAGGGCACATCCCACATTATTAAAAAAGTGAAAGGCACAAAAGGTTTATTAATTAAACTAATTGTTTAAAATTAAGTTATTTGATAAAACAGTTGTCAGAAAAGCACATAAGAGGTTTGAAATTACCTCGGAATTGCAAACAGAGCATGTTTAAAAAAATTGGCATGTTTAGAATAAAACAAGTAAGGATTACTGGCCTCAAACAGATGCCCTATGCAGCCTGACTGAAGAAACTCCAGCTGTACTCAGCTGCATACCGCTTACTCAGAGGTGATCTCTGCCTGACATACAAGGCCATGTCCAACCCAGAATTGATGGACATGCTCCACCTAAAAAAAACAAATCCCCAAGAGCCACATGCTCTAGGGATCTAAACCTCACCACAATGATAAATAGGACATGCTGGAGGGATAGATTCCTGTCTTAGAGACTCCCCATGATTGGAACAGGATTTCAATCTACATTAGGCAAAGCCCCTTACTAACACTCTTCAAGAGAAACCTTGACTAGTGGATGGGAAACAGAAAATTTACCCCTGGGATCACAGCAGTGGCTCTGCTGGACAGAGGCACAGGGAACTAATGGCTCTGCTGGACAGAGGCACGGGGAAGTAATCTAAGAGGGCGGCGAAAGCCTACACATTCTGGCTAGGCTTATAGATGCCCTCGGGCAGATAGCCTAGTACTTACCTATGAACCTATGAATCTAAGAAAAGTACAATGGGCATGAAAAGAGATTAAATGAGCAAAACAAATATAATAAAGACAAAAAGGGCACATCAAGCATAAATAAAGCAAGGAGACTGCATGTTTTTTGGCAAAGTACTGTGTTTTGGCATAACTACTATTTTGCATTGCATTAAGGGTACAACTACAGTTATTCAAAGTATCTCAAAGTGTGTAAAAGTGCTTACACTGTGTGCTTCTTACTGTGCATTTATTCTGAAGAGTTTATTTGTGCGCAAAGTGCAACTATTTCATGAAGTACAGTCAAAATACAGCTATTTTGAAAAGTTTCTTGTGCTGGGTGTGTCTTTTCACAAAGTGCCACCATTACAGAGTGTTTCTTGCACTCTGAAGAGTTATTTAGCAAAGTACTGCCATTTTGGGGGAAGTTTCAGTGTGCTGTGTACTGTTTATTCGCAAAGTACAGTTACTTTGAAATGTTTTTTACACTGATAAGAGGTGATTTCTTACAGTGCAGTAATTTCAAGAGTATCACAGTGCCCGAGAGACTTATTTCACAAAGTTCAGTTATTCAGAGGCTTGCTGGACAAAGCTAAAAATATTGGCATACATTTCTGGAATATGTATGTGTGTGTGTTCATGTATACTTGCAAAAGCCTTCACTGGTATGTGTTAATATGGCAGACAGACTTCGAAAACCCTCACCACTTGTATTTGATCAGAATATTGCAGCGAACTGGAGAATATTTGAGGAAGAGTATGATATTTTTATACAAGCAGCTTATTCAGATAAAGATGCACACATCAGGGCATTCATTTGGCTAAACCCAGTTGGGTCAGAGGCCATTGAATGAGAGTGTTCATTTGTGCATGCATCAGTAGTATATGAGGGAGAAGGTGAAAACCACCATATTGTTATACAGGCTGAATCAAGGGAAGACACCAAGTGTTTGAAGTGCAAATTCAGAGAAATGTGTAACCCCCAGACAAATATTACATTAGACAGGCAGCTGTTTTACACAAGAGATCAGAGACCAGGGGAAACTTTTGCAGCTTATATTACTGACCTGAAAAACAAAGCTAAAATGTGTCAGTTTGGTGACTTAAAACATGAGTTGATAAAGGACAGACTTGTGTGTGGTATTAACAGTGCTGCTTTGAGAAAGATTTTGCTTCGTGACAGTGATTTAACATTGAGTAAAGCTACTGAGATTTGTCAAATCTATGAAGTTACAGAAAGGCACACAAGTGTGCTTGCAAGTGATAAGAGCATGGTTTCAGCAGGCTCCAGAGCAAATGTTGACAGCATGCAACATGTGGCAAACAGAGTTAGGCCTAAGCACATGGCAGCTACAGCCCCTGCTGGTTTTTATGGGAAACTACATAGTTTTCCAGTAAGTTCTAAGAAAGGAGCATGCTCAGTGTAGTACAAGGGTGATTTAGCAAAACCCAAATTCAGCTTTATTGTTAACTGTCGCAATTGTGGTGTCGATCAAGAGTCTAAAAGAAAGAAATGTTTAGCATTTAGTCAGCAATGCCAGAAGAGTAAAAAACTAAACCATTTCCAAAAGTTTTGCAAATCAAGTAAACCTCACACAGTTATAAATAATTGTCATTCGAAAAAGCAAGTTGATCATATAGAGAGCTGCAGTTCTACTTTCTATGTAGATGGTGTATCAGTAATTGGTGAAAAGGTTGATATAGTGAATTTGTAGGCAAAGAACAAAGTGTTTTGTACTGTAGAGATCAATGGAAAATCCACTGAGCTCAAAGTAGACACTTTTTCAAAGTGTAATGTTATGTCAGCAGACACATTTGCTAAGGTAAGAGCTGATGAACAACTCAATGTGGCTAACTGCGCAAAACTTGTTGATTATGGAGGTGAAAAAATTCAAACCAAAGGCTGAGTAGTGCTTTCATGTTATGTGGCTAGGAACTGTTACATCTTGTTATTCTATGTAGTCAGAAGACCTGTGCAGTCATTGTTGGGTGTCAGAGACAGTTTGAGAATGAATCTGCTTTCTTCTAACAAAGACGTTCATCATATAAGTGCATATCCTAGTCTCAATTTTGCTGAAGCCATTTTCTCAGAGTATTTCGATGACAAGTTGGGCAAACTTCCAGTTGTGTATTCCATGAAGTTGGACCCAGAGGTCATTCCTGTAGTCACACCAGCAAGAAAAGTTACTATGCAGGATAAAGTCAAAGCTCAGTTGGATAAAATGGTACAGCAAGGCATAATTTGTCCAGTTAGAAAACCAACTGAATTGGTGCTGTCCATGGTAGCAGCTCACCAAAAAGGCTCAGATGAAATCAGAATATGTATTGACCCAAGAGAGGTGAACAAAGCATTGAAAAGACCACATCATCCAATGCGTACAGTCAAAGAGTTCACAGCTCTGATACCAAATGCCACTGTTTTTTCTGTCTTGGATGCAAAAAGTTCATTTTGGCAAGTGATGCTTGATCACAAATCCTCATTACTGACTACTTTCAGTATCCCACATGGCAGATACAGATACCTAAGGATCCCATTTGGAATACATTTTGTAAGTGAATTCTTTCAGTGTGCAATGGATAAATTTTTTTAGGCTACCCTTGTGCCATAATAGTAGATGATTTATTGGTTGGAGGCAATGGTGAAGCAGAGCATGACAGAAACCTAAGGAGAGTTCTAGGCAGAGCACATGAAGTGAACCTGAAGCTTAATCCTCTGAAGTGTAAATTCAGACTACCAGCAGTCACATATGTAGGTCATTTATTTACCATTACTGGCTTGAGACTGGACCCGACCAAGCAAGCAGCTATTCTACATAAGATAATATTCAAGCTCTACAGCATTTCCTAGACATGGTCAACTATTTAGGCAAGTTTATACCAAACTTCAATGAGTTGACAGCACCCTTAAGAGAGCTGATGTGGAAAAATGTTACATAGTCTTGGCTGGAACAGCACCAGAAGGCATTTGAAGACCTTAAGCAGAAAATGTCTGCCCCACCTACATTAAGATACTGTGATGTCAATAAACCAGTCACTCTTTTCTGTGATACTTCAAAATTTGGTCTTGGTGCAGTTATTCTTCAAGAAGGCAGACCAGTAGCCTATGCATCTAGAACACTTACCCAAACTGAAATAAAATATGCTCAAATTGAGAAAGAACTTTTGGCAATAGTATTTGCATGTTCAAAGTTTCATGACTATATCTATGGTTGAGCTATTCAGATTGAAACTGATCACCAACCTCTAGTTACTATTCTAAAGAAGCTTATGCATTCAGCTGCAGTGAGATTACAATGAATGATGCTCAAATTGCAAAAGTACACCTTCAAAATGGTCTATACAAAAGGCAAACATCTTTATCTGGCTGATATCTTATCCAGATCTCCCAGAAAAACAACAGAATAGCTTGATGCAGAGAATTTTGACTTTGACATGATGGCATTGCATAATTTCTCTACAACTAGACTTGATGAGCTGAGAGATCATATAATGAGTGATCCAATTTTGCAAAAGCTCAGCCACTACATCAATGTTGGATGGCCGTCAAAGCAATCTAGTGTACCACCTGAAGTGCAAACCTATTTTCCTTACAGAGATGAGATGTTGATGGAAGATGGCATTATTTTTAAAGGTCCTAAAATTGTTGTTCCAGCTTCCTTACAACATGAATATATCCAGATTTTGCATCGTGGTCACCCAGGTTCCGGATCTACTAAGAGGAAGGTGAGAGAACTAGTATTTTGGCCTTCATTACTGAAAGACATTGATAAAGGGCAATCTTCTTGTTCAGTATGCAGTAGTACTAACCCGCATTTGCAAAGAGAACCACTTCAGCTAAGTCAAGTTCCTGAACTACCGTGTTCAACAGTAGCCACTGATATATTCCAGTGGGACAATCATTATTACTTAGTATTGGTATATTCTTATTTGAACTGGATTGAGATTGAACTACTACCACATCTACTATCTAACATCCACTACTGTTATTACCAAGTTGAAAGGTCATCTCTCAGTTCATGGTAGTCCACACAAAGTTATTTCTGACACTGGTACTCAATTTACTAGTCAGTTAATTCAGAAATTTTAAAGAGAATGGAACTTTGTACATGTTACTATCAGTCCTGAATATCCACAGTCAAATGGACTAGCTGAACATGTAGTGCAGAGTGCAAGGCAATTACTTGTAAGGTCAAACCATGAAAATACTGATGTCTCTTTGAATTTACGTAATCTCAGAAACATATCCTGTGATGATATACTTGGCTCACCTGCTCAAAGACTTCTGTCGAGGCAAACAAGAACAACTCTACCTATTAGTTCCAGTTTATTGAGGCCTAAAGCTAAGAACAACAGAACCAACAAAGCCCAATTATTCAAGAAGCGTGCTATCCAGAAGTCCAGTTATGATAAATTGAGCAGATTTCTTTGTCCGTTGAAAGAAGGAGAGACAGTGAGGATACAAAAGGCAAAAGGTTTCGACCGGATTGGTGATGTTACAGGTATATGTACCAAGCAGAGATCATACTTTATATAATCTGAGGGTGTGGAGTATAGGAGAAATAGCAGACATCTTCTTCCTGTACCAGAATCGGTATCGTAGCATTGTTCCTGTGATCCAGATCACAGAGCAAGTCAGACATTGTTCCCATCCCAGAATGTGTGTTAACCTCTACTTCCATTCCTGAGGATGTTCCAAATAGTCCCAAGGTTGAACATTCAGCAAAGACAGTTCCAGTTGCTAAATCTAATTCTCAGTTTTATGTCACACTATTTGGTCATATTTCCAGACTTAGTGTGAAATACACAGTGACATAGACATAACTGTATATATGTACCTAGTTCTGTATAATTGCATGACAATGTATTATTTGCATGCCAAATGAGATTCATAGCCTTGCACGATCTATTTCTCAAAGAGAGAAGATGTAGAACAGAATGCATGTGCTGTATCTTTAAGAAGCATATCAAGGACTGAACATGCACATATAAATAGCAGGCACATGCTATACCCAGTGCCGTTTTGAGAGTGCAGCCAGAGAGTGATTATGTATGAATGCAATAGCTAGTTTGTATATAAGTTACTTGAGCTGAAGTCAATAAGCTTCTATCATGATGTGTTTGTACATAATAAAGCTGCATGAACAGAACCCACGAAGACTCGTCTATTGTATCCTGACTAGACAAGTGACAGCATTCTTAAAGAAGAATGCCTTTTAAAAATTAGTAATTTCTTTAAATTAAAAAATTAAATAATCTCTGGCCAGGGAGCCCTATTCCTGCCAATGGGCCCTAGGCAACAGCCTTGACTGCCTAGTGCTGGATCCTGTTCTGGTCTTAGTGCTACCTCTTCTCCCAAAGAAATTGTACTGAAATTAGTACAGTGTGCATGCCTACTGATGTCCTTAATCTGAGGAATATTATAGCATTGAACATATGTGCCACATTCTGTTGAATTTGTCAAGAGCCATGCATAAAGAGTACTGCATAAATTGCCATAACATCACAACATATGCAGCAAAATTTGATATGTTCACAAGGGATTTTTGGACTGACAGAATAAAAGCAGAAAAACAGAATCACTGTAGCCAGAAGTCATTTTGAAAATGTAAGAAGACAAGTTCTGAATCAGCAACCAGACCTGGCGTTTTGGCACTTGAAGTGATAGCTAAAAGAAGGAAAGCAGTTTCAAATGGAAGCATGTTAAAGCCTTCTTTATGAAATAGTCTGATTGTATATTCTACATATGGAACTGAATATAAATTTAAGAAAAAATGGTGAAAAAAAAATACAAGACTTTTGGCATTATTCCTTGATTTGGAAATATATACATAAAGGTATTGCTGCTCAACACAAGGATCCTCAACAACAACAAAAGAAAATGCACTCTCTATATATACTACTTACCCTGAAATGTATCTGTATATATATTGTCTCAGAAACATGGTTCAAGACCACTGAGAACACCCCCAACAGTGCAAGGTTTCAACAACTGCCATGCTTTCAGGGATCTATATTATATATTCGAAGTTTCAAAACTTCAAATCCCATATGTTCAACAACATATGATAGAAGTTTGAAACTTCGAATATATGATAAAACATAAAAAAAAAAATAAAACTTACCTTAAAGCTCCAAGCAGGAGGGCAAGCCCCCCTGCACCCCACACCCCCCTACATAAATATACCAACTCCGAGTTCGCACTTCAGTGCAGAAAAGGGAAATTATCCCATTCTGCACCGTACGGCGCCATTACATTTAACCTTCAAACTTTTCAAAGTTCGATCATATCGTGTCGTCCATATGACATTAGAACTTTGAAAAATGTATTCATGTAATAGAAACCTGCTTTCAGACCCACAAAATTAGACAGACACTAAAGGTGATATGAAACAAAAATCAGAGTTCCAAGATCATGAAACAGGGTAACCACCTGGAACTTCTCCATATCCAACTTATAATTTATAAAAACTCATCATATCATAATTAGCTATAGTCCCCCCCATGCCCCCATGTTCCCATACCTCCAACATGATTAGTATGGAGTCCCTATGTATTAGGCCAAACACCAAACTCCTAAGGGACTTCAAACCCCTTCCATCAACTGGCAGACTTGTAGATCCTGCAATGCGTATGCCCAGAAAGTTTTGTACTTCATGAATACAAACTTTCTGTACTAGATGGTCTGCACCCCAACTCAGGAAAAGAAAATCTTGGACTTGGTCCTCACCAATACAGGATAGCTTTGTTCTCCACCTGTTGTAACTTCTTCCCTGGTTAAATCAGACAATCTTCAAATACTTCAGTATTCAGAAATTATGCAACGACTAATCTATTAAAAATGAGTGATGACCAGGCTAAATTTAACACCCCCTCCAATCCTATGGTCCCACTGCACAGGAAGAATCATTTACCGAAAAGTTGTATGCACAAATGAATAGTTGCAAAGATGCAAATGCAGAATTAAATGTATTGCCAAATTTAAAACTAAACTCCTCTGGTGATGTCCAAATACAAACAGGCTCTACAATTAAAAAAAAAAATCACTGCACTCAATAATAAGTGCAATTCACAAGATGGTAAAAATAATTTTGCTAAAGTTAACAAGGAACTGAGCAAACCAACCAAAGCTAGGTATGAGGAAAAATATCCACTCAAGCAAAACACAACATTAAATTCAATTCTTCTTTAACTATGTTAGAAACCTCAGAAACAATGCCCAGCACTGTACAGAACTAATAGTAAATGATATCACTTACTCAGATCCTGTGGATATGGTCAATATACTAACAGATAAATTTAGCTCTAACTTCACCACCTTTCACTTCCTACATTCCCTGATCAGGTATACACATCTACACCACCCTCAAATTTTTCAAGAAACCCCCAAAGCACTTTACAAGGCCAAGAACAATGCTTCTTTGAAGCCAGATAACATTTCAGGCTATTTATTTATTTATTTTAGATTTGTTGACCGGGTTTGTCTAACTGAGCTGAAGAGCCCTTTTTCAGCGGAGGCCCAGGGAGAAAAGCTCCAACATATTTAACAATTTTCGTTATACATAAGCATTAAGCAGCAATGTTACAGGATTTATTACAAGGTATTAGTAGTGATAGATTGTTATACAGTGTCAATAATCAGGAGTGTAGCAAACTCTTACAAGATATATAAAAAGGAACAATAATAGTGTTTGGGTAAGTGGTTACAAAAACCCAGTTATGTCATAATGTAGTTGCATGAAGGCAAGACAATTACTATAGAATGCTCCTCTGAGGTGATTAGCTTTATAGGTTTTAGAAGACAGTAGCAAGGGTAGTGAAGGAAGATTAGAGAGAGCTAGGGGGAAGAGTGAGTAATGGGCAGGAGGTATATTAGGGTATGGGAAGTAGGGGATGTTTAGGGAGAAAGATTGCAGTGGCAGGACCAGTGACTTTTAAAGTACTCTTTGGTGGCTGTCTTAAATTGTTTAAGATGTGTAAGGGTACTGATTTCTTGTGGAAGCCTGTTCCAGGCAATAGTGGGATGACAGTTGTAAATGTCCACATTTAGACTTGGGTTTGTAGATTTGTAGTAAGTCTTGGTTAGAGCTTTGAAGTGGTCTGGAGGAAGAATAATGGTGGATGAGAGGGGATAGTGTAGGGCAGTAAAAAGGCTGGTATAGGATAGAATGAATGATCTGGAGCTGAGACAGGAGGAGCTGGTGGGGTAATTCAAGCCAGTTTAGGTGTTTTAGAGAGGACAGTGATGGGATTTGTAGGTTTGTTTAGCAACAAATCTAGCTACCTTGTTGTAGGTAGATTTGAGTTTGGTCAGGAGTGATGAGTTAAGGTTTGTGAGAATTTGAGAGCTGTACATAAGAGAGTAACCTTGGCTTCAGCGGTAAGGAATTTCATGTTATGATAAAGGAGCCCTAGTTTTGAATGAGGCTTCTTGATACAGTTATTGACATGTAAGTCAAATTTAAGCTGATCGTCGATAGTGATGCCTAATTACTGGCCAACCTGAAAAAGGACCTGTTATGTCCCCTACTTAGGCTATTCAATATCAGCTTCCAAACAAGATTTGTGTCAGATGATTGGAGGGTAGCAACAACCCCCCCCACACACACACACACACAAAGGTGGGGTATCAACAAACCTGGGTAATTATTGGCCCATAAGTCTTATCAGCCTCATATGTAAGGCTATGAGAGAATCATTCTGGAAATAATAAATAATGATGCAGGTAACCTACAAATTCTTTATCCAAGCAGTTCAATTTTGTCAAGGGTAGATCCTTCCTGATTAAGCTGATTGATTTCTTCAAGAATTACTGATGCAATGGATGAAAGAAAATTGGTACACACCACACATCTAGACCTTGCAAATGCATTCAGTACCATCCCACATTCAGATATTGTTGATAAACTCTCCCAGCTAAATTTTAATCTCTTTGTAACTCACTGGATAGGACATTGGCTCAGAAACAGAAACTAGAAAATTAGAATGGGTGGTTCTACCTCCTCCAACCTCCTCCATTACTTGTGCACCCTAGGGTTCAGTCCTTGGGCCAGTCCTCTGTGGTACGTACTACTTGGAGGTCAAAACTAATGTTAAGAGTTTATGGCTGACCAAATTTGTAGATGACTATTCACTTGATGCCATCATAAACTCTCCAGAAGACATCAAGATCTCCAAGAGTGCCCTTCCCAAAAATAGCTGGTGTCATAACCATGATCTAAAAGTAAATGCCAAAAAATGTATAATTGCCTCCTTTAGCAAGCATGGCATCCCTTGTAACTATCATTTCAGCAACATAGCCCTGAAAATGTATCTAGTGGTGAGGGACCTGAGAAACTATATAGACAACAAAGCGTCCTTTGCTCACAATGTATCCACTGTTATTAGAAACTTATTTTTCACTGCACAGTTCATTAGTAAGGTATAGTGTCTAGGCCTAGGAGCATGAACATTCCACTGCATTTAACACTTATTAGACATTATTAAGTATAATGCTCCCTTTGGTAAGTATTTGTTCAAACATTTAACACAACTTGAATGACCACAACACCAAGAAAATCCAACACCTAAATCATAAAAAGTACACTATCACAAAGCCTAGTCACCTTTCTTGTTGTAATATGGGCTAATGAGGGGCAATCTCTACTTTGTGTTCAGACCTTCAACATACCAGTTGAGACTAGTTGCATAGACTTTGATAGACTTGAAAGAAAGAAAGAAAGAAAGAAAGAAAGAAAGAAAGAAAGAAAGAAAGAAAGAAAGAAACATTTAGTCAAAACTGATATAACTCCTGAGGTATAATCAGTAACATTTCATAACTTTAGTACATATACATTGTTACATACACTGATGCATGATTTAAAGGTCACTTTAAATCTTGCTTACATCTGATCATAGCAATAAAGTAAAAGTTTTGAAAGTTTTAGCAGAAAAAAAAATGTTTTGTTAGAAATAAACTAGCTTTAACTAGCAAAATAAGAAAATGGATACTGCAAGGTGATCCCAAGGACACTGATAAGCTACTAAATTTATTAGAATGTTATTAGTTAGTAGCTCAATGCTTAGAACTAAAGAACATACTATTCTTAAGGATAAAACTGCAATA
The DNA here is from genome assembly GCF_019279795.1 of Protopterus annectens. Lineage (NCBI taxonomy): Eukaryota > Metazoa > Chordata > Ceratodontiformes > Protopteridae > Protopterus > Protopterus annectens. The sequence goes on along the minus strand of NC_056739.1, from coordinate 1,451,983,022 downwards.
AAATGTGCACCACATGTGAAACCAAAACCAGCAACTAAAGAGTTTACCTATATGTGATTGAAGCACATCTTTTATCTCACCATTTTCAGAAAATTAAACACTGAAAAATGATGAGTTGAAGAACTCAAAACACAAAAAAAAAACTTTTTTTTTGCATTCGGCAAACCTGCAACACCATTTGAGGGACTTCACTCCCCCCCAATTATATATACCAACTCCATATTCATACCATACTGGAGTAAAGGAAAAAAAACACAAAAAGCACTCATCTGGTTGTCACAATACAAAACATTGGTGTGAAATTAATCATGACAATTAATATTTGATCTAAAGCCCCTTGACGACAAGTGCTTCAATGTATGGTGGGTAAGCCTAACTAAAGTGCTGATGGGTTACAAATGTTGGCGGAGATGCTCATATTACCAAGGTTTGTGCTGGTAGCTTTGAAGAAACTAATACCCATAGGAATGTAAAAAACTGAAATTCATGCTTTACATGAAGATGTACCTATGGAAAATGATCAGATGATAGGATCACAGAAAGGATAATTGAACCAGATCTATCCCACTGTGTAGCAACTAAGCTAATAAAATGTTTTAAATGGAAGAAGGAAGGAGCAAGTCCAGCTAGACTTTGGAAACATGATTTTCCTTGTCAAATGTTCCCTAGTGTATTAGCATAAAATGAATGTGTCACAAAGTGGAGGAAATATGCACTTATGGTGATAGAAAACAATATCCCCTTACAAATGTAGAAACAAAACATTTCTAGGAAAGTTATCACATATTCTGGTTATATCCTTTTTTAAGTCATGATATAATTTTTGGGAAAGACTCCCTCCATTTTAAATCCCCATAGAGAAAATGGTGGTGAGAGACTCTGTTGACATAGCGTGGTAAGCTGACAAGCATATTCAATACAAAACATGATTTGGTAGAAACAAGGCAGAGATTTGGAATCGAAGGAGAAAATGAGAACAGACATAGGAAGTACAAAAGGAGGCAGAATTGGTTGTGGTTTGACAGTGACAATGATCTTGTCTGTCACAAGACTCATTGCATTAATGACAGAACTGCAACAACTGAAAACTGTAATGGCTCACAGTATAGGAACAAGTGCCAAAATTAGTACAAGTCGGAAGTCAAACCAGAAACTTCCCAGAAGAATTAGCACAGAAACTGAAGCAGGCATAGAAGAAGATACTCAAATGAGGACCCTCAGGAAAAAAGTGAGCACAGAAGCTGAAGTAAGCAGGACTATGCAGAGTTCTTTGTAAATTTTTGCTAATGTAAAACATTAAATGCAGCCTGAGGTGAACTCTATGCAACAGAAATCTGTCTATAGAAAGTGATTTTTGTTTGGTGCTACACTTTTTAAGGGGAAGGTGCAGAAGAAGCTGCATTACCAGTGTTTTGTGGGGGGGGGGGGGAGAGGGCACATCTTTCACATCATAGCAAGATTATTTCTGACTTACAACTTAAAGGTAAGTGCTGTAATCTTTACAAAGGTACAACAAAAGGATGATATTTATGTAGACTAATAGACGGTATAACTAAGACTGTTCCTTCAACTTCATACCACTATTGTGAGTTAAAAATGACATTTCTATAGAGCATTAAAAGAAACAGAGTAAATTCTGCATCTCTTTACCAGTGTCAAACTATTATAAGATACTATTAATGAAGAAAAAACACAATTGCATGTTAGTGGGCCACCAAAGGATGGAAAAACTAAAACAAAGTTATTAGTCAGATTTTATTGTCTAGGTATAATGAAAAAGATAAAATAACTTTTGTGCTTCATGACCAGAATGTCAGAAAACTGTACCCAGTCCTTGATATAAAAGTCCACCGACCACCAAAGTCTATCACAGAATTATTATTTGACCATACTGCCATGGATATCATGGGCCATTAATAAAGTCAATGGGTATTAGTATATACTAGGCATAATAGATTACACTACCAAATTTCTGGAGGTAGTGTTGTTATGCAAAGCTAATACTGGAGTGCTATTGGCAAGAAATTGGTGCTATTATTTTTCAGTGAGCATTCCTAAGGAGATACTTCCTGACCAAGCATTGCATTTCTTTCAAGGGTACTGCTTCAGGTATGTCAGTGCTTTAAAGTTAAACATTTGAATACATTGCTATACCATCCACAGACTGATGGGTTAATAGAAGGGGCTGATAAAACACTGAAAGCCATAGAAAGTAAACATTGTTGCAGATGAAAAAACCGAGCCCAGCTATTAACATACTAAGTGTTATTAGTCAGACAAGTGTCATAAGCTTCATTTAGATGCATCCCATTCAATCTTTACTGCAGGCATCTCAGAGGGCTACTCAACATTACCAAGAAATCCTAAGAAGAAGGAAAGACGCCATTCAAAGTGTGATAGAACACATTACCAGTTTGCAGGATATATAAAAGCTAGTAATGCCCATAGTAAGGCAGCACTTGCAGAAAGACCAGAAAATGCAACAAGTCTGTAATAAGAATGCCTGACATACAGAATGCAACATATAGTCCTAATGCCCTCCATACAAAATAAATTTCTGACCAAGTAGTAGGGGCTGTCTGAGGTGAAAAAAAAAATAAAGAATTGCAATAAATTATAATGTTAACCATCCAGAAAAGAGAAAGGTAGAGCAAAGGTATTACGTCGATGTACTGAATCCATAGAAGAAAGCAGAGACTTTGCAGCTTGTAGGTTGAAGTTCTTACATAAGAGACCAGGGTTACTCCACCTAAGTACAGGAAGAGCAGTCACTGTACAAAATCAGGAAGAAAGAGAATTTCTGTTAAGAAATAAAGGAGTGTTTTTAGAAGTTACTGGGAAAATAAATTGATATTGCATAACACAGAGATGACATCAGGAATGTAAGTTAAAAGAAGACCTTCCAGAGCACCAGACTCATACAAATAGTTAGCAAGAAAAGTACAACAGATGCTTAAATTATATTAAAAACAATAAAAGCAAGCAATGGAAGGAAATAGGCAGTAGTAAAAATAACAAAGTCCAAACAGGAATAAGACCAAAACAAGTCTCGGTTCAGCTCATAAACGCCAAAAAGTCAGCAGGGTGCAGAACCATAAAAACTCCTTTATTGTAGTCGACCAGAGGTAAGCGCTTTCACTATACAGCTTCATCAGACCATTAAGCAACTACTAACACAGCACCATATAAACTACCATGAATTAAGCAGCAGCCAATGACTAAGTCACCTCAACAAATACACTAATTAAACAAAAAAAACTAATTTACAAAAATGTATGAATATAAAAATAAAAACACTTAGACATAATATAAGTGTAAATACTAAAATAAAAAATAAAAATAAAAATGGAAATAAAAATTAAATTAACTAAGGGGAGGTGAAACACACAGAAACAATAGAAACAATATAGACCTGCTCATTTATGCAACCTCCTTTTCTTCAAAACAGGCTTAATGGAAGCCCTTTCATTCAATCCCCTGCCCCTATCAGCATGGAGCACAATAATCTAGCAGGCTTCACTACGCTCAGTGTGTGTACATAAATCACCTCCTCTAATGCTAGGATTAATTATTTCAATAACCGTGAAGTTAAAAGTATGAGAACTCCCAGCCTCTAAAACATGTTTAGAGAGAGCATTATGCATGGAACCCTTCCTAATGTGGTAAATATGCTACCTCATCCTATCTCGTAGGACCCTGCTGGTTTTACCAACATAGAAGGAGTGGCAGGTGGTACACTCAGCCAAATAAATCACATGGGGGTCATGCAATCTGCAGAGGCATAAAAGACAAATTCCTTACAGAGATCAGGATGAAAGAAAATTTCAGCAGTGTTAATGTATGGACAGAAACTACAACCACCACATGGTGTAGTAGAGCCAACACATGAAGATACTCTACTATAACTATTCTCATAACATAAAAGTCTTTTCAAATTCTTGCAGTTCCTGGACCGGAACGTAGGTTTGTCACCTACAATCTTCCGTAAACCATCATCTACTTGCAAGATGGCCCAGAACTGACTAAACAACTGAGTGATGTCCTTATGGTCACTGGTGTATAACAAAGAAATTTTAACTCCTGAGGTGGAAGATCTATTCTCAGAACCAACACCTACGTCTAATGTGGGTCCAAAATATGGACTCGCTTTTGTCATTCTCAGCTGATCTAAGTCTGACCATTGCTTTGCAATCTCCAAGGGTGTGTACTCGCGTGCTTGTAACTTGCATCCCAAGCTATCTATTTCTTCTAGGAAACCTGGCATGGTAGGATTCAACTTAGAGGCCCTAATCCCTTGGCCTCTAATCAGATTTCTAAAAATGTACCCTGGCTGCATACTGGATCTAAAGAGAAATGCATTTCTATGACAAGTTTTACGGTACACACCTGTATTAATAATGTAACCAGGTAACTGTTCAATATATAAATCCAAGAACTCAATATGGTCAAAAGACCAAGTAAAAGTGAACTTTAAACAGTCCATTAAATTGTTCATCATATCATGAAAAGCAATCAGACTTTCAATAGGTCCCTTCCAAAGCAAAAACAGGTCGTCGACAAAATGTCGATAGAACAATACATGTTCCTTAAAGCCCTGGGTAGGAAACAAACTATTGTGCTCCCATTGTGCTAGAAACATATTGGCGTAGCTATTGGCACAAGAAGTGCCCATAGCTACACCATGTTTCTGTAAGTACATTTCACCAATGAAGGTGAAAACATTGTTTTCAAGCACCATCTCTAAAAGATAGCAAATAAGATCAACCTGTGTTGAGGTATATTCACAGTGTAACAAAAGGTAATCATGCACATACTGGATGCCCAACCCATTAGGTATCATCGTGAATAAAGATTGGACATCAAACGTAACAAAGATAATATTCCCAATATCAGGGATAGAGGAAGTACACTGATAAAGATCTAATAAAAATTGTTTCGAATCCCTCAAGACCACTAAATTCAAATTAATAACAGGTCTTAGGGCCTTCTCAACATATAGTGAGAGTGGCTCTGTAACTCACCCACCAACTGCCACTATAGGTCTCATTGGTGGATCAGTAGCATGCTTGTGGACCTTGGGAAGACCTTGAATAAGTGGAATTAAAGGATTGGCCACCTTCAAAAATGAAAAAAACATCTTCTGTAACAAGATGGATAGAGAAGATGTCTGTTATGCATCGACTAACCAAAGACATCACCTTATGTACATCCTTCACTGTAATCCTCTCATAAAAACTGCCATCGCTCAACATTGAGCACATCGACTGCTCATAATGTGTCCTATCCATCACCACTATCAGGCCTCCCTTGTCCGCTGGTCTAATTACTATGTGTTTGTTATTCTGTAGGGCTCTCAAAGCTCCTCTCTCAGCATATGATAGATTGTTCTTATATTGTGTATATTGTTCATCACGTGTATCATAAAAATTAAACACTTGATCTTCAGTCAGTTTTAAATAAGCTTCAACTAAAGGATGATTGTGGGGAACAAAACTGCTCGGTTTCCTAAGACATGAAGGGCCGCTGACCCCTACATCTGTGGAACACACTTTAACGGCATCTCCATAAATCATACGAAACATTATACTTCTACAAAAAACTCTCAAATCTAGGATGGTGTCAGAAAGCTTACTCCTACGAGTAGGGATAAAACTCAGGCCTTTAACAAGGACCCATTTCTCATCTGAGGAAAGCTCATATGTGGAAATGTTTAATATCAATGAGTCGGAGCCCTTCCCCACATTTTCTTGAGGGTTTGGGACTGACTCTGTTCGCTGGACAGTTTGCATTTTTGGCGTCCCCTGCTTGCTGATCTTGGGTGCCCTCCCCCTCTCTCTGACCATACTGGTAGGGGAAAAGGGAGCTCATCAGCATTTCCTTAAAACATTAAGGGAGTCTACATCGGTTAAAACGGTACCACGCCATTTAGGTCTAACAACTCTCTCCTGCTTGTCAAGCTTATCCACACTATGTTTATTATTAATAATAACATGGGGGTAAAGACCTCCAGTTGATGGCACTCCTAATGGTACATGACCAGTGAGTCCCCCACCAGACAGCAGGGCTGATTGCTTAGATTCATGTACTCCCACTGATTCCTTAAGCTGACATTTACTGTGTACATTTACACTCTGTACAGCCTCACTGCCATTATTACTATTAAGAACAATAACATCAGCATTACCATCATTAGAAACAGTGGCACCAACATTGTTATCATTTAAATACAATCTATCTTGCATATTACTCAAGGTAGAGTGCTCGGTCTCTACCTGACATAGATTAAGAGTTGCAAAGTCACTATTACTGTTGACTGAAGTCAAAGGATTAACAGTACCATGTCCATCAATGTTTTGACCATTTCACGGCCACATAATGGATTTATATATTGAAAAGTTACCTGGGAACATTATTAATACAGGTGTGTACCGTAAAAATTGTCATAGAAATGCATTTCTCTTTAGATCCAGTATGCACCCAGGGTACATTTTTAGAAATCTGATTAGAGGCCAAGGGATTAGGGCCTCTAGGTTGAATCCTACCATGCCAGGTTTCTTAGAAGAAATAGATAGCTTGGGATGCAAGTTACAAGCATGCGGGTACACACCCTTGGAGATTGCAAAGCAATGGTCAGACTTAGATCAGCTGAGAATGACAAAAGCGAGTCCATATTTTGGAACCGCAATAGATGTAGGTGCTTGTCCTGAGAATACATTTTCCACCTCAGGAGTTAAAGTTTCTTTGTTATACACCAGTGACCATAAGGACATCACTCAGTTGTTTAGTCAGTTCTGGGCTATCTTGCAAGTAGATGATGGTTTACGGAAGATTGTAGGTGACAAACCTACGTTCCGGTTCAGGAACTGCAAGAATTTGAAAAGACTTTTATGTTATGAGAATAGTTATAGTAGAGTATTTTCATGTGTTGGCTCTACTACACCATGTGGTGGTTGTAGTTTCTGTCCATACATTAACACTGCTGAAATTTTCTTTCATCCTGATCTCTGTAAGGAATTTGTCTTTTATGCCTCTGCAGATTGCATGACCCCCCATGTGATTTATTTGGCTGAGTGTACCACCTGCCATTCCTGCTATGTTGGTAAAACCAACAGGGTCCTACGAGATAGGATGTGGGAGCATATTTACCACATTTGGAAGGGTTCCATGCATAATGCTCTCTCTAAACATGTTTTAGAGGCTGGGAGTTCTCATACTTTTAACTTCACGGTTATTGAAATAATTAATCCTAGCATTAGAGGAGGCGATTTATGTACACACACTGAGCATAGTGAAGTCTGCTGGGTTATTGTGCTCCATGCTGATAGGGGCAGGGGATTGAATGAAAGGGCTTCCATTAAGCCTGTTTTGAAGAAAAGGAGGTTGCATAAATGAGCAGGTCTATATTGTTTCTATTGTTTCTGTGTGTTTCACCTTCCCTTAGTTAATTTTATTTTTGTTTCCATTTTTATTTTTATTTTTTATTTTAGTATTTACACTTATATTATGTCTAAGTGTTTTTATTTTTATATTCATACATTTTTGTAAATTAGTTTTTTTGTTTGATTAGTGTATTTGTTGAGGTGACTTAGTCATTGGCTGCTGCTTAATTCATGGTAGTTTATATGGTGCTGTGTTAGTAGTTGCTTAATGGTCTGATGAAGCTGTATAGTGAAAGCGCTTACCTCTGGTCGACTACAATAAAGGAGTTTTTATGGTTCTGCACCCTGCTGGCTTTTTGGCGTTTATGAGCTGAACTGAGACTTGTTTTAGTCTTACTCCTGTTTGGACTTTGTGATTTTTACTACTGCCTATTTCCTTCCGTTGCTTGCTTTTATTATTTTTAATATATTTATTCTTATTTTTGTAATGGAGGATTCACCATCTGGTTTCCACTATTTTGTGTTTATCTAGATGCTTAAATTAGCCATCATTGAAGAACCACAGAGTGATTGGAGCAGTCTAGTAGTTTTAGTCCCTAACCCTGACTGAAGTATTAACTTCTGTAATGCCTTTAGGAAACTGAATCTCTTTTAAAAATTTGGCATCTATCCCTTGCCCAGAACTGAGGAACTGATACAGAAGAAGGAAAAAAATGGATATTTCTAAACATTAGACCTGGCAGATTCTACGTATCCCCTTTACCAAATAAAAAAAAAAACAGTTTTTGTAACCCCTGACAGTTTATTTCAGTAAACAAAGAGGCAAAATGAACAAGCAAACTGAAGACAAACCAGAAAAAAGGATATCCAACAGCTGCAGGCCAAGTACTTTAACGTAAAACAGTTTACTGTCAAAACCCCACATGTTTTCGTTACCCTTATAGAGTAACTTCTTCAGAAAATACAAACTGACTACAAAGTAACAGCTTTTTTTAAAAAATACCGGCACCTGATGTCATATGATAGCATCAGCCAATCAGTCAAAACAAAATATATATAAAACAGGTACTTGTAAATCAGTAAAAGTGTCAGCAAAACATTAAAATATTTAATTAAAAATTAAACTGTATAGATGTCACATAGGAAGAAAATATTCAAAAAGCATAACAGCTTAGATAAAACCCAGTATAATTAGTAGAACCCTACTAGCAAATGCGAGCCGACTCATGAGTAAATTTCAGTGAGAGTAGCCCGTACGTGAATTCCAATAAATCAAGTGAGTACTACCTAAAATAAGTCAATATATACAACATATACAAGTAGAGTTCAAAACATGTACTTGTATATATTGACTAATTATACTGGGTATTTGTAGTCGATTTGTATTGTCTGAAGAAGTTACCCTATAAGGGTGACGAAAACGTGTGGGGTTTTGACAATAAACTGTTTTACGTTAAAGTACTTGGCCTGCAGCTGTTGGATATCCTTTTTTCTGGTTTGTCTTCAGTTTATTTCAGTACTTAGTTTTACCATTTAGCATACATTGCATCTCAGATACCTATTAGAGACTTGTGAATAAAATACTGAAGCCTCACTCTAGCTATGTTGTAGCTACCTGGGTGATGTGGTTATTCACACAGAGGAATCTCACTTACAAAACTGCATACTGTCTTATAATCCAACACAGGCTTGACTGTAAATGCTATTGAAATTAAATTGAGTATAGTGGAATTTAAGTAACTAGGGAAGCTTATAGGGAGGGGGATTATAAGATCACGACTGAAAAAGACAGAGGCCATAAAAATGGACAGTGTCGACACTCTACTAAGAGACAAATGAAGGCTTTAGATGGACTGGGTGGGTATTACAGAAAAATTTGTGACAACTGTTGCAGTTATCATTTGTCCTCTGACAGAGCAGACAAGGGGACTCCTGTCTAGGTACAGCATCTGTTGAGAAAAGCAGAGGGTTTAATAAATTAAATTGGATCCTATGTTCTCTATCTCTGATGATAGGTCTTGATTTTATTAGAGAGTTTACTTTATCTAACAAAGTGTCAGAGCTATGTCTGGGGGCAGTGCTATCCCAAAGCATTCAGTGTTAGAGGCATGCTATGTGCTTTTGTCAGCAGGAAGCTGAATGAGGCACAAAAGAGATACTCTGCAATAGAAAGGCAGTATCTTGCAATAACTTGAACCATCTATGCTTTTAGATACTAATTGCTAGACAGACATTTTAATCTGAAAACAGATCATACCCCTTTGCAACAGTTAAGTAAGCAAACTGATGGCAATAAAAGTTGTACTGGTAGGTACTGTTTCTCCAACCATTTCATTTTACTGTGAGCCAAAGACTCAGCCTAGCCTAAGAAATGCAACCCATTGGCATGATTCCAACCCCCCTGATTTTGTACCAGAAGAGCAGTAATTACAACATGTTGGTTATGTTGTAATGTGCCCCATTGGTTATAAAAAATGCATATGTGTATTTAAACATGTTTTCAGAATGTACAGAGTCTGACAATCCAAATCACAAAGTCATAATTGTCAATTCCTCTACAGGCAGGGCTAATTTCTGGAGAGTAATTTGTAGATTACACTTTGTGGAATTAATTTTTTTTGAAAACTAGCTGTAGGGCCTGTAAGAGGCCTGCAGCTTTAGACTTTACTTGGGGGGGTAGGAGATCGTGTAGTCAAGGACTTTTGCGGAGTTATATTACAGCCTGACCTCTAGAAGGGTTGTGTGGTTTGAACAATATTATGAAGGTACAATTTGCTTAATTCTGAAATAGAAGACAAATGTGCTAATAATTTAGTTTATGGAACTTAAATAAACCTGTGCTTTATATATGCCCTGTATCCAGCATATGTTTGGAACTACCAATTTTAAATGCTAAAGCTCTAGTGACAAGTAGCTGCTTGTCATGTTGCACACTGACTACAGAATCAGCTCTGTTTAAATACCTCTGCTGTTTACTACTCATTGGTCTTATATTGCAGAAATGTCACAGGATATATGCAGTGAATGGGCTCCAAGGTACAGGTATGAACAAGTACAGTACTAACTCCTTGGGTAAACAGGCAAGAGGATGATTGCTGAACAGAGAGGAAGATAAAAGCTGAAAAGTGTTAATATTTTGCCTGACTGGTTCATCTTTTCTCTTCGAGCTATTGTCATTATTGACTGCTTTTGCAAGGGAGCTATTTTTTTTTCAAATCAGCAGAGCTAAACGTACCAGCCTAGACACATTCAGAATATCTATCATGTTCATTTATTGCTGTGAAGAGATTAAAATGGACTTTTGGATAAATAGCAGACAATTGTACCTTAATCTCAGCTGTTTATCTCAATGTTTGTAGCATCCCAAAAGGGATTGCATGCTACTCGGATAATTTTTTTCTCTGGGTATATGTGTGTGTGTGTGTGTGTGTGTGTGTGTGTGTGTGTGTGTGTGTGTGTGTGTGTGTGTGTGTGTGTGTGTGTGTGTGTGTGTGTGAATAAAGTTCAAACCTTAGATTAATTTGTTCTTCCTATTGTATCTTATAGTTTTGGGGTATGGACTAGCCCCAAAAAGTACTGGATCAATTGGAGAAGAAAACAAAATCCTTATCAAATGCTCTATAAAATCAGTGTATACCAAGATTATATATTCCTTGGTCTGAAGAATGTATGGGCCTCCTCGAAAATGATTACATGTAGAGATCAGAGACCATAATATCTGCATACTGCATACATATCTACTGACCTTGCCAAATCAAAACATATTGAAAGTCTTAAAACATGAGGAGAAGAAGACTAAGGTGACATCTTTGCTTAGTTTAACAGAAGCATTTCGGTATCATGTGAGAATGGAAATCATACCAGAAGTTGACAGCAACAGAATGTTCCAAAAAAAGAATACATTGGAAAAGGATCGGCTGAGAAGGAAAGACAATTGGAAAAGCCATAAATATAGTGGTAAATAGAGTGATGTCTTGAAACAATCTCATGTTGACCACAATTTGATGCAGGAATGATAAAGGCATGGGGGTGAATTGAAGCAAAAAATGAAAGGCTGATAATGGTGATGCAGGATAGCGGACTAAACATACAAATGCAGGTTCTGTAAAAAAGAACTGGCAGCAGCCACACATCTTGTTGTTGGGTGTGATACACTCAGATGGCCTATATACTGAACAGCACAAGAATCTAGCAAGACTGTTGCACTGGGGATTGTGAAAACACTACCATGTAGAAGTATTTGAGAAACATTGAAAGTATGAACCACAAAGCATTATAGAGACTAATGAAGTATACGCCTCATGGGATCACCTACCACCAATCCAAAACACAGACGCAAGAAAAGCAGATAGAGTAATCCAAGAAAAAAGACAAAAGTAGCACTGATCATAGAAATTGCTACACCAACTGATTACAGTGTCTTATGTACAGAGAGACATAAAGTCATAAAATACTATGGAAAAGCGATACCCAGGCAGTTCCAATAGTGATATTAGCAGCAAACAGTATAATAAAAAAAGAATCTACAATAAAAAAAAGAATTTACACTCTTCCCTAGATATGCTACCAATGCATGTAACCCTGTTTGAATTACAGAAGCAATTCTGGGGACATTGAGGGTGCTTTGAAGAGCACTCTTGACTAACATCAAAGACTCAAACAGTATTAATTACATGAACTCTAATCATACCCTGACTTAGAAATGGGGTCTATTCTAATCATTGTATTAGAAACCCAAACAACTTGGAAAAATTAAACCATGTCAGGAGTTATAGGACAGATGCCTGCCAGCATATTTTCACAAATGGGAAATACAAGCTGCTGATATATATATATATATATATATATATATATATATATATATATGTGTATATATATATATATATATATATATATATATATATATATATATATATGTGTATATATATATATATATATATATATATATATATATATATATATTATCTTGAATCATGGCAGGATAACCACCATACCACTTAATGAGGTGGTTAAGGAACTTATACACAGCAGCTGACATTGGCATACTTTTGGCCGGATACACTTTCCAGTGCCAATAGAAGTAGAAGGTGTAAAAGCCAGATCTTTGCAAAATTAGGACATGTCTTCACATATAATTCAAGAGGGAACACATAATGTGCTGCTAGAGGTTTTTTAGGCAATATATAACAGATGTCACCTTCATAGGGCACTAAGCCATCCTATTATGTAAGAGGGGGTGCCTATAACAAAGATAGCCACAACAAAGGACATCAAGTGTGATCACCATTCACTTAAGGGTACGTGTAATCACAATGTGCCATCTGACTGTTGATGACAACATTCCATAGATGTTGATCATCATCAGAAATAAAAACATTGAAGATTTGTGGCCATCAGCATTGCAGGTAGCCAACCGCAACTTTCCTACCAAAGCCACTGTGTGCCATCACCTGTAATGTGTACACAGAATAGCTGAATGAATGCCTCTAACTGTTTTCTGCCACTCATATTATTTGAAGGATAAGAACACTAAATATGCAAACACAGGAATTTTAGTAGCAATGAATGACAAGGAGACAGAAAGCTATCATTGTCTATAGCCTGACTACACCCTCTTTGAATTTTTGAGGTCTGCATATTATTCTGATAGATGTTGTTTCCATACTGCACGTTTCCTATATTTTGGCCAAATCAATACTGACTCATAATTTGCCATGTTACATCAACTGTTCACTACTCTTGTGTTTTAGAACAAAGAGAGAGGGCAGAGGTTATGAAAACCTTCAAGGAGCTGCAGTCCACCTTCCTGGAGGTGAAGAAGCAGCTCATGTCTTTTAGAGGCATGCAATATATTAATGTGTATCCAAAGAAATATGGCACTTATGCAGATATGATTAAGAGGATACTTTAAGATGTCCTTCATGTGTCTGGCATGTGGCAGACCTTGTTGAACTAAATATGTCATGAACCCAACATCAGGTAGAGCTATTGCATCATTGACTGTTTATGCTTCTTGGATTCCTCCGCATACAGCTATCTGAACTAATGCTGACATGATAGGGAGAAAAGAACATTATGAATAACAAGAGAAAAGCTTTAATTATGGTAGTTCCCATGATACCATAATGCACTATGACAATTCAAAGAGAGTGTCTCCTGAGTGTAGTCCTAAACAAGAGACAAGATTATTCCAAAGTGCCTGACTTTCTGAGAGTGATTGTGCACCAATGCACAATGTGATGCTCACTGTTGTATCCTTGCATAAACCCATAGCACATTACACTACACAACAAATAAATACTGCTGCCATCCTCCTGACATTCCTGCACATATCATCTATTAATAATAATCAGTCTCTGTATCACTGTGAAGCTTCTAAAAGCACAGTTGTGCACCAGCCAGCTATACACAGACCCATTTAGTGTGTTATTGCAGTGTCACCTGTGTCTCACAGTCCCTTTTGGGTGACGTTGTTGCTTTTGGCAGTGATACCTACTTGTCTTCCAAATGGAATTCTCTGAATATGTGTCCCATTAAGTGGTTCAATGCAACAGGACCACTGCTGACAAAATGTAGGCAGCAAGGTCATCCATAAAAATAAATAAATACATACATGCACAACTGAATGAATGAATGAATGAATGAATGAATGAATGAATAAAGTTGTGGTTTAGGAGTAAGGTAGAATAAATTATAAAACAGCATCACTGAACATGATAAAAATGAATATTTTACTTGTGCTGTTGTGTAAATATATTTTGATTATTTGTGATTTGATGTTAAACTAAGTTCTGTTAACATTAAGTCAAGTTTTAAGTATTATATTACAACTGTTTCCTTACCAAGTTTAATTACTTCAGACATTTTGTGTTATAGCAGTTGTCATCTATTTTTTTTTTTTGAAAAAGCATGGAATTATTTTGTTATGTGCTGGTGAAAATAATTTAAAATGTAATATCATCTGTCATTTGAAAAACATAATTCAGGTACCCAGAGTGCTTTACTGATAAAATTATGAAACTAATGCCTGTAGAATTAGCTCCTTCCCCTGCACTGCTTTATTATTTATATATCAAGTGGATCCATTTCTGGTTATTATAAAACATATCCCCTTGATGACCTTATTTGTATCTAGTTATATAGGTGCCACTGTAGTATAGTTTTGTTATCTCACAGCAAGAGGTTCACTGGTTTGATTCTCAGCTTATGTGTTCTCTGGAAGGAGTATGCATGCTCTGTCTGCATGGGTATTCTCTTGGTACTCTGCTTTATTCCAAATTCATGCTGTAGGCATGTTAGCAACTTCTAAATTGTCCATAGATGCATCTGTCTGTGATACAAAAAAAAAGAAATGAGTTGGCAAACTACTTCCATTACTAACTTGCCTAGTAACCTATGTGGAGTGGATGATGATGTCCATTCACAAGGTGACTATAGGAGTAAGCTGCAATTCATCAGGCTGGAAGGATTCAATCATGACTACACTTTTTCTCATCAGATTTTTTTTCATTTGAGCCTAACTGTTGCTGGACACGTATTATTTACTATTATTTTTAGAACCTTTATATATATATATATATATATATATATATATATATATATATATATATATATTACTAAAACATAGTATTCATGTTGGTGTTTATTTTGTCAATGTAAGTAAGCTGGTCAGCAAGGTTAATAAGTTACATTAGTTTGCTGTAAGAAAGACATTCATATAGCTATTATAAATGAAGTATAGAAGCTTCAAATTTAATTGTGACAACTGACACCCCTTATTTTATTTCCACACCATCAGCAGTATGAAATAGCAGTGTTTTTCAAATATATTATTGATATTATTTTTACTAACAATTTAAATCTTGCTGAAACATGATTTATTCAGCTGAAAATGGGATAAAACAAAACAATTAGTCAATCAGCCACTGGTCGATAAATCACATCTATTAACTTCATCATTCAATTTTTTTAATGCTTTGTCACAGCTTAATTTACAGACTCTTCACTTTATGTGGTGATTTTAATTACCCTAAAATAGACTGTTTTTAAAGGGTTTTATTGGTGTGATAAGAGATTTCTAATTATCTTGACAATTCAGCAACTAGTTTCTAAGCCAGACAGAGTAATCAGCATGTTATTATATTTCCTGGCTGAATATTTCTACCCATAATAAGCATAATTTAATACATGGCTTTGAGAAAAATGTTCCCTCAGGAAGTACTTTTTACTCTTTATTACATTTTTGATTTTTGAAACTGTTTTATTCTCCTCTAGATATTTCATATGAGTTAGACACTTCCTTAATTGTGACTATGTTTAAATTAAATCCAAGTTTCATACTAATACATATTGCTACTTGATTTCTGTGGGTAATTCTCAATCATACATTATTAGCAATGGTGTATTCTTGTTTTCTAGTGTACATTTTGTGTTTTATGCCTCTTTTGTCTCTGCTCACATTCCCCTTCCCACATGCCAGTGTCCCTTTCCTTGACTCTTTCAGCATTGCATCTCCCACTATCATTATTATGTGCTGGGTCCTGGAAGTTATTACCAAATCTATGAATTAAACAGTTCAGTGTGCCTGGACAATATACAACACTGCTTTGTTCTTAATACAAACTACATTGTTACTGAACTCCTATTTAAGCTTATTTATTTATTTATTTATTTATTATTTATTTATCTGTTATTGATAGGTTAGCCTACAGCAAGATATGATAGGTAGTTACATAACAACAGACAATAAATAAATAAACAGACAAAAAATGAATACTAGTTCTGTACAACAAATGCAGATTAAAAATCCTGTGGTATGATGTCCAACAATAATAAAACTTCAACACGGTATTAAATAATAACAATTTGATAGGTATAGAAATTTTAATAAGTGGAAGGAGAAAAGAAAATACGTGAACATAATGAGAGATAAGAGATGAGATATGAAAGTCTGAGTTCAGAGGGCACTGAAACTGGGTAGCAAGGAGTTGAATGTCATGGAGAAGTTTATTGTAAACTATAGCCTTATGACTTTTAAGGGTACTGCCAATGGTGCTGTTTGGCTGGCTGATGATATAAGTTAAGGATGTGAAGATTAGTGAGAAACAGAGAGAGGTGATATTTTGGGCACATTAGTATAAGCTGTATAAAATTTTACGTGATTTCTTGAAAGTTGTCACTTTGTTAATTTCTCATCTTGTCTTTACTAATTTAGAATCTACTATATCTCTTTGAGAGTATATACAAAATATCTATGGCTTGATAAGCATTTTGTATTCTTGTGGGCCATTTTAAGCCTAGCCATTCTTTCTTCCAAAGGTGAGAATCAAACCCTGTACCATGTGTCTGTAAGGTAAACACTTTAACTATTATATTGACCCCATAATGTACAATGAAAGAAGGCTTTATCAAATGTATGCAGTTGACGAAGTGTTGTATGCAATAGACAAGTACATGGTGGTTTGCTGATATATGCTAAAATTGGTGATGGAATATTTCCACCAGCATATATCAGCAAACCATCATGCACTTGTCTATTTCTAGGCTAAAAATGGCCCAGAAGAATAGTTAGCTTAGCACTAACCTGTGATGATTGTTTTCATGCCATCATATGAGCTCAGAATTTAGGTCCTGTATGGCCAGTCAAGCATTGGAACTTTTTGTCACTGCAAAGATAATAACTTGAAGATTATGCCAGTGTTAATGTTTAATTTGCTTTGACCCAGTCACAGAAAATATGAAACGTGACCAAGGTCCACCCTATCATGTCCAGGGCAGTATGCACTTTTTCATTTGTAGTTTGATATTTCCTGTGTCTAGACCTGATCTGTAATCCTAATGAAAGAGAAAAGTGACGTGGTGATCATTCCTGTTTTACTTCTAAACCTGATCTGTAGTACTAAAGATAGGGAATAAATGAAATGAACATCCCTGGAGAGATTAAGCATGGCTGGCCAGATAGTCCTAACATTTCTCACAATGTCCAGATCAAACTCTGAAATCTGGAACAATCCACTAGTCAGCACAACAGGGTGGAAAAGGCACAAGGCACCCACAAAAACCCATTGGAGTAGAGCCTTACAACCTCTTTCAGCAATACTAGTCCTGCTAGTATCTTGTTTATTTGTTTTTTCACCAAACACTCTCTTTTTTTTCCAAACACTCTCCTCTTTGCCATTTGGGAATAATAGTATTTCCACAGAAGGGTTTCATTTTTAAAAGTTATGTGAGTGAAATGCATCAAAAAGGACACATTACAAACAAATGATCATAAATGTAGGTCGGGGTGCTCTCATCATACTTCATTCAGTGTACAGAGCTTAATCAGAGTAATTGCCTCTGCAATGATATGGGCAAGTGCCAGCATAGCCAGCTGGAGTTTTGTAAAGAATGATATTTCCTTTGAATATCAAACTGATTTATACAAGGTGCTTGGCTTACACATGTATTTGAACTGTGTGTCATTTGTATATCAAACTGATTTTGTACAGATGCTTGTGCTGAAATGGTACTTGTGAGCTTTGCTTGTGTTGAAATGCAGTATAGTGCACCCTGCTGAAATGAGGAGAAATGTACATGTATTTTTGTAGCTGAACTAATGTATATGTTTTAATAGAGGCTACTGGCACAGCAGAGTTTAACTTTAAGAAAAATAAGGGAAATGTAAATGAGCTGCTAAATCATTAAAAGGCATCCCACAGTGCTGTATAGGGTCAGAGGTACTGGGTCTGAGGCAGAGCCTTTGCTCATTAGCTCAGTGTAAAATGGGGAGGCCACAGGCACTACCATGAACATTTGAATGTGTGTTGTGGCAGTCTGTGCTAACTTCCTGTCTCAGCTTCAAAAGGGAATACTGTGAGAACCTAAAGACAGGTGACCCAATGAGGTCATTCTGCCAGCCCTCTTGTAAATTATGTGTTACATATTACAAAGTGAAATATCAGAGTATAGAGTATTCAGTTTTGGTAGCCTGACTGGAAAGTCCCTTACTCACAACATCTTGCCTTGTGGTAGTAAGTAACTTAACTAGGGAACAGTAATTCTTTTAGATTTAGTCAGGAATACAGTGAAGCTTAGTTTAGATATTTTTTTTCTTTATTTGTCTGAGTCTGTCCATCAATGTTCTTTTCAATATTTCCTGTGATCTGAACTCTGTGGTTTACTATGAATATATATTCTGTATGTTTATGTAATTTTATTATTTATTATTAAATATATTTAAAACTTTTATTGTGACTGGTTCTTGTACAAAGTATCTAACCTTTGAGAGTACCTATATTTATTTTGTGACACTGAGTGGGCCACTCCAGAAGGCCTAGCTGTCTTGATGAACAACTGCCATTTGTACTACTATTAATATTACACAGTATAATAGTACTGACTGGTGGTAGTGATAAATACCTTATAGTGTGGGCAAAGTTGGTAGAGTGGATAGTCTGTGCCAGCCTTTCTCAGGTGTGTGTGTGTGTGTGTGTGTGTGTGTGTGTGTGTGTGTGTGTGTGTGTGTGTGTGTGTGTGTGTGTGTGTGTGTGTGTGTGTGTGTGTGTGTGTGTGTGTGTGTGTGTGTCTGTGTGTGCATCAGCTACTTGGACATGAAGCACTGGGTTTAAAAAGTGGGTGCTCGAGGACCTGGCTTGGACACTTAGCTGAGGACCTAACCCCACAGATGTAGCAGTGGGGAGTTGGGACCTGGAAGGAGACAGATAAAGAAACATCCAGATCATGAGCTGAGTGTGTTCTCTGTGTGCTCTTAAGGGAAATTGTACTTGATGCAGTGAGGTCTACATCTAGAAATACTAAATATATCCATTTGTATTCCAAGTACACATCCCTCTCCAGTGTCAGTGGTAAGGATTCAGACTTCTTGATTACTGGCCCAGTGTGGGGGTGACACATATTGGTGGCCATCACATATTGGTAGCAGTGGTTGGTATCACATTTATTGGTTGGCAGTGGCGGGATCATCACATGCTCATGCATTGATGAGCAGTGCTGTGGATATTGAACTCCTGTAGCCTGTAAGCAGTGGTTGCTAAAGAAATGTGTCTGTACTCTGAAGCAGCCACAAACTAGAATTTCACAGTTTCATATCACAATAGTTTTATTTATTTACTTTTTGTTTGCTTAGTTTAGTCAGAGATAGCAGACAAGGATGTCAGCAGAGGATTATGACAAGCTGACAAAGAACCAGTTGGCTGAGATGTACCAAGCCAAAGGACTGAGGCATGCCAACCAGACTAAAGCCTTAATCACAGCTACAGCACAGACCAGAAACCAGGAGGATAACCAGTCTGTTGATGGGGATTTGCAGTCCAACTTTTCCTCAGAGGACTTAAATCCCATCTGGAGTTAAAGAGACCTAACCTGGAGGCCAAATGGCTGGAACTGGAATCAGCAGAGTGAATGCAGCATTTGGAGGATGAAGAAAAAGAGAGCCTGAAGTGTCTGGAAGCCAAAGAAAATTAGAAGCAGATGTAACATGAAAAGGAAATGCTGACTCTTTACCAGGGTCATGGATGTAATAGGGAAGGGAGTAACCATACCCCTGAAGCAATAAAGGTCAGTAAACGTCTTCCTCAGTACCAAGAAAGTGATAATTTTGATAGTTTTATTCATATATTTGAAAGAGTATGCAAACAGTATAATGTTGACCAAGGGCTCTGGGTATGGTTCCTGATCCTCTTACTCCATGATAAAGCTGTAAATGTTGTTTCTAAATTGTCTGATACTGATTGTTTAGATTATGAAAAAGTGAAGCACTGGTTAGTGCAATGTTTTAAGTTAACTCATGATGCTTAAAGAAAAATGTTCCATGAGCACAGATTCAAGGCAGATGAAACTGTATGTGATTATATTGCTGAACTAAGCACTTATTTTCATAGGTGGGTGAGTGGGTATCAAGCCACCACTTCTCAATAGCTGGCAGACCTTTTGCTGAGGGGAACTATCCCTTAGCACTTTGGCTAAGAACATGAGAATCTGATTGACAGACAAAGAATGCAACTCTGTAGATGAATTGGGGGAAAAGGGCAACCTATACCTAGCAAGCAGGGCGTCACTGCACTGGAAAGGGATACCCAGTGCTGTACATGGATATAAGGGAACCCATGGTGGGCAGCCTAAACCGCTCCAACAAAGTCCATCACTAACAGGGGAAGCCTCTAGATCACTTACACAGCCAGGATCAAGGGTTAAATGTTTTAAATGTAACCAGTGGGGCCATGTAGCATATAGATGTCCATGGAGGTAAGGTAGGGAACAAAAGTTGTGGACCAGTAAGTGGGAATAACAGAATGCCAGTGATAAGTTGTCTGGAGACAACAGGGGTACCAAACTACCAGCAGAGTTTATATCTGATCTTGGTAGATGGACAACTGGCCACTAAGAGAGACACAGCCTCTGATATAACCATTGTAAAGTCTGCAGTGGTTAAAGATGAACAGTACTTGCTTGGGCAGTCCACTCCATTCAGAGTTTTAGGAGGGATACCATTCAAATGCATTTCACCATGGTTCACCTTGACTGGGAGGATGGAAAAGGAAGTAAGCAAGAAGGTGTGTTAAAGGATATCCCTGCAGATGTCTTGACAGGGAATGATTTTAATAATGTAGTACCTTGTGTGCATGCAGTGGCATGCAGTCAGGCTTGGAGGCAGGCATGTGGGTCTGGTAGCCTGGGGAGACCCAGACAGACCGCACACCTGAAGCCAGGACTAGTGATGTGGCTACTTCAGGTAGGGAGATACCCTGTTAGCAGTGAGCCTGAAGATGAGCCACAGCTGCAGGTGGGTACCAATGTTCCCTTGGACCAAGTGACTGCAAGGACAGAGGTGAGTAGTAGTACCTAGGCTGACACTGAAGTGCCGCTGTCAGAGAATACCAGACTTCTTATGGAGGGGATCCAGGAAGAGTTAAAAAGAGAGAGCTGGGACAGGCTCAGTTCTCAGACCCTAGATGACAAGGCTTGAGGAATGTAGCTAGGGAGGCAACTGATTCTCAAGGAAAAGGGGATTCTCTATACTGGAACAAAGGGTTAGTATATAGATAGTGTACCCCTGAGGGAGGGCTAGAAGGTGAAGTAATACAGCAGTTGGTAGTGCCCAGACCCTATGGTCTGGCACTGCTAGCCATACCCCATGACATTCCCTTTACAGGTCATATGGGCACAAAGACTACCAAGAGACATATCATGCATATCATTTATTGGCTTGGGAATGCCAGGGATGTAATAGAGTACTGCAAAACCTGTGAGCAGTGCCAAAAAGTAGGCAAGGCAGGAGACAAGGTCAAAGCTCCATTGATGCCTTTGCCTGTGATAGAGCAGCCATTTCAGAGGGTAGCTATGGATATTGTAGGACCTCTGAGTATCCCAAATTCCACAGGGAAGAAGTATGGCCTAGTGGGAGTAGATTATGCTACTAGATACCCTGAAGCAGTGGCTCTGTCCTCCATCGTGGCAGAGAATGTGTCAAATGCTTTGCTAGAGATTTTCAGCAGGGTAGGTTTCACAAGATAAATACTAACTGATAGAGGTGCCAGTTTCATGTCAGACCTGCTGGCTTGTTTGTGGGAGCACTGTGGGGTGAAGCACATAAAGACAATCCCCTACCACTCCCAGACTAATGGTCTTGTTGAACGGTTAAACTCCACACTAAAGACCAGGCTGCAGGCATTTGCAGACCAGTTTAAGAGAGACTGGGACAAATATTTGCCCCATCTATTGTTTGCATACAGGGATATGCCCCAGGAATCCCCAGATTTTCACCCTTTAAGTTGCTGTATGGGCATAGGGTGAGGGGGCCTTTAGATTTTGTTTGTGATGAGTGGGAGAGTGAGTGTGAATCCCCACAAGGAGTCTGTTATGGCATATCTCCTAAACCTCAGGACAAGCCTTAAGGCATTCATGGGCCTGGCCCAAGAGAACCTGACAGGAGCCCAGCAGCAGAAAAAGGTCTGGTATGACAGGAATACTGGAGCCAGAGAGTATGCTGTGGGCAGCAGGCAATGGTTTTCATTCCTGTCAGACACAATAAACTGCAAGCAGCTTTTGAGGGTCCCTTCAAAGTGTTAAGGAATGTCAGTAATGTTAACTACATGATAGAATTGCTAGGCAGGAGGCAGGGGCAGAAATCGCACCATGTAAGCATGATGAAGCCTTACCATGATGGAGAGGCCCTTGTGCTGAGTGTTTGTAGTGGATGGCAGGAGGAGACTGAGGGGGATCTGGTGACTGATCTCCTAAGTGATGCTCAGACTAACATCTCAGTGGAAGGGGTAGCAATGTCTCAGCAGCTATCCCCTACCCAGGTTCAAGAAACTGGAGCAGTGTTGCAGGAGTTTGGGGAAATGTTCACTGCAAAACCAGGGGGAAACCAGGGTGCATCCACCTGGTGCAGTACCATGTGGATACAGGGCCCCAAAGACCTATAAATCAGGTCCCTTACAGGGTGCCTAAGTGAGTCGGACAGACTCTGAGGGAGAAGATACAGGAGATGTTGAAACTGGCAGTAATCCAGGAGTCCAGCAGTCCTCCCTGATCCTCCCCAGTGGTGCTGGTACCAAAGAAGGATGGCAGCACCAGGTTGCATGTGGACTACAGGAAACTAAGTAGTCACACATAGTCAGATGCTTCCCCCATGCCTATGACAGATGAAGCTGTAAAGCAGCTGGGCAGGGCTAAATATCTGACCACCAGCACTATTGATCTAACCAAGGGCGTCTGGCAGGTGCCCTTGACTCCCAGTGCTAGAGAGAGGTCAGCCTTTGTGACTCCTTTCAGCTTGCATGAGTTTATGAAGATACCCTTTGGGATGAAAAATGCCCCAGCAACTTACCAGAGCCTGGTAGATCATATCCTAACAGGACCAGGAGATTATGCCCTTGCTTACCTGGATGATATTGCCATCTGCAGCCATTCCTGGCAAGGGCACCTTCAGCATGTCAGGGAAGTGTTGAGAAGACTGCAGAGGGAAGGGTTGACCATTAAGCCAAGTAAGTGTCAGGTGTGTATGGCAGAGGTCTCCTGTCTGGGATATAGAGTGGAGAGTGGTAAGATCAGGCCAGAACCTGCCAAAGTGGAAGCCATTCAGGCATGGCCTGCCCCATTACTAAAAATCAGGTGAGGGCATTCTTAAGGGCAGCGGGGTACTATAGAAAGTTTGTCCCCAATTATAGTTCCATACCTGCTCCGCTCACAGACCTGACAAGGAAAAACAGGCCCAGATAAGATAGTTTTGACCCTGGCGTGTGAGCAGGCATTTCTGAAACTTAAAGGAGCTTTAGGAGGACACCCTGTGTTAGCCAGACCAGATTACAGCAAAGAATGTGTTGTGCAGGTCGATGCTTCAAACCATGGGGGAGGGCTGTACTTAGCCAGGTTTCTTCAGAGGGAGAAAAGCACCCAGTGGTATATCTCAGCTGTAAACTTCAACCCAGGGAGGAATGTTATGCAGCTGTAGAAAAGGAATGTCTAGCCATAGTATGGGCACTACAGAAACTTCAGCCTTATCTGTATGGAAGGAAATTCGCTGTAGTTACAGACCACAAATCCTTTAACATGGCTACATAGAGCCAGACAGCAAAATTCCAAGTTATTAAGGTGGAGCTTAGGATTGCAGGCATATGGCATGAAAGTACAACACCATAGTGGTGTCAGCAATGCCAGCACAGATGGGCTCTTGCAACAGGAAATGGGTTAACATATTCCCAGATAGGCTTATTTCTCTCAAGCCATGTTTGTCAAGAATCACTTGAAAAAAACTAGCTTGAGTCTTTGGGAGGGTAATGATATGGACACGTGTCAGCATAGCCAGCTGGAGTTTTGTAAAGAATGATACGTTGTTTGCATATCAAAGTGATTTACACAAGATGCTTGTGTTAGAAATGTATTAGAGCAGTATGTCATTTGCATATCAAACTGATTTTTATAGATGCTTGTGCTGAAAATTATTTGTAAGCTTTGTTTGTGTTGAAATGTATCAACAGTGCACCCTGCTGAAATGAAGAGAAATGTACAGTACATGTATTTTTGTAGCTGAATTATATGTATATGTTTTAATAGAGGATACTGGCACAGCAGAAGTTAACTTTAAGAAAAATAAGGGAAACATAAATGAGCTGTTAAATTATTAAAAGGTACCCCACAGTGCTGAATAGGATCAGAGACACTGAGTCTGGGGCACATCCTTTGCCCATTAGCTCAGTGAAAAGAGAAGAGGCCCCCAGGCACTGCCATGAATATTTCAATGTGTATTGTGCCCATCTGTGCTAATTTCCTGCTCAGCTTCAAAGGAATACTGTGAGAACTTAAAGTCAGGTGCCCAGGTCATTCTGCCAGCCCTTTTGAAAATTATATTTTTAGATATTACAAAGATAAATGTCAGAGTATAGAATATTCTGTTTTGGAAGCCTGACTGGAAAGACCGTCACCCATAGCATCTTGCCTTGTGATAGTAAGTAACTTAACTAGGGAACAATGATTTTTTTTTAGATTTTGTCAGGAATATAGTGAAGCTTAGTTTAGATGTTGTTTTTCTTTATTTGTCTAAGTCTGTCCATCAATGTTATTTTCAATATTTCCTGTGATCTGAACGCTGTGGTTTACTGTGAATATATATTCGGTATTTTCATGCACTTTTATTATTTATTATTAAATACATTTGAAGCTTTTATTGTGGCTGTTCCTTGTAGAAAGTATCTAACCTTTGAGAGTACTTACATTTATTTGGTGACACTGTGTGGGCCACTCCAGTAGGCCTAGCCATGGGATACAAAATGGTGGACAGTCTGTAAGCACGCAAGCTGTGCTACTCCTGAATCCTTAACTTTTATCTGACCCTTTGCCAGCACATTATACAAAGAAAACACCTTAAAATAACAATCATTGAGAAAAGAACACAAATGTAAACTCTCTCTTTTACTATTTTTGGCAGAAAAGTTATTTATATACTTAAACTCTACTTACTGGATACTGAAGCCAGAATCTCATGGTGTGGATACTTCTAGATACCGAGGCCTAAACAAAAGAAGGAAACAAAAGAGGAGAAGAACTGTATAACTTTGAAATCGCAAACTCCGTTTAATCCTGTAATTTCAAGCAACTGTTTTTGCAACTGAAATGGCTAACCAATCAGATCAAATGGAAATACAAACCACTAAAACCAAATTGTCTCTTATAACTACACCAGAAAAAGACACCTCCTCTAAAAGGCAAAAAATTATCAAGCCACAGCAGGATACCATGAAATCAGTCCTTAGGTCAAAACAAGACCAGGCTTTAATGATTGATGACCTTAAGATGGCATTGCAACCTTTACAAACTGATATCCAGGGATTTTCACAGAAATTTGTCTCATTTGGATCCACTCTGGATCCAATAATGCTCTGACTAGAACAGAATGAAGAAAGATCTATGGACAATGAAATCAAAATACAAGAATTAAAACAAAATTTGCAGTCTAGCAATACTACTATCAAAGATTTGCATCAAAAAATGCTAGATCTCGAAGCTAGAAGCTGACGTAACAATATTATAGTGAAATGAATCCCTGAGTCCTTCAAAAATGCTCAACTCACTGCAATAATCAAAGAGGTCTTAAACACACTCCTTGATAACAAAGACCTCCTTAATGAAATAATCATAGAAAGAGCTCACAGATCACTCAGATGTTCTCAAACAGCTGAAACTCCAAAACTAATTTATATTAGACTTTTGAACTCAGCACATGTTCAAACCATACTTGCGGCCTTCAAGGCAAAAAAGACCACTACTTGGAGAGGCCATAAAATTACTATTCTGCAAGACCTTCCATTAGAAATCAAACAGAAACATCAGAACCTCTCTAAATACTGTGCCTGCTTAGTAGAAAACAAAACTCATTTTCAGATGAAATACCCTGCTGCTCTAATCTTTCATCACAAGGACACTAAATTTTTAATAGAAACCCTCAAGGAGGCAAAATCCATTTTTCTGCATATTTTCAAATACAATCCTGCATGACTCAACTCACTGTGTAAGTCCCTAAACAGATGAAGAGCACTTCTTGAGGTTTCTTCATGTGCATACCTCTAATTGCATATTCTAATGGAATAAGTTAATTAAATGTAAAATCCTGCAGGTATTAGCATCTCAGAGTTCTATTTGCCAGGAGGCTTCCCGACGTATGAGGAAATGCTGAACTATAACCTCCTCTTCTCAGTGACATAATTTCAGAGTCACTTCCTACCCCAATCCCTCACTGGGAACAGCCAATCTATGAAAATATGTTGGAAATGCTAGCACTAGCATTCTGAAGTCCAATATATATATATATATATATATATATATATATATATATATATATATATTTTTTTTTTTTTACTACATAGTGTAACCTCATGCTGACGGAGAAACAAAACAAATCAAACTTGGACTCACACACATGAACCAAACAACAAAGGATTCCCCACAGTCGATTGCTGACTCAGCATCATCGCAACATCTAATAAGAGCATTTCAATTTAGAAATGCACTGAGATTAAACTGAAATACTTTATACTAAAATCCTTGGCTTGTTGGATAACATTAAGAGATTGGCTCTGTTTGCTCTGTACTTAATATACCATACCAGTCAGCACCCCCTAACTTTTGCTATACTAAGTGGTCTCACTGGACACTCAAAAGCCTTTTATAAGGGTTTTTTGTTACTGCACCATTAGTTGCTAAAGAGATTTAGGGAAAGATATACATTGCTGCCTATAAAAGATTACTTGGAGTTAATACCCTTTCCTGCAGCTATACATTTGCAGGGTTGGAGTAAGTATGGACTGATGTCATACTGTAAATTAACTAGCCAGATTATTTTTGAGTACATTTCTGGTTATCTCTCATTGGCTTAATGGCAAACTATCTTTCATATGTTGGTATATAGCCAGACATTATAAATTTAAAGAAAATGTTGCAGTACTCTTTTGTTAGAGGGTACTTGTTTTACTTTTTAGGTCTCAATGTTTCCGATATATATATATATATATATATATATATATATATATATATATTTTTTTTTTTTTTACATCATTACAGTAACTATTGAACTGATGGCTTCATATTACCTACCACAACACTAGTTAATTTTTTTTTTGTCAATGATATCTAGTATGATAATTTTTTATTATTAATGTATACAGCCATCAATGAAGTTACTTAGTCTAACCAACCTACTAAGGAATGTACAACCCATAGCTTCTTTAGTGGTACCTAGGTTTATTATTGTTCTTAAGGAAAAAAATGTTTTTAATAGCACGGGCACAAGTAATCAGGCAATTTTATTTACAAGTTGTAAAAACTGTTGCTAATGTTGCTACTGTCTTAAGATCTTACAACTTGTTCTTCATGATGCCACATTGGTAAATGGTCAAGCTGTGTTCCTTCCCATTTTCAAGCACAACCCTGCATGAAAAAATTTACCTTCATAGTTATCTAGATATGGAAATGTATCTTTTTCAGTTTCTCAGGAGGTTTTCTCTCTTATATTTAGTTTTTAAAATTATGGTTCTGCTACTTATATAAAAGAAACCACCAAGTGCTGGAATTAACCTTTGATAATGCCACAGCTATATATATATATATATATATATATATATATATATATATATATATATATGGATATACAGATATACATGGTATTTAGAGTTGATCACTAATACTTAGGTAGAAATGCCTTTTGTAGTGTTTTGAGGTTGTTCTGTCATACCTCTTCTTTTAGAGTTTTTGACTTAATTATGACAATTTTATTATTGTTATCAAGTTATGCCTGTCTTAACTGCTGGTATTACTAATAATCCTTCTGTTTGTCTTCCTTCAGCAAGATATTCATGTTGTTATTGATAAGGTACGAGGTTAGCTACAACCTTCGATTAACTATTAATAGTCAATGGGAGGAGCTAAGCACTGTGTATAGCCGATGCTTGTCCACATTTGGAACAAGCTAGGTAGTTTTATTATCCCTCTGCCACACAATTCTTTCACCGCAGGCCTAAATTTAACAACTTCCTGTAATACAACAAGCATATACATATTCTTTCAGAGGGATGGGTGGTTAGGCACTTACATAGGGCTCAAGGGTTTAGAAGTCACCTTACTAAAATTATCTCCAAATCTTACAATTTTAAGTACACACATGTTTCAGCTAACCAACACTTTTAAAACAAATCTAGATTGTGATAATGATTACAATTGATTCATGGAATATAAAGGGGCTCTTAGATAAAAAAGAGAAACTTAATCATGCACTTCATATTCCAAAATAAATGTAATATAACATTTTTAAAAGAGACCCATATGACTAATGAACTTTGGAATAATGATAGAAATAGGAAATGGGTTAAGCAAATAATTGCTGCTGGCTATGACTCATAATCTAGGGGGGGTAGCAATTATAATTAATAAATCTTTTCAAGGGGAGATCACCTCCACCAAAAGTGATCCTAACGGAAGATGGTGTCTATTTACCAGTAACTACCATATGCTAAATAAACCTTTACTTTTTGTAAACATATACAGTCCCTGTTCAAACCAGCATCTTTTTATTTACAACATCTTTAATATCTTAGCAAATTATCAAAATCATTTCTCCATCATAGGAGGGGATTGAAATGCTTTGCTCAGCCCAGATAAAAATCGGTCACATAAGGAAGCTAGGCAATCTCAACATACTACATAAGCACTAGAAGAATTACAGAACACCTTTGATCTAATAGACCCTTATTTAAAATTTCAGCATGATAATTTAATACCTAGATTCACCTTATTTTCAACTAGACATAAATCCTGGTCAAGAACGGACGCCTTTCTAATTTCTCAAACGTTCAGCTGCTATAGACTGAACTATAAGGTCTCTCCAAGATCTATATCTGACCATTCCAAAATCAATATCTCTATTAACATCTCAACGTCTAACCTAAGATCTTCTTATTTCAACAATTGGATCTTAAATTCTAACATTATTCAAATAGAAGAAGTAATATAGGGAATAAATGTTATCCTCAGCCAACTTGACAATGAGCTACTACTAAATCAGTCATAAGAGGTCTCATTATCCAAACATCCTCATGGTATAAGAAAAAACATAACAAACTTAAATCCAAACTGGAGACTCCAATTAAGGGTATTGAAATAGAACTTCAGCATAACTACTCAAAAGCTCTGGAAGAAACAATGACTGATTTATAAAAACAATTGCACAACCTCTACCTAAAAACTCTCACTTATAGAAATGAAATTGCTTTACCAATACTCAGAATGGGCACAAACCCCCCATTAAATTCTTGCCAGGTTAATCAATATCAAAAACAGGCCTTCCAGGATTAGAGAAATCAAATATAAAGGATTACTAAAATATAAAGACCAAGACATTATAGACACATTTGAGGATATCTACCAAAATCTATATAATCTCCCAAATTCTCACTCTAGGGACAGATTTAATGAGTTTATGCATATGCTAAAATTCCCACAGTTTAGTGATTCTCAAAAGAACTCTCTAAAATCGCCGCTCTGTTTAGAAGAAGTAAAAATTGCAATTAATAAACTCAGATTGCATAAAGCCCCTGGCCCAGATGGATACACTGTGGAATTTTGCAAAATAATTCTCTGAGCCTGTCTCAAAAATTCTGTTAAAAATATTTAATTACATCATTCAATATGGCATAACTGACAGATATTTAAGTAGTTCAAAAAACATCCTAATTCTCAAATCAAACTCAGATCCCTTAGATCCAGCTAGCTATAGAGCAATTGCCCTCATCAATACGGACTTTAAGATTCAAGCCCACATTATTGCAAACAGACTGAAAAGCATACTCCCCTCCATAATCTCACATGAACAAATGGGATTTATGCATAATAGACAAATATGTGATAACACTCTTCTTTTAGATACCAACATAAGACTTGTAGGTAACGATAAACATCCCAGATATGTCCTTACTGCTGATGCAAGTAAAGCATTTGACAGAGTAGACCTAAACTTCTTATTCAATGTTTTACCTTCTTTTAGAATCCCTCAAGAATTAATTAACATAATTAAAGTACTCTACCAAAAAGCCTCTACTACCATATACATAAACAAATTAAAATCCAACCCTATTGCCATATCTAATGGAACAAGACAGCGATGCCCCCTTCCTCACTACATTTTTAATCTCTATCTGGAACTGTTGCTTTTATTGATATCCCAAAAAACCTTCCATCATATACCTAAAATCTTAAATGTAAAACTTTTATACTCTGCCTTTGCTGGCGATCTAAATCTATACTTTGAACTTCCCAATACTGATCTCCAAAAAGTACTAAACTCACTAGAGACATATTCTAATACATCTTATTACAAATTAAATCCAAATAAATCATATATATTTCCTTTGAATCCCCTAGGCCATAAGAATTATACTTCCCTGATATTGAGATTAAACCCAAATACCAGCTAAAATACCTAGGCATAAACTATACTCCTAACTTTAATGAGATCATTAAAATCAATTTACTACACACATAGTCAAATATTGAAAATGACATCAACAGATGGAGAAATATTAATCTGTCCTTATTGTCAAACGCTAGTGTGGTCAAAATGAACATCCTGCCTAGAATCCTCTTTCAGCTAAATGCTAGTCTCTCGATCATTTCACAAAAAAATTCACAAATGTAGAAAAGGCCTTAGCTAAATTCTTGTGGCACCCTCAATCTGTTAGAATAAAATATGACAAACTTTCTCTATCAAAAGATAAAGGAGGACTGGGGTTGCCAGATTTCAAACTTTATTACAATGTAATTACTTCCAGCAGACTGATCCAAATAGTCAACTATGATCCTAAACTGAGTTGCTGGGCACCGAAGTGGATCAAAATCTGGTACAATCAAATTAAATCCCTTGATATTAATCCAAAATGTCTCCCCTTTCTAAATGTAAATAAAAAAATGCTTCACAAAGAACCTACAACCTCTTATCAAATATATGATCCTTACTTTTCAAAATCTGTTCAAATCAATGCAGCTCTCCAATATTCTTGATCTCATTCAACCGTTTCACCTTAATCTCAACTTATTAATTAACAACCAACCAATAAAGTTAACAAACTTCCCTCACACAAAATACATCACAGTTTGGGAACTATACAAATGGCAAGACTCCAATATAACAGAACTAAGACAGAAGCTTGAGCTTCCAAAGAAATATGATATTCTTAGACTGTTCATTTATTTATTAAAAAATAAATTATCTTCTATTAAAATCGATTACCAAGATATTAACTCTGCTACCTTAATTCTCAAAACACTAGCAACTAAGAATAAAATGATCTCCAAGACATATAAACTAGTCACAAGCATAAAATCCCAGAATGCCCTCCTCTTCTCAACCTATTGGCAAGAGAAAGGTTAAGTGTTTTCTTATGAAAATAAAAGATTGGCTATTGAAAATACGATCAAGCTAATTCCCTTCAAGCATTTGCTTTACACCCAAGTCATGATTAACAGTAACACTTACTACACGCCATCAATTCTAAGTAAATTCAATCCCAAATATTCACCATACTGCCCCTATTGCCCAAATCAAAAAGCTGACATGTTGCACATTTTCTGGAGCTGTAAAAGAGTTTACAACCTATGGTGTTCCTTAAGAGTAAGATTAGAAAAGATAGGATATGAAAAATCTACCTTTTCATGGGAAACAGCTATCTTACATATCAGTACAACTAATCTTCCCAAAATTCAAAAACACATTCTCATCACTATGTGTGTTCTCATTAAATTCTACATCACTAAGAACTGGATTGATAAATCCATAATCTCATGGGAAGATTTTCAAAATCTTGCTACTAAATTCATATCCTCCCATAAACTGGCAAACACTTCTATAAAACAAATGGAATACTACCACAAATACTGGGGATACTTGCT
This sequence comes from Protopterus annectens, assembly GCF_019279795.1. Taxonomy (NCBI): domain Eukaryota; kingdom Metazoa; phylum Chordata; order Ceratodontiformes; family Protopteridae; genus Protopterus; species Protopterus annectens. Next base: position 1,451,950,710 of record NC_056739.1, on the reverse strand, counting down.
GGACTTAATTCTAAAGAATTAAAAGCTGACATCAGTCCAGCCCAAGCTGACATCAGTCCAGCCCAATCTTATAAGCTCCTGTAGTAAGTTATCACAACAATACAGCCTAAACTTTCCAGCAATTTATCATGTACTCATTTACAATCAAGTTAGAATTAACAGGGAGTCTGCATATTTCACCTGCACATGTTAATACGCTGCGCTCCCACTTTCATCTTCTTTTTCTTGTTATGAAAACTTAACCTAATAGGTGTGACTTCTACTGTATATAGTATGCATAGTTTTAAGTTTTTCTTTTTGTAGTAATTGTTATTTTTTTTAATTCTTTGCAATTATTGTTGTTTTCATTGGTGTTAATTGTATTTTTGTCTTTCTTCTTGTTGATTGCATATCTTTAAACACAATAAAAAGTTTTTTGAAAAAAAGGTCTAGCCGTTTTGGTGAACTACTACTATTTGTATTAGTATTAATATTACACAGTATAATTGCATACCCTTTTAAGAGCCCTATAGTACTGACTGGTGGCAGTGATAACTACCTTATAGTCTGAGCAAAGTTGGTAGAGCGGGTAATCTGGGCCAGACTTTTCCAGGTATGTATGTATGAAAATTAAATCTTAAAGAGTGTGTATGTCAATTACTTGGAGCAGGGATACAAAGCAATTGGTTTACAGAAAGGGTGCTGGTGGATCTAGTTTGGACAATCATCTGAGGGCCTAACCCTACAGCTGTGCCAGTGGGGAGTCTTACTGGGGACCTGGGGGAGAGACAGATAAAGAGACATCCAGACCCCAGGCTGAGTGTGTTCCCTGGGTGCTCTTAAGGGAAATTGTATGTGATGCAGAGAAACCTGCATCTGGAAATACTGAGTATATCCATTTGTATTCCAAGTGCATGTCTTTCTCCAGTGTCAGTGGTGAGGATTCAGGCTCCTTGATTACTGCCCCAGTATGGGGGCAACACATATTGGTGGCCATCACATATTGGTAGCAGGGGTGGGCATCACAACCCCATTCATAGCGTTCAGAATGAAACATAATTAACAGCCTTGCACAATCCCAGAGTCATGTATTTTAGTGACCCAAAGCTACTCTCTGATAAAATAAATGTGTGTCTAATCTTCTGTCTAAGTACAACAAAGAATCAGTTATTTGAATGCTTTCATCACCATAGGTAATTGTCAGGTCTAGAATATGCTCAAGTGGGCTTTCTATTCCATGTAAAAATTTCATATATATTCCTTACCCTGACTGCCAATCATAAAAAAAAAAATCAAAACTCATTCAGAAATTGCTTTGTCCCTATATGCCTTCCTTGGAATAAATATCAATATGACACATATATAACCTGCAAGACATTAATTAGAAATTTCTTGACAAAGATTAAGGCCAGCAGCCCTTCATCAAATGCTAAAATCCCATCCAGGTTACTTAGACTGGACCTGTAAGTATGCTACTGACTATTGTTTTATGGAGAAGCACTAAAACTATCCAGCAGGAAGAAAGTCATGGTAATATCTTTTCATTACATAAAATATTATGATCTTGTCTTTGATCATAACCAAATTGTTACATGTTCAAAAAAATGAATGTCAAGAAATTCACCTCAAAAATAAAGAGAGAAATGAAGGATAAGAGGTAAATTATGGCATTGATTTTGAGTACATACAATGACTTGGATGTGATTAAAGTGATTTTATTATAATTCTTTTTAGTGAATGGTGCTACTTGTACTTCCCATTAAAGGGAGAGAGTGACAGAGAGGGAATAAAAAGTGCATGAGTTCTAATGTTCTAACACCTTTAGTGCTGCCAGATATGTCTTGTAGTAAATGGAGCATAAGTTGCTCCAATTTGCTACAAGAAAAAAAGGGGAAGGGAACAGGAAAAGAAGCTGCAGGAATGTGGATTTGTTACAGCTTTGAAAGCTGTAGCATATTTACACTGCCACACAAACAGTGGAAAAAAGGTGAAGTGAATCTGATTGTGTAACAGCTTTAAAAGATACAATAGACTTCATTCTGCCATACACAGAAAGGACGCATGGCAGTCTAAACAGTTTTGCAGCTCTAAAAGCTTCTTGGTGCTATTCTTAGGTAGCTGCTGTTTATGCCGCCAAGACTAGAGCTTACAAATTCTGTAAAGTGCTTAACAAAACTTTAAGTACCTTTCCTACATCAGAATGGTGCTTAACAAAGTTATCTTTTTGTCATATTCAGAATGTAATTGTGATACTGTATGTACTACATTGATACTGTTACTTAATTATTCAGTTACTAGTTCATTGCACTAATATCCAAAGACAATACAAATTAGCTCATGAGCAAGCACCTATTAATAAATCTAGTAATGGTTTAGAGAAAATGGCCTTCATCTGTGAAAGATTCACCACAGCACCATTTGTACTCATTGGCCACCTGCATTCTGAACTTAATAATGGCAGACAGATAGGTGCAATGTTCTTGGAGGGTGTAGTCTTGCTCCTTGTGTGACCAATCATCTGATCCCACTTATTGACACCTCTCCCTCATCAAAATGATCACAAATTCCCTGATGTAACTGAAAGTGTGCAGATATAAGACTCCAGAGTTAAAGCTGAATAGAAAATTTATACCAGAGTTTCTGCAGATTGGCAGTGTTGACACAACACACAACTTCTAATAATTATATAGATTAGTTCTGAACTGTCACAACTACAAAGAGACTGAAACAGTCAGAACTATTAAAACAGCCCTTCTTCTAGATCTGTGGAGTGCATATCCTCCATATATCCTACATATAATAGGTGAATGCAAGCCTCTCTCTTGTAGTCTTTGAAAGGCAGAAAAACATGGAACTTCCTCTATAAAACACAAAAACGAACTGCTGAGATAATATCTACCCTTTCTGTAGTCTCCATCAGTGTCTGTCAAGTGTTTATTTTGGGCCCCTTTCTATTTTTTTGTGTTGGCAATTAAATGCAGAAACATTGTCCTTTTACGCAAAAGGTTCTGTACTGCTCTGTTTTAGTAACTGACATAGATATATATTATATGTATGTATATTATAAGCTTTACTGGGCAGCCACGGTGGTGCAGCGGTTAGCATTGTCACCTCACAGTAAGAGGTTCTCCGGTTCGATCTTTGGCTGGGGTGCCTTCTGTGCAGGGTCTGCACGTCCTCCTTGTGGTTGCGTGGGTTTCCACCAGGTGCTCCAGTTTCCTCCCACATCCAAAGACAAGCTGTAGGTGGATTGGACACTCTAAATTGGCCCTAGGTGTGAGTACATGCTTGTGTGTGCCTTCCATGGAAAGTTGAGTGCCGGGCTGGCAACTCAACACCATAAAACTCTACTGCCAATCATGAGCAGACAGGTGATCTTTTGTAGTGACCCCTAACCGGGAAAAGCCGAAAGAAAAAGAAGATATTGTAAGCTTTACACGGGTTCAAAAACCTCAATGTCTGACTTTTTTATTCAGGACAACTTTAAATTCAAACAAACCAAATTGATTCTACCACCAGGCAGTATCTTTCATTTAGCCCAAATGGTAATTATATAGTAAAGCAAGTTGATTTTGTAAAATACACAAGATTTGTTCATGGCACATACCTTAAATATGAAGATTATACCTATGCTATTGTTAAAAAAATTATGTAGCTATTCTGTTCCCAAATCTCTCTCTCATTCTAAAGCAAAAAGAAACTGTGCACAGCATGACAGTCAGATATGCATTCCTCCAAACTGCAGACAATAACTATTACTATGTTCAATTAAAAATGACTATGTTAATTTAAAAAAATGTTTTATTGTAATTTCTGGAGCTTTTCTCCCCAGGCCACCATGGAAAAAGGGCTATCAGCTCAGCTGGACACACCTTGTCAACAAATGTAAAATAAATAAATATATATAAATAAATAACACCACTGATCCTCAAAGGAGCAGCAAGCAGATGCTAAACTGTACAATAAAGTAAAATTATCTGATATGATAGTTGCTTGCAAGCTATAGCTCCAATTCCCATCGTTATATCCTGTACTAGCTTCACAAAATTTATCCAATTTTACTGCCAAAGGAGTTTCCTTTCTGGTCAATGTATTTGTACTGCCTGAATAAGCAATCTTTCTGGAACTCTGCAGATAGAAGAGAAGAGGAACAGGTTTTATTCTGTTTATTTATTTATTTTTTCAAAGAATCTGCATGAGAGGTGGGACTATAAATGACCTCCCTTCATATTTCACCATCAGATTATCACTTTCCTCGTCATCCTGTAATTAAAAAGATAATCCTTCCTGGCTCTGTTACCCATCTGTTTTTTTTTTTTTTTTTTTTTGTATTTTCTGTTTATGCAAACAGTGTAGCATTACTTCTATATTATTCTGATCTCCCTGGACTCTTACAAACCTGAGCACCTAGTTAGCCTGTATCTCTACTAGCTTTTGCTTCATCTGTCTATACCTTCAAAACAGCAGAACTATTGCTTCAGCCTCCTCCTGCTTCACTCCAATTCCCTGAGGATATCACCTTGCATTTTTTTTTAATTTGTTATCTGCCTATGCAACCAGGAACTGAAAAGTCCATTGCTATAATCATTTGCCCTGTTACAGTAGCAGTTTAGTGACAAGTAATTACTGAATAAAATCTAATTTTGGTTTCTATGCGTTCTTTGCTGGACATATTTGCACTGCTGTCAGTATATTAAACTCTGTATTTATTATACATGTCTTAAGCTTGTTTATTAAGTACCTGGTTGTTGAAACCTATCTCCTGGTTTCAGGTGATTTGTGGAGCTTCACTGTCTGGGCCTCCACTAAAAATGATCCATTTCCAAATGGGCATCCCTATCAACAATAAATGAATAAACAGACACTTTTTTAGAATCAATAGTGTTAGACAGTCACAAATGTTTTAAAAGTACCACTGATAAATATATTTGATATTCAAGAAGACAATTCTATAATGCTACCTCTTCGAGAGGCTATGAAAATGGATAAAGATATAGATCACCTGTTAACTGCCTTCTTAATTTAACCTAGCAAATACTGAGGTTATTTTAAATTGTGCAGAAACTCTGAAAATTGTAGTCTAGGGCAGTTAGTAGATGCCAGTGAGTATTTATGAGTGCTACAGTATGTGCAAGAATTTAAGCATGTATCTGTGTGCATATTTGTCCATGAATATGTATCTGTGTGGATAAATCTGTCAGTATGTGTGCATGTGTTTTTGTGTGTGTGTGTGTGTGTGAGTGTGTGTGTGTGTGTGTGTGTGTGTGTGTGTGTGTGTGTGTGTGTGTGTGTGTGTGTGTGTGTGTGTGTGTGTGTGTGTGTGTGTGTGTGTGTGTGTTGTGTTTGTGTGTGTGTGTGTGTGTACCCGAGGTTAAAACAGACATCAATAAATTTGTTGCCAGTTAAATGGTAAGTTGCAGACATTTAGTCAAACATCTGGTCATAGATGCCTGGCCTTGGCATTTTAAATCTGACTTCCATGAATGTGCAAAGCTTGAAGCCATTTTTCTTATCAAATCTGCAAGCAAGACAGGTAAACATCATTCACACTATAGTCTCTGAAGTTTATCAGGGCTGTTAATCCTACCTCTTTGGGAAATAAACACTCTCCTCCATAGATTGTACTTATCTCAAATCATAACTAAATAGGGGTGTAGTAATGAACCTACATTCAATTTGTATAAGTGTATTTCTATTTTGTGTGACATCACATTCTTGTGTTAAAACTATATCATATAGCTTAAACAACTACAGCTGCAATTTGAAAGTAAACAGAAGTATACCTGAGAACAAGTACCTTTATGCCTATACCTAACATTTTTGAATGTGTATAGATTCAGATCCAAGTGATTCTTGTTGAACTGATTAGACACAATATACATTTAAAATATGTTATTTCTTTTGAAACAAATATATCATAGATACAATTTCCCCTATGCATTATATTATGTTGCATCACAGGTGCATTATTTTCAAAAGTATACATTATTCACTACTACAGAAATTCTGTTTATCTTCTACCAATTAGATTTCCCTTCCGTTTCTTAGAGTTGTTATTTAATTCAAACTCTCTAAATAGTCTGTTCTCTCTTTTAGTAATTCTGTAAGGTTTTTCACTTCTATATCACCTTTGTCCATCTCCCATTCTAGTGCATGCCATGTTATAACCACTGATTGGAGCACAGCCAATTTCCCATTTTTTTTGTCTTCTCCTTTGTATTACTTTCATTCCAATTATTTATATTACAGACATCAATCCCATCTGCTATATTAAAATTGTTTAGCTTTCCTCCAGGTCATCAATGTTATTTCTCCTTTTACATTCCATTACATTTCCTTGATAACAGAAAGAGCCAATAAGCTTATCTAGTGTGTCATTTTAAGTGCATTTAAAATCCCACGTTGTCTGTATTCTTACCTTCATCCCTTTTTCCACCTTCCCACTGGTTCCATATTCTCTTCAATAATTATGTGAATTTACTTTCCACTAACCATTCAAATACTCTATGGTTCTACAACTTTATGTAAAAAAAATAATTTCAGCAATTGAGGGAATAGTTAGTCCTTGCAAGTTAATGTCTGTACACTTTCCTTCCCCTTCTGTCTTTCCTGTTCAGAAAGACCTCTACATGTCTCCTGTCATGATCTTGTGCATTAATATCTTGTCTGTCTAGTCTATGTAGGTCTCATATAAGAAGGCGTCTAGCTCCTTTAGTATCTGGTAATGTTCCTTCTCTCCATTCTATAAATCTTTCTGATAACTTCCGTCTTGCTCCTTTCAGCAACCTAGTGCCCTTTTTCTCATAAGGTCTCAGAAACTGCATTCAGTGCTCAAGGCATGGCCTGACAAAGATCCTGCAGAGTGGAAGCATTATCTCTTTGCATATTTACTATATCTCCCTTGTGACAGACTCTAGGATTCTGTTGCTGCTAGCACTGCCCAGTCACTTTGCTCCCAGTGGACTAAGCTGGGGATAAGCAACACTCCCAGAGTCATTTCCTGTTCTATTATTAGTTCTCCTGCCCCATATGATACTTCCCACCATAATGTTTTGTTCTAACTGCAGTACTTTGTATTTGTTTATATTAAGCCTCAGTTGCCACTTTTCTGCCTATTTGCTATGACTTTCCCAATACTACTCTATACCCCCACAGCCAATTATTCAGTTCAGCTGTCTTTGTGTCACCAGCAAATGGGCAGGCCTTATTCTCTGCTCTCACAGACATGTCTGACACAAACACACTGAAGAGTTCTAGACACAGCACAGACCCTTGCAGTACTCCACTAGTAACTTTCCAAATGATTGACTCTGACCCTTGCACCACAACCCTCTGCATTCTACCATTCAACCATTCAGTTCTCCAGCTCCTTCAGGTTTCCTATCAATCTCCTGTGTGGGACCAAGCCAAAGACCTTGATGAAGTCCAGGTAGGCTATATTTACTTGTACTCACCTGTCAAGTTCACCAGTAACCCAGTTATAAAACTGTATCAGGTTTGAAAGACAGGCTGTTTAGGCCATGACCCCAGTTGCTGTCCTTGACATTGTTGATATCTAGAAATGCTGCCAGACCAATACTCTGGATTTTCAACATGACTTTTCCTGCTATTTTTGTTAAACTAATAGGCCTGCAGTTCCCTGTCTTTCTTCTGCTCCTATGTTTGTATAAGGGTACCATACTTGCTGCCCTTCAGTCTACTGGCACTTCTGCACCAACCAGTGATCTATTGAAGACCACATTTCTTTGGACTTTGGAAGGCAGTCATTTTGCCCTTGTGCTTTATCCTTCCTTGGGGAATCCAATTCCTTCTAAACAATCCCCTGTTTATCCTGACAGCTGTTCACTGTCCTCCTTCTACCTTGCCTCATTACTAGCCATGCACCCTCCCCTTACATTTGCTTGTAAAGACTGAAACAATGCATTCATTCACTCACTCACTACTCCTGCTTTTCCCCTACCTTCAGCAATCTTGTTGCAATCTTTGCAAAAGATTTGTCCTTTCCATTGTTCAATCAACTTTTTTCCATAACATTCTATCTCAAACACATTTCTATACTATATCATATCTGCATTCTAATTTCCCATTTTTTAGTGTGTGGCATCCCCATTTGTATTTTACTTTTCTAAGTATACTTGGTATAAAACCATCCATGACATTAACCAAGTTGTTGATTGAAAAATTAATTATGAAGGTGCTGATGTGCTGTACTTGCTGTACTGAAACCAATGTCTTCTTAAGACACAAAGTCTTGTTGGCTGTTTACTACTGAATTGGAGTCTGGTTATAACAAAGAGTTTTGCACAACCGCATCTGCAGTCTGTTTAAGGCACTGAGCCTTGCAAACTACACACTGATAAAGAAATATACTATGCAGCACAATACAATTTTACTTTTAGTGCAGTTACTGTTAAATAACTTACAAATGACACATACTATTGTTGCAGCTTTTAGCTTAGATGCTCAAGGTATACTTCACAATCAGTATAAATGGTTATTCTTCTACAGGATACTTTGGAACAAGTGTGTTCCTACAAATACCTCTAACACAGCCTGATTTTTACATTCTATTTATACTTTTCTTGGATCCTGTTTTTCTTCTTATCTTTTTTTGGACTTTGTACGGAAGCATCTGTTAGGAAACACTTCTGGTTATGCTTGTAAGAAAGCATATAATAATTTACTTTTCAGACTTGTTTTTTAAGGAAATATCTTGTGAGAAAGCACATACACATTGTTTTTTCTGCTGATCACATGCATTCATCTGTAAGAAAGCACGTCAAACTTTTTTGCTGATATTGTGAGAAAACATGTTTTTAAGGAAACATCTTGCAAGAAAGCATGTACTGCTGATTTTGTAAAAAGCATGTCCAATCATCTTTCAAACTCCTTGGTTATATTCTGGGAAAACATACAGAATTGTTTATTTACAGTTTCTGCTGATTCTGTAGGGAAACATGTCCATTAACAGATGTTCCTTGTTTTTTAAGACACAGTCAGAGTTATGTCACATAGTATGGATGCTCATTACATATTGCTAAGCTCTAGTCCTACATTTAAGCAAACTTTTATTTTATGCCTTATTTATTTTGCATATTTGTAGCAGAATTGATTTCATTGTTTAGCACACTCTAACAATTATCCATTTTTATTTTAAACCAGGGAGACAAATTCATCATTGCTTGGTAGTACATTTTCATTATGGCAATTGACAACAGTAACTTGTTGATTAACTTTTGTTAAGCAAACTTTAATACATTTGAGTAATATGTAACCAAGCACTACAATAACAATAATAGCAATTAAAATATAATGATTTTTCCTGTCCACCCTGTAAATAGATTACTCACTCCAATCGTCATTCCATTTTCTTCTAGTATGTTGTGACACTTGCACAATGACCTCTAAAAGCAGCCCCATGGCTTTCCAAAAAAACCAAACAAACAATGCTAGCTAGAAATAAATCATGGAATAAATGGAGATCCACCAAAAACCTAACTGACCACCAAAATTTCAAACACTTCAGAAACATAACAAAAAAACTCACCTATGTAGATAAAAAGAACTATTACCTGCAGTATCAACAAAACCAAAACCCTAAACATTTCTGGTCAGGAATCAATAAATTGCTCCACCCAGGAAACACCAAAACACCTACACCAACTAGCCTAGCTCAGACCCAACCTAATGTGATAGCTGATACTTTCAACAACTTCTTCTCCCAAACAGTCACTACTCTAGCTAACACTATGACCCCCCCTCCTCCCCTTCAAACAACCTCCTCTCCTCAAAACAGCACCCCTACTCTTACACTTAATACAGTCTCCACAACCTATATACAGAAGTTACTCTCAAAACTTAAACATTGTACCCCTTCTGCTGACAATCTACCAGCTGAATATCTTCAACTAGCAGCAACTGAACTAGCTTACCCAGTTTCCATCTTAATTAACAGAACCATAACCGAATCCACTATCCCATCCTGTTGGAAAATCTCCCATATCATTCCCCTCCATAAAGGAGGAAACTCCAATGAACTTTCGAATTTCAGGCCTATAGCCCTTCTTTCTCCACTATCTAAAATCATGGAACGCTGCATACACCATCAACTCTTACATCATCTCTTGCAAAATAACTTACTAGCAGACTCTCAGCATGGTTTTAGGCCCCACCACAGTACTACCACTGCCCTCCTCTCCTTCACTGACGTGATCAATAAAAATCACAATAAAAACCTTTTCTCCTCTGCACTATTCCTGGACCTCTCTAAAGCCTTCGATATGGTCAACCATCAACTTCTCCTAGATACTTTAAAATCCCTCTCACTTGATTCACTAACACTACAGTGGTTTGAATCTTACTTGACAAATAGAAAACAAGCAGTCCTCTGGGACAACCATCTATCCTCTCAAGTCCCAGTTACTATTGGAGTGCCACAAGGATCCATCTTAGGTCCCCTCCTGTTCTCAATATTCATAAATAACCTTCCCACTTCTCTCCCAACATCCACTTGCATACAGTATGCTGATGATTCTACTCTCATCTGCTCTGCTCCATCTCCAGAAGAACTCCACTCCTCCACCCAAAAGGTCTTTACAACAGCAGAAAATGGTTCCAACAGATCTGTCTCCTCCTCAATCCCAAAAAAACTAAATTATTACTCTTCACCCCAACCCTCAAATCCACCCCAATCTCATTCTCCCTGGTGTCCTGTAATGGCACTATAATTATACCTGACTATTCCACCAAACTACTAGGCGTTACTATTGACAATCAGCTAAGCTTTGATAACCATATTGATATAACCATCAAGACCATAAACAAGAAAATAGGTGCCCTCTACAGACTAAAGCCCTTTCTTAGTGCTACCACCCGAGTGTCTCTTGCCCAAACTCACCTTATCTCCACATTACTGTATGCCTCTCCATCCTTTATCAACATTTCTAAAGCCAACCTTTATAAACTTAACACAGCCTACCATAGTATTGCCAGGTTTGCCACAGGATCCCCTTTCCGTACTCATCATTGTCTCAATTAAAAAAACTTCACTGGCTAGAACTTCAGAACCTAATACGCCTGCGTCAATTGGTCATCACTTTTAACATTCTGCACCACCCTCCAATACACCCATACTTAATAACCTAATCACCCCATATAAAACCTTACCTCACTTCGCTCAGCCAACAAGCTTCTAGTATCTACTCTCAAATCCCACAATAAAGCAGGTGACTCCTTATTTGCAAATACTGTTGGATCATATTGGAATAAACTACCCGTAGAACTGACCACCCTAAGCTCATCCAACCTTTTCAAAAAACAAATAAAACACCATCTTCAAACTCACTGGCTATGCCCATGTGCTAATCCTGACTGAGCTCAACATACAATGCACCTCTTTTTCAGTCCCCTCCTCCTCACTCTTAATTATTATCCTTTACTCCTGACTTATCCCTCTTTTCACCTACCTGCTTATTGACTCTTCCTTCTTCTCTTTTTCTCTTCCTACTTCTTCCTTCTTTATGCTGTATCACTACATCTTGTCATTTTTTCCATACTTCATACTTTCAGTTCACTTCAATGCTATCCTCTTTCCTAATACTAGTACCCTGGATTAACTTGTACTATTCTAACTTGTAACTAGTGAATTTGTTACTGACTCTCCATATGTTACAACTATTTTCTCAGTCCTCTTACAACTATTTTCTCAGTCCTCTTCTTTCCCTGACAGTCTCTCCCTAGCAAATAATTCATTGGAATACTACCTTCCCCACTGTTATCTCTTTTCCTACTACCTCTGAATTCTTCTAAACTACATAATAACTGTTCCTAATCTTCTTACTTATTTTTCACATTTGTTTTTTTTGCTGTTTGCTTTTATGTCTGAGTGTTTAAATTTTTTAGTTTGTCTAAATTTTTGATAGTTTTTATCACTGTTAGTTATTAGTGTTAATGGAGCTTTTCTCCTCAGGCCTCTGCTGAAAATGGACATGTATCCAGCCAGACTAGCCCGGTTAACAAATGTAAAATAAAAATAAAAATAAAAAATAAAAATGTGCTTTTAGAGACTGTTTTATCTGGAATAAATGTACAACATTGTTCTCCTATTAGGGCACATGCCCCCCTTGGGAAACTAGTATGCAATCTCATGCCATTCGATTTTTTAAAACCATAGTTTGTATGGCTGTTATTTTGACAGTAACGTCAAAGATTGCATTGAAAGTAGAATTTCCTAATATTTAAACTAGTTTGGATAGTTTTCTTAACTCCCAAATGACTTTTGCTGCTCCATACCATGGTAATATACCTGCTCCAGAAATTACATCAGCTTCTAGATCCATATCTTTTAATTTTAAATAATCAAGATTTTGGTGATAAATACATGATGCATTTAAGGTGTTTACTGCATTTTCTGGACTTCAATTACAGGTAATATGTCTCTTTTCTTTCTTTTTTTTTTGCATTTCTAATGCTTCCCTTTGGTAACTCTTTTACATGATGCATTGCTGGTACTACTAACCCTATATAGCGGGTGCCATTCCATCCCTTTGGTAACCACTTATAAGCATATTTACCACAAATGTAATATAACTCATCTGACAGGGCAACACTGTTATTTACTATGCTGCCATTTACTTGTCCCATAGTAGGAGCTGTATCATGTACTACCATACAATTTTTATTTATTTTGTTTTGCCAACCTTTTGGACCTGATCATCACCAACATGGGGACTCTATGCTCCAGACCAGAAGTGTATCCCTCACTGGTAAGATCAGACCATAAACTAATCTCACTGGATATTCACATCCTGACTCCACCACCTGCCCAGAAAACCACAGTGAAAAACTTCTCTAAAGCAAATTTCACACTCCTCAAAACTGAGGTGGAATCCCTCAAAGCCCCCGGGCCTGTGGAAGATATGGCCCAGATCACAGAATCTTTTATAAACGCATTCTGTGAACACCTTCAGGAATGCATGGATCATGCAATCCCAAATAAAACCAAGACCCAATCTTCCAAAGGCAGGCATCCTGTCTGGTGGATCCCAGCCATAAGCAAACTATACAATAGAAGGAGGAAGCTACTACATGATAGAGCAAAATCCCAAAAAGGGAAGGCATCTCTGATCAGTATTAGCAAAAAACTACGGGCACTCATAAAATCGTCTAAGGCCAGCTTTGAGAGAAAAATTGCACAGGACACTAAGGATAATCACAAGGCTTTCTTTAATTATGTTAGGTACCTGGGTGGGAATTCCCAGATATACTCAAAATTAGTCCAAAATGACAAAAAATACCAAACCCACAGACATTGCCAACATCCTAGCTGACAGGTTCAGCGCAAACTCCCCCCCCCCACCAAAAGGGCAAATATCTATCCCAGCAGAGTGCTGCCCCCCTGACATCTCAGATGTTCAGGTAAGAGCTGCCCTCTCCAAAGCAAAAAACACAGCATCAATGGGACCAGACGGTGTCCCGGCTGCCTACATGAACTCCAAGAAGAGCTAAACCCAAACATAAAACTACTGTTCAATCTCAGCCTTAGTACAGGATATGTACCCAAAGAGTGGCGTACAGCAACAGTGGTCCCTCTCCACAAAGGTGGTGCCTCAACGGATCCTGGAAACTATCACCCCATAAGCCTGACTAGCTTGGTCTACAAAGCTATGGAAAGGATCATCATGGACCTCATAAATAAAGATATTGGAGACCTACAGACATTGGATCCTACCCAGTTCGGTTTTGTTAAGGGCAGATCCTGCCTCTTAAACCTGGTTGATTTCTTTGAAACAGTCACCAAGGCCATTGGCGAGGGGAAGGTGGTCCACACAGCCTACCTGGACCTCACAAAAGCCTTCGATACAATACCCCACTCGGGCATTATAGATAAACTCACCAGCTTAAATATAAACCCCTATGTCACTACATGGGTTGCAAACTGGCTCAAGGACAGAACCCACATGGTTAGAATTGCTGGAGCCATGTCAGACTCCAAACCAGTTACAAATGGCATCCCACAAGGCTCAGTCCTGGGACCTCTCTTGTTCGGTATATATTTCTCGGAGGTACAGGCCAACACGGAAGGACTGTGGCTGACCAAGTTCACAGATGACTGCAAACTGGGTGCCATAATCGACTCTCCAGCCGACACAAGCATCCTCCAAAAGGGCTTCATAGAAACAGACAACTGGTGCCAGAGCCACGGCCTCAAGCTAAACGCCAAAAAATGTATAGTCATCCCCTTTGGCAAAAACAAAGTGCCCACAAATTACCACATAGGTGGTAATCCATTAAGTACAGAAGAAGTAATTAGGGACCTGGGGACCCAAGTTGATAGCAATCTCTCATTTGACAACCACGTGGCCAAAGTGGTTAGAAAAACATTTTATATAGCCCACCTAATCATGAAGGGATTCACATCTAGATCAGGGGAGGTCATCGTGCCTCTTTACTCATCCCTCATCAGGCCCATAATTGAGTACAATGCCCCTTTTGGGATGTACGTTACCAAACACCTGCAATAACTGGAAAGACCCCAAAAGTACCTCACCAAGAGGATCAAAGGGCTCAAACAGATGCCATATGCTGCCTGGTTAAAGAAACTCCAGCTCTACTCAGTGGCATACCGCCTGCTCAGAGGCGATCTGTGCCTGACGTATAAAGCCATGTCCAACCCGGAATTAATGGACATGCTGCACCTCAGAAAATCCAAATCCCATCGAGCTATGCGCTCGAGAGACTTGAACCTCAGCACTGAAATAAATAGGGCATGCTGGAGGGACAGATTCATAACCCAGAGGCTCCCTTCACTCTGGAATAAAATCCCAGTCCAGGTTAGGCAGAGTCCCTCATTGACTCTCTTCAAGGGGAATCTTGATGAGTGGATGTGAGATCGTAGGTTTACCCAGGGTATCACTTCTGTGTCACTGTTAGACAGAGGCACAGTATACTAACCTCGAAAAAGGGCATAGCAAAATTAATTTAAAATGGGTGGCGAAAGCCAAACACACTCTGGCTAGGCTTATAAATGCCCTAGGGCAGATAGCCTAGTATGAACCTATGAACCTATGAACTTATGAACATGTAACATTGGCTTTGCACTCATTTTAATCTGTTGTGAGAAATGATGTATTGTTGTTTTACTTAATAACAACTGACCCTTGGCTGGTATTAAAATAGGAAATCCATGATGAAATGCACCATATTCTGGTATGTGTTTATGAATGTTTACTTTTGCAGCAGTCTCAGTGCAGTTACTGTCACCCACTGAGATGGTTCCATTTTGCTGAAAACATGTGATTCCTTGAACTATAGCAAATAACTGTACCCTTGGTTTACGTAGCTGCGCATTTACAACTTGGTCTCCTGTTTCATTTATTAATACTCTCCAGCTATTAGAAGTATCTAGTGGAATTGGCACCAGGAGCATGACCCCTGCTATTTTAGGCATTAAACTACATACCCAGCAATCAGCAACATTCATGCTTATTGCATACCAACATTGTCTTGCCAAAAACATATTTAAAGATGGTGACCAAACATGTTAATTTTTCTACATATCTTTACTCTCTCTCTCTCTCTCTCTCTCTCTCTCTCTCATGTAACTTTACAGTTTGATTAACAGGTTGTAAATACAATTTAGTGCTAAGTAATACAGTAATAGTTAACATGATAGCTATCATTGCCTTAAAAAACATCCTTCAAATAGAAATTCCATTGCTGAATTATTTTGCCTTTGATCATTCAAAACTGGATTTACAAAAGGATGCACTTTAAACTATGTCAATTTCATTATGTTTTCTCTGTGAGGGATGAGGGACCTACAAGAGAATACACTTGGTCAGATTTTCATTGCTGACTAGTTTTAACAACTTTTAACTGATCTTTATGTACCAACATTGTTTTGTTTCTCTTTTTTCCTTTAATTTTGTACACTAATGGTCCAATTTGTTCCACTACTTCAAAAGGGCCTAGCCAATTGCTATCCCATGGTCCTTCCATTTGGAATGTTTTTACTAATACTTTTGTTCCACAGGGAAGGTCTTCTTCAGGCTGTAATATTGGCACCTTTTTCCATAGGTGGAACACTTGTTCCCTTGCATTATAGTTACATACCTCAGTAAGTTGCTTTAGCCACTCTTGATGTTTGCTGATTTCTAACATGGGTCTACCATTAGATATATCTGGATCAAATGGCAATTGTACAGGCATTTTGTGACCTGTCATTATTTCATACAGGGAGATACCTGTTTTGATATTTGGTGTCATCTGAATACCCATTAAAATGCAGGGCAGATGGTGTACCCAAGTATTGCCCTTTTCCAGGCATGCCTGTTTTACATGTTCTTTTAACATCCGATTCATACTTCTACAATGCCATTGGATTGTGGATGGTATGATACATGAAACCTTTGCTGTATGCCTAACAAATTATATATTGGTTTAATGAGATCAATAACAAACTATGGGCCATTGTCTGATTCTATGACACATGGCCACCCTTAATGGCAAAAGATATTTTCCATAAAGCTTCTGCAGTTGCTTCTGCTCTCATTGTTTTAATAGGAATTGCTTCTACCCATTTTGAAAAGACATCCACTATTACTAGTAGGTATCTGCAACCTCCCTTTGCTGTTGGCAAAGGACCTGCATAGTCTATCTGAACTGCATACCATGGCCCATTCATTGGTTGCACTCGATGTAACTGAGGCTTTTTGCTTTTAGCATTTCCCTGCAAACAGATTAGACATTCTTCTACAATTAGCCTACGGACCTTTTTTATTTAATTTGGGTTCCAATAATTTTATTTTACAACCACCCATAGCTTATCAGCTCTTGCATGTCCCAATATTTGGTGATTTAACTTGACCAACTGTCATGCCAATTGAAATGGTACATATAGCAACTGTAGTCCCTTGGAGGTAGTGTATGCATAATACTCCCTTAGTGGTATTCCCACTAATCTGCACTGATCAATTCTTCTTTCATGCCTTGTTATATTTGAATATTTACAAGATCTCCCTCTATTGACTCTCTGTCTAGCTCTTTTAAGGCACTAACTTCTACACTGGTGTACACATATCCTGGAAGTTCCTTTCCATCTTGCCCTGCTTGTTTTGCCAATGTGCCAGCTAACACATTTAACCTGAAAGTTTAACTTGTCGGGTTTTGATGTGCTTTTACTTTTAAGATGCTGTACTGTCCCTGCTGATCCGACATTGTTATAACTTTATGTATGTCTTTTAATACTTCAGCATGCCACAATGGTTTGCCTTCAATGTTCACAAATCCTTGCCTCAACGAGGTGTCCATATGCAGTCTTAAAGAATTTACTACATAAGCAATGTGTAAGAAAATGTTAACAGCATTGTAATACTTTAGCAAATACATTACTGCCTTCAGTTCAGCTCTTTGAGCTAACATATGCCCTGATAACTTGATTAGTTTGGGAGAACCCAGTTGTGAATTCTCTGGAACTACAGCAAATCCTGTCCAGTATTTGCCTTTGTCCCAATACTGTGCTCTGTCTAAAAAGATGGATGGCTTAAAGTGGTCAAAATCAGATGTCAGAAATTGTACGTCAGGTGACATTATTTCCTCTAAGCATTTATGCTGTTTTCCTTCATGTCCCATGTGATTTGACAAATAATATTTGTCCTCTCTCTGAATTGTGACTGTTTTCATTCTGAAAAGTGCCATCCATTTTTCAAAGACTGCCTGACTAATACCATCTGTGATTTTATTAATTTCAAAATTGTTTACCAGAGCTATTTACTACTTGGTATGTTTGTACTATAATACTGGAAAATACAGTCAGATACCCAGTTTGCTTAATACCCCAGTAAATGGCTAATAACTGCTGTATGCAGTGCTGGTAGCCCAATTCCACTGGTGTCATCTTCCTACTACAGAAAGTAAATGGATGTAATGTTTTTTTCCATTCTGTTGTTGCCACCATGTGGCCATTCCTGTAATAGCACCACAGATAATGTTTTTTTTCCCTACTGCTGCCTGTAGCACAAACAGCAACCTTGGTGTGGGTGCTATTAATTCTGTAGCTTGTGCTAATTTTACTTTGTGAAAATACCTCATCCTCATGGGGTCCCCACTGTAAAAAAGTGGAGCTCTTCTGCTCTTGTAACATTTTGTAAAGAGGAGCAGCCACAGCTGCATAATCCTCTCTAAATTCCCTGTTGTAATTCATGATTCCCATGAATTTATGTACCTCTGCTATAGTCAGTGGCTTTTGCATTTGTAAAATGCCTTGCACACACATAGGGCAAGGAGACCTTCCTGATGGTCTTATAATAGTATCTAGAAACATAACTTCTTGTGACATAAACTGAATGTTTTCACTTTTAACCTTAAACCCTGCCTGCTGTAGAGTATGGTAAAATCTTTTAAGAAGCTGTACATGGTCTTCTACTGTGTCAGACTGAATCAATATGTCATCAGTGTAATGTAACACTGAATCATCCTTTTCCAAATGTTGCATAATGGATCCTACTGTCTGGTGAAAAATAACTGGGCTGTTTTGAAATCACTGAGATAATCTTGTCATGACATATTGGTGTTTTTAAAATGTAAACGCAAATCGTGGTCAGTCTTTTTTCCTGAGTGGTACTGAAAAAAAGCCATTTGCTAAATTTATTACTGTAAACCACTTACTTTGTGGCTTAATATGTGCAGCCAACTCTGGAACTCACAGAATAAAATGCGTTCTAGGAGCTGTGTATTGATTAACCTTCCATAAATCAATAACAAGATGATAACTATCATCTTTTTTCTTGACTGGCCAGATTGGTAAATTTGTGGGACTGTTGCCCTTTTGTATAATTCCTTCTTTTTCCTATTCTGCAGTACATTTTTCCATATGTTCTTCTGCCTCCCTAGGAATGGGATATTGTTTTTTTGAAATGGTGGTATATAATCCTGACCACTACCCACCCCTACTGGCATTTCTACTTTTCCACAATCACTGGGACCCTTGGACCACAGGATTGGGAATTACTCTTCTAAATGTTGCCACACATTCCCACTGTCTGTATTCACATATCCTGTAGGTTTGTCAGGTTTTTCAGGTAGAGAGATTGCACAGCAACCTGCACTTTTCTCTCCCTCTCCTTTCTTCCTGTCTCCTATCCACAGAATACTGTTAGGCAAGTCAATTACTATGCCTAAGTGTTCTAGAATGTCCATAATAATAATGGTAGCTGAGCAGGATGGATTCATTAAAAATGTAGCCTTCCACGTCTGTCCTTCTTGGTTAAATTTTATGTCTACATCTTGGCTACTCACTGCATAGCATCCTGTGTCATTAAATGCTGAAATGCAAACCTTTTTTATAGGATTTACAGGTAACTGACTGTTTGTAATGGATACTGCTGCTCCTGTGTCTAATAAGACATTTTTTCCATAGTGACCTCTCTACCCAGATATCAATCAGTGGTCATCCATCTTGACCCTTTTTAAAAGTAGTCAGGAAAGATACCAGAGTAGGGGGAACACCCCTACTGTAAGGAGATCCACTCATCCTCCCCTTTATTGTCAAATGCAATATGACACACTGCATGTTCTTGCTTGTCATCTTCCTCTGTGTCTGAGTTATCTACATATTTAGGTTTTTCAATCTCTTTTCATACAATTGCTGCCTAGCCATCCCTTCTGCCTGCTGTACCAAATGTTTTGGATTTACAGGTGAGGCTGCTTGAAAGTCTATGGGACATACATCCCCTTTTCCTGTGTATTGATGGCCCTTGCACCACCAGACCACTAAGATCCAGCAACAAAAATCACTTGCAGGTCACTAAAGCCAATAACTGTGCTGGTGAAGCACTATTCTTTTGCACCATAGCCAAATTCTGGAACTCCCTCCCACCCACAATTACCTCTGTACCATCATGCATCCACTTCAAAACTTTACTAAAAGTGCACCTAAAAACATGCTGGCTATGCCCTTGCAACTCCCACTCTAATATCACCCACCCCATCCACCCACTACCTTTCTTTCCACCCCACTAACTACCTTGATTATAGCAAGCTCGGATGCTCATAAGCCTACTACTTATTATACAGCAGGAACTTCTTATTGTAACAATTGTTAATGTCTGTTTTGCACTTCTCAGATAAAGATTCTAGTTGTCTACTGATGTACTATGTTATTCATCTGTAACTATGTTTGTAATTAATTGCTATGTTAATCAAATTGTTAATTGCTATGTCAATCCAATGTAACCACTGTCTATATATTTTAACTGTGGAGCTTATCTCCCCGGGCCTCCGCTGAAAATGGACCTACATCCAGTCGGACACTCCCGGTCAACAAATGTAAATAAATAAATAAATAAATAAAATTATAGCTGTCTTTACCAATATTGTAAGGTCTCTGTGCATAGACATGTTTTTCTGACTTTCCTTGCAAATTTTTTGGCTCTTTTTTTTGGAAACACACCCTGTTCTTCCTTCTTTATATGCCAAACTTTGTAATGATTACAATGTTGCTTAACATGCCCTACTTTCTTACAAAAAAAAAAAACATGTTGGTGCCATTTGATCATTACCTGTGCCTGATCCTGGTGCTACAGACACAGGAACAAGAGCTGGTGGTGCAGACGCACCTCTACCTGCTGGTGGTTGTTCACACCACCATTGCTTTCCCCAATTTTTAACCTCACCAATCACCTCAAATGGCTCA
Organism: Protopterus annectens; assembly: GCF_019279795.1. Taxonomy (NCBI): domain Eukaryota; kingdom Metazoa; phylum Chordata; order Ceratodontiformes; family Protopteridae; genus Protopterus; species Protopterus annectens. The sequence goes on along the minus strand of NC_056739.1, from coordinate 1,451,930,039 downwards.
CAACCCTCTCCTAATGCAAAGATATGGTGTAAGTATAATGTCCCATCATCAGCCATAGTCCATCCCTCATTAGTTTTTGTACCAAATCAGTGAGGGTATCTGAATTTTCTTCATAAATGCATTCAATATCCCCTGGGACCCCTTTTACTTGCTCTAAAAAGCAATGGATTAACTGTTTTTGTATTTCTGTATTTTTGCATGTCCCTATCTGGCATTTGATATATTATCTGAAATGCAAGTCTGAAGTGTTCAGCTTGTTCCATTGATTTATCTGAGATGGTGATTTTGAAATTATCTAGCAGCTTAGCTGTGAGAGGCTGCCTTGTGTATATGCCATAACAATGGCTGTCATACATCCTACTTTACTGTTTAACTGATAATCATCTTTCTTTAACTGAATGAAAGTTTTAAAACATTTGGAAATAAAAATCCCGAAACATCTAAGTAATGCATCTGTCCATATATCAGATCCTGCTGTGTATGCTAACCATTCTTCAAATGCAAGTATATTGTAAAATATTCCTTTTTTATCATTCCACTGTGGTAAACTTTGTAATAATCTAGACTGTGTATACATATCTGCAGTGGTTTTCTGTTCTATAACTTGTACTGGTTTTATATTTTGCAATTCTTCCTTAAGTTTGGCTATTAGAATGGTGTTCTGTAAATTAGTATCTGTTAGTTCAGTTAACTCTTCCTCCTTATCTTGTAAACACATTTTAGGGTCTGCATTCTCTTTTTGCAATTATTTACAGGATTTATGATACTTTTTATTAGTATCCTCTGTTGACTATAGGGCCCCTATGCATTTTTGACAGAGTTCTTGTATATCATTTCTGAACTTTTTGAACTCACCTTGTTTGTCTTTTAAGAATGTGCTAAATTTTTCTGTTAAATTATCATGACCCTTGCCCCTGTCCTTGGGGTCACCATCAGTGGCTTCATTCCACTGCTGTACATAATTTTTATAGGGTGTAACAAGATCTATAAAGAATTCTGTCAGTAATAGATTTGACTGCTGTTCTAACTCTGAGATTAATGCACTAACAGTGCACAATTGTTTAATATCTGGTTATAATGTAAGCATTTCACCTTTGCTGGTTCATCACCAGTAAAAGGTTTGTCTTTGCAGTCTAACCTTTGAACAATGGCCTGCACTGTATTTTTATGGCATTGCACACAAAAAGCAGTTTCAGATGATTCACACAATAAACATTTACTATGACATGTCACATTTTTTGTTTTAGATACCAATCAAATGTTAAAACCCACTTACTTAATGCTTGAACATCAACTTGCCCTAATAAGGCTTTACACTCACTAATGTGCTGAGTATACCAACATTGCATTTTTTTTCCATATTTTGTCTGGTTGGTCTGAGACATTAAGAGTAAAGCTTTGTTTAAATGTTTTACTACAGTCCCTAATGGCATCAATGCTTATATGTGACAGAGGAAAAAGAGTTCAGGAAGCAGGTGTAGAACAGCTAAACGTACTGGTAAACCAACACAAAATTAAATCCAGTAACAAAAAGGTGCAGCATGACCATTCATGTAAAACAAGGTTTATTACTTCAAGCTTTTAAGTTGAAACTTGAAAAAGAGTTTCAACTCAAAAGCTTGAAGTAATAAACCTTGTTTTACATGGATGGTCGTGCTGTACCTTTTTGTTACTACAGAGGAAAAAGGTCTTACCACTTAGCAAGAGAACAGGTAATCAGGCTGTTGTTGCAGATGTCTGGAATATTTTCCATAGCCACTCGAGAAGCTGATGAAACAAAGCTGGCAGTGGACAACTTCAAAACCTTGTTCTTCGCCTGACTTGGAGAATTTATGGCACTGCGACCTATCTGCACGGCAGTCTCACTCTGGATTTAGATGACTGAAAACTGTGCTGCTGCAAGCTGTATAAAGCTGGAGTGCTCCTATTTAGGACTCACTTGTCTTGCTGACTGTTTACTGTTGAATCAGAGTCTGGTTATAACACAGAGTTTTGCATCACTGCATCTGCAGTCTGTTTAAGGCACTGAGCTTTGCAAACTACACACTGATAAAGAAATGTACTTTGCAGCACAATACAATTTTACTTTTCACGCAGTTACTGTTAACTTAATTCTTATAACAAACGACACATACTACTGTGACAGCTTTTAGCTTAGATGCACAAGGTTTACTTCTCGATTAGTATAAATGTCTATTCTCCTACAGGATACCTCAGAACAAGTGTGTTCCTACAAATACCTCTAACACAGCTTGATTTTTACAGTCTATTTATACTTTTCTTGGATCCTGTTTTTCTTCTTGGTATCTCTCTTTAGACTTTGTAGGGGAGCATCTGTTAGGAAACACTTCTGCTGATGCTTGTAAGAAAGCATATAATAATTTACTTTTCAGACTTGTTTTTAAGGAAATATCTTGTGAGAAAGCACATACAAACTTTTTGTTGATATTGTGAAAAAAACATGTTTTTAAGGAAACATCTTATTAGAAAGCACATACTGCTGAATTTGTAAAAAGCATGTCCATTCATCTGTCAAACTTCTTCCTGATATTGTGGGAAAGCATACAGAATTTTTTTTTACAGTTTCTGCTGATTCTGTAAGGAAACGCTCATTAACAGATGTTCTTTGTTTTTTAAAACACGGTCAGGGTTATGTCACATAGTATGGATGCTCATTATATATTGCTAAGATCTATTCCTACATTTAAGCAAACTTTTTATTTTATGCCTTATTTATTTTGTATATTTGTAACAGAATTGATTTCAACCTTTATTAACTGTTTAGCACATTCTAACCTTGATAACTCATTGGACTCAGTGTCTTTAATCTTTGATGTAGCATGCAAGTCTTCTCCTTGCCCTCCTTTCCATTTACATTCTTTCCTCACCACTTCACTCTTTAGTTTCAGTTTACCAGTCCCTTCATATGTATCTTTGTTATGAATTTAAGGCAAATAATCCTCAGTCCCTCTTCTTAAATATTGCAGTTTTCTGACAACAGCGTTCCTGTCTTTTCTGATTTTCATAGTTGCTTTCTCCACTTTGCTCTTACATTACTTTACCAGCTCCCTTAATCATCTGTGTTTTTAGCCAGACTCTTTTGCCAGTCTTAATCACCTTGCATTAAACATGTACAGTTGTATACTCTGGTATCACTTATAATCTCTATATGCTCCTGCATAAATATCTGGCTTATATTCACCTTTGATACTACACATACTCATCATCTCACCTTTCTCTCAGCATCATCCCAAAATACTGTCCTTATTTATCTTGTTTGTCTCATGTTGAATTTTCTCCTCATTTCCCAGTTCATATCCCTCTCAAATTGTCCCACTTAACTAGCATATGTCTGTCAATGCATTTACTTATTTATCTTTCATTATTTTTCATTGTGCACCCTAAAGTTAGGCATTCATTTTGTCCTCTTTCATCCACTGATAATTGTTTTATGCTAATACACACTTTTGGAAAAAGGATATCAACATTCACTTTCTCCATTCTATTTATCAGACTTTCTTTTCCATTTATTGTACTTCCCTGCTTCCATAGGAATCTACTACATTCTGTTTTTATGCCCTCTTTGTTCTTATTTCTGCCCCTTACTAGAATAAATCTATGCCCACAATATCCCCTCCTAATTTTATATTCCATCTCCAAGATTGCATTACAGTGGGGAAAGAACATATTCGCTCATCATGATCATGACTGTACCATGATCTGTAACATAAGAGATGGTGCTTTTCCAACAGCTGATTTTTACTCAGCTGTACCTGCTGCTGTGGGATTGATGATTTGTACTGCCAATCAAAATAGATGCTGCCATACAGATATAGATATAGATATAGATATAGATTTTTTTTAATTTCTTTCCCAAATACTCAATTTCTCTTTAACAATCTCTTTAGTTATGTCCCATTCCTCAAATCCCTGATACTTCACTTCTTGTTTTAATACATTTCATATCAATCATCCTATTATTATCTTTCCATTCTCAGTTTTACTAGAACTTCTTTTTCTTAATCCATTTAAGCCATATTATTTAAAAATGTCTAAACTGTCTTAACCTGCCAAATATCCCCTTCACGTCTTTCTCCATGAGACTATAGCCATCACCAAACTGACAGAAGTAGACATTCCATTTACATACACTTCTTTTGATGTATGATTTCTCTCAGTCTTCAAGCCAAAATATTCAGTGCCAGTAAACATAGACCAAGCAGCAAGGATTGTGATTGATTCTTTTCTTTCTGTGCCTTTATTTAATAGGTAGGACACCACAGGATCACAGCTTCCAGTTTCATCTTACAATATATAATTTCCTCTGACTTTCTGAAATTTCTTCTACATTTGTTTTCTTGAGTATCTTCTTCAGGAAGGACCATTTTATTAATTCCAGCACAAGATAACGTCCCACATACTTTCAAAGTCTATTCTTCATATAAATGTGTGAAATAGTCACCAGTCTTAATAAAAAGAATGTATCCACTATGGAATGATGGGTTGGCAGCAATGTCTAAACTTGCCTTCAATTCCATTGCCTTAATCTTCAAATACCCATTATTTTTTATTTTTGCTTGTAGGTACATGCTTTTATAGTTTTGCATTCTTAGATAAAAAGAACACTCTGTTTTTTCTCATTGACTTTAAAATGTTTCCCTGACCTCACCTGTTATGCAGTTCTCCTCCCTTCAGTTTTAATACACTATTAGAAAAGCATCTAATAATGTTTTTTTTTTTCCTCACAGTCTGCAACCCCTTTATTGCTCCCATACTCTTCTTAGGATATCTGACAGTCCAGTGCTTCCTTCCCTTTTCATAAATTTCTATTTTGAATAGTTTTATAGAACTTGCCATTTAAAAACCGAACATTTCTAAATGAACTAATTAAACTGATTATTGTACTAACAATGTTGTACACCACGTTTGCTGGCTTATATCACACAAAACTACTCATAGGATGGCAGAATGATGCTGTGTTGTGTGCATGTAGGCTTTTAGCATTCTTAAACTGCAGAAAGGGTTATGTTTGCACTGTTTGTTTAATTATGTCATTTAATTCATTTTCTGTTTGCATAAGACAATGACGTAAATTAGAGTGTTTTTCAAATTAATATGATGATGATGATCAAGCACCATCTGTTTTTTCCTCTCTGGGAATATTTGGCATATTCTGTACTGAAAAATTAATGTTACATTTAAAACATAGGGCCGGATTCATGAAGGCTTGCATGCAGTCTAAGAGTAGTGTAAGACGTCAGACAGGCAATATGTCTACCGAGCGATTCAACAATAGCCGGCAGGGGCGTGCATGAGAGCTCCTAAAACTACTCTTGCACGGACAGTGTTATGGTATGCAAATTACCTCATTTGCTGCTGAAATGTATGCAAATGAGGTAAATTTGCGATCCAGGAACCACTAACCTGTCCGTGGAAGAGAAGTGTTATTTGCAGAAATGTACTCCATTGGTAATGGAGTACCGTTCTGCAAATAGCTAAACAGAACTATGACAGCTACAGATAAAGGATGCATCCAGTTGAGGAAGCATGCCAATGGCCAAGTATAATGCCATTGGCATTTTTATAGGATGAAAATTAATAAAAATTAATTTTTATTTTTTTTCCCGATCTCCGATGTTTAAGCATAGTGCAGCACCGCACAAACGTGCAGTGCTTTAAAAACCAGAAAATAATTAAAAAATAGCCAAAACTAGGCATGTTTAATAAAAAGATTATTCTGCCATGCAGGTGAATGGCAGGCTGAAGACAACATGGCTACTGAGTAGTGGTTGCTAAGGGGGGAAGCTCAGTTTGAGAGATGTAACCAAGCATTAGTAGGCAATCCTATGCAAATGAGGATAAGGATAGTGAACCCCAATTTTCCCTGGCATGTGAGCCATGTCCCTAGAGTGTAAGTGTAGGAGTACGGGAGTAGTAGAGTAGAAGATAGGTGACATCATGAGGGGGTATGTCTGAAAGACTGTAAGCTTATTGGAGCAGAGTGGCTTGTGTTTGACATGAGTTGCTCAGGATTGCAAAAGGTGTGTCTACAGTTGTCCTAGCTAAAACCCAGAAACCGAAGGTGTATGCCGTTGATATATCTGAAATTTCTTGCAAACGTGCTTACACCGTGTGCGTGCCTGTAAGCCTGCGTAAGCCTGTGTGGGCACGTGTGCACCCATCTAAGCCTGTGTAAGCCTGTGTAAGCCTGTGTGCGTGCATGTGCGCTCGTGTGTGCGTATTTGCATTTGTTTGTGCGGTGCTGCCCCTTGTGGAAACAGAAAGGGAAAAGGAAACAAAAGAAGTAGTAGGAAGTTAACCAAGGAGAACTAGCAGAGCTGCCAGGTGAAATAAATCAGAATAAGCCAATTACACAGGCAGTACACTAGCCAAGCCCAGCCCAGCACTTAAAACTCTGCAAACAATATTGCCCCATGTTTTTCTCAAAAACACTGCAATACTGCAGTATACAAAGAGTGAAAACTTAAAAAGCTTAACTCAGACAAAAAAATGTTAGGGGCTGTCATTGCTATTATAAGCCAACATGTGCAAGATGCTGAGGGTGGTGCCATTGGGAATGCTGCTGAGCAACCCACAGTGAGGAGACGGAGAAAAGTGTACATACCCAGGGTAACCTACCGGGTGCTACATGAGCTGGAGATAGTGGAGTGCTATAGAGTGGACAGAGACCTCCTACAGCAAATTGTTGAGCTGTGCAGGCCATGCCTCACACTCAGAACCAACAGAGGGGAACCCATCCCAGTGGAAACCAAGGTATGTGTTGGCCTAAGAATACTAGCAACAGGTACCTTCCAGAGACCAACTGGTGATATGATGGGGATTTCACAGGCATCAGCATCCAGGGTACTGCACCAGTTCCTGAATGCCATGTCAGCACATGTCGGTGATCATGTATATTTCCCCAATTCCTGTGAGGCATTGGCCAGCAATATGCATCTTCTCCAGCAAATAGCAGAATACCCTGAGGTAGTGGGTGCAATAGTCTGCACGCACATACACATCAGAGCACCAGCCAGTGAGCGGAGTAGGGCCTACATCAACCACAAGGGCTTCCCCTCCATCAACTGCCAGGTCCTGTGCGATGCCCAGGGCATAATACTGAATGTGTGTGCTGGCTGCCCTGGAAGCTACCACGATTCCCATATCTGGCATCTGACGCAGCTGCACCAGACATTAACCAATGGGGACATCCCTGATGGTCACCTAGTGGGGGATGCTGGATATGCACTGGAGCCATGGCTGATGACACCCATCAGAAATGCACACACACCTGAACAAGAACTCCATAATGAGGCACATGCACAAACACGAAATGTAATCGAGCATGTGTTTGGGATGCTCAAGTCACGGTTCCGGTGCCTGGACACATCAGGTGGAGCCTTGCAGTACTCACCAACTACATGTACCCAAATTGTCATGGTATGTGCCATGCTACACAATATGATCCTGCGAAAACAGCTGCAGCAGGAACAGCATGGAGCAGGGCCAAACAGCCCCCCACCATTGCCAAGGCCATCACAGGCAGAGCGTGACTCGGAGGAGGAACAACCTGAGCCTGCCCCAGTAGGCAGAAGGAGGCATGCCCAGTATGCCTTGGCCTTGGCAAAGAGGCAAAGCATAGCACATACACTGGCTCAGTAGGAACCCTGGAAATGATACCTCTCTCTGACTCGCACATAAAATAAAAGGGATGCTTAACTTGACACTACCTGTTTTCAAACATGTATAGGGAGTGTACTATGTGCATCCAACATAGGCAGCCCTGCAGCACCACCTGAGGCATGATTGCCATGTTTTAAGCAATATAAAGCAGTGCTAAGCAGCTTTTACCACTATTTAGTATATGTAAACAAAATTGCCCGCGCTAACTAGCGCAACGTCGGGCAACGTTGAGCAATGTTGGGCAAGGTCGGGCAAAGTTAGGTAAACATGCTCATATTTGCTTTACTGTTCCTTAAGCAGTCTGGTCTGCCCAGCATGAAAATAAAAAGCAGTGACAGGGCTCGAATCCAGTATACTGTGCACTACTCTGGCTAGGCTTATACACTCTGGCTAGGCTTATAAATGCCCTAGGGCAGATAGCCTAGTATGAACCTATGAACCTATACTATCCTCGAAAAAGGGCATAGCAAAATTAATTTAAAATGGGTGGCGAAAGCCAAACACACTCTGGCTAGGCTTATAAATGCCCTAGGGCAGATAGCCTAGTATGAACCTATGAACCTATAGTCAGAGTACTAAACCACTAAGCCATGACAGCATTTCACTGGCACAGACACAGCAGGACAATTGTACACTAATGCAAACACAAAGAAATGCTGTATCATGCCCCTAACAAGGCATATGGGTAACCTCCCCCACAGGCCTATGCAGACAGAGAACAGCAGGCCAGGCGGTGTGATGTGGGTTGGGTAGGCTCTGAAGTCGCAATCTAATATATGTGACATTGGAAGCTAAGACCTGTAGTACAGTAGTATGCCTCAAGCCAATATGATAGGCAACAGTACAGACTGAAATGGTGTACCTTACATAGCAGTGCAGGCCTAGAAAATGTGTATAAGTGTCAGGTGAACCCCTCATCCTATGTACACCCACAGTAACAATCAGGTGTGCCCCCGGGTAGAAATGTACAAAGAATAGTGTCCCCCCTGTATGTAGAAATGTTGATAAGTCTATGCAAAGTGTCTCATGGAAGCCCTGCAGGCATAGCATGATCCCTGTTGATTTATGACACAAAGGTGAGCCCTACAGTAAAAATACAACTTGATTTTCCACACACATATAGTATAAATGTCTATACTGGGTGTGCTCACACACTTCAACAAATGTAGTGGATTTCAGTCAGCAACATACTGAAAGGTCATACTGGGCATACTCACACACTTAAATAAACAAAGCAAATGTCAGGCAAAAACATACTGAAAGGTCATACTGGGCATGTTCACACACTTAGTCCATGTCTGAGTACAGCAGTGGGCCACACCTATCTGGCAGTTGCATGTTTTACCCCAGGAACCTGTCACTATTCACAAATCCTGCCTTGTGCACACAGTTATATGAAAACAGACACATATAATATATTGGAACCCTGTCATAATCAAACTACATACCACAAGTACTTAAGTTGTTCACAGAAAGTGAAAAAGCAAAGAAGATCAATAAACCTGCAATCAGTATCATCAATAAACAATGTGCACTCCAAACATTATCCAAGCCATGTTCTGGCAAAAGAATCTGTGAAGGAGTCCATAGAGAACCATGATGCTTCCTTCCGCTATGTCATAAATAGCAATGTACACTCATATATGTCCTGAGTCAGTGCAAACTGTAAATGACTGACATTGCCAACATCCTGTCAGACAGGCTCATACATACATACCCCCCTCTCACTGACAAAAGGCCCTATCATCATACCTGGAGATTGTGAAAGCACAGATATCACACATAGAATGGGTAAACAGCTCCTTCCAAACCTGAAAACATGGTGTCTATGGGATTACATTGTTTCCCTAGCTGTGTCATAAGTGAACTCCAGAACAAACAGACCCTGCACCTGAACAGTCTGTTGAGCCTCACCCTCTGTACAGGATATGAAACTGTTGAATGTGTTACAGCAACATTTGGCACACTCAACAAGTGTTGGTGCACAATAGACCATGGGAACTATTGTCATATAAGCCTATTAAGCCTAATCTGCAAGGCCATGGAGTCCATCATGATGGAACTCATAAACAGAGCTATTGGGAGCCTACAAACACCCAACCCTACCAATTTTGGTTTGGTCAGGGGCAGATCATGGTTCCCAAACCTGCTAGACTGTTTTCAAGGCAGTCACCCAGGACATACATCAATGAAATGAGCTACACACGTCCCACATAGACCTTGAAAAGCCCTTTACCAACATCCCAGACACATGTCGTATCCACAAAATCAACAACCTGTGCATAAATATGTCTGTCATCTGATGGATTGCCAACTGGGGCACAGATAGATCACACAAGGTAAGAATTGTGGTCTCCTGTACAAGCTGGTAACAACCGCTGTCCCCCATGGCTCAGTCCTGGGACCCCTCCTGTCTGGTGTGTACTTTTCAGAAATACAGTCAAACACACGAGGGCTATGTTTAGCAAAGTTTGTGGATGACTGCCAAAAAGTTGTCATAATCGATGTTTGGGACAACAGAGACATCCTTAAAAAGGGTCTCAGTCAGATAGATGTGGTGTCAAAATTATGGCCTCGTGCTACAGTCATACAAATACCACATAGGTGCCAACACCCTAAATATGGAGGTGATAATAAGGGATCTATGGACTCATGTGGATAGTCATCTCTACTTCCAGAAACACTTTCACAAAGTGGTCAGAAAATCATGCTATGTGTTCCCACAAACTGCCAAGGTCTTTGCATGTAGGTCAAAGGAGGTTCCCTCTACTCATCAGTCATCAGACCCATCAGAGAGTACCACAACAGACTTGCGATGAATCCGACTAGGCACCTTCAGCAGCTGGAAAGACCACTGAAGTACCTCAACAAGAGGATTACTGGCCTCAAACAGTTGCCCCATGAAACAAGACTGAATTTAACTCAATCTGTACTCTGTTGCATACTGTCTACTCAGGAGATCTCTGCCCAACAGACAGGTCCATGTCATGGCAACACTCAGATCTGCTCTGAGTTACAGCTCAATGGCACTAAATATACAGACCCAACTGATATTGCCAACATCCTGGCAGATAGGATCAGTGCTAACTTTACCCCACTCTCACCCATGAAAGAGCACATCTCTATAATGGAAGACTGAAAAGTTGCTGTCATGACGGCTGCACAGGTAAAAAACACTCTCCAAAGCCAGTATCACAGCATCCATGGGACCAGATAACTTCCCAGGCTGTGTTCTACACAAACTACAGAACGAACAGGCACCACGCCAACTTACCATGTTCAGTCATAGCCTCACCTCAGGCTTTGTGCCTGCTAAATGGTGCACAGCAACGGTTATCCCACTACACAAGGGTGGAGACACCACGGACCCCAGGAACTAGCGCCCCATTAGCCTGATGAGCCTGCTCTGCAAGGCCATGGAATGTATCATCATACAACTTATAAAAAAAGACATTGGTAATCTCCAAACTCTGGACCACAACCATGTTGGGTTTGTAAAATGCAGATCATGTCTCCTAAACCTGATAGATGACATTGAAGCAGTCAATAGAACCGTAGACAAGGGTAAGGTGGTTCACACAGCCTATGTAGATCTTGCCACGGCTTTCAACACCATCTCCCACTCTGGAATTATAGATAAACCCACTAAACTAGGTATACATTGCTATGTCACAAAATGGGTTGCCAACTGGCTCACTGACAGAACACACACTGTGAAAGTAGCAGACTCCAAGTATGACTTTGGACCAGTGACAAGTGCAGTACCACAGGGTTCAGTCCTGGGTCCTGTCCTGTTTTGTATCTACTTCTCTGAAGTAAACTTTAACATGGAAGGTCTGTGGCTAAATGAAGTTTCCAGATGACTGCAAACTAGGAGCCATAAGTGTAAATACTAAAGATGTCGACATCCTACAAAAGGGCCTCACTGAGACAGATGCCTGGTGTCAAAGCCATGGCCTCAAGCTCAATGCCAAAAAGTGCATTGTCACCCCCTTTGGTAAAAACTCTGTAGCCATGAACTACAACATAGACGGTAGTATACTTAACACTGAAAGTGTGATAAGAGACCTTGGGTCACAGGTGGACAGTGGACACACCTGTGATAATCACATCCCCACAGCAGTCAGGAAATCCTTCTATGTGGCACACCTCATCACAAAAGGTGTCTCATGCAGAATAGAAGAGGACATTGTTCCCCTCTACTCATCACTCACTAGATCCATAACAGAGTATAATGCCCCTTTTGCTATGTACCTCACAAGACATCTACAACAACTGGAAAGCCTGCAGCAATACCTCACAAAGAGCATTAGTGGCCTGAAATACATGCCATACACAGACCATCTCAAAATGCTCCAGCTGTACTCTCTCGCATATCGCCTACTCAGAGGTGATCTCTGCCTAACATACAAAGCTATGTCAAACACAGAGCTGTTGGACATGCTCCACATAAAACACTTACAATCCCTCTGATCTTCAGCCCCAAAACCATGAGTGAAATACAAAAGGAAGGGGTGTATCCATTTACCTTATGGATACTCACACCTTCAGGCTAGTGGCACAGTATGAGGCCTTGGAGACCATGCAATTGCAACTAACATTGGGCAAAGCTGTTTATCAGATTGTAGCCTGCTACAGATCACTTACCTTGTCTCAGGAACCTCACTCAGTATTCCTGAGAACAGTGGTAAATATAAAGGTCCTATCAAACACCATTATATGAGGAGATTACAACTACCCAAACATTGAGTGGGAGAATTACTTGTGTACAACGTCCTTTGCCCAATGTTTCCTAGAGTTTAAAAACTCAAACGCCCTGGAACAGCTGGTCACCACGCCTACTAGAAGTGACAACATACTGGTCCTGATCATCACCAACATGGGGTACCAGTGTTCCACAACAGAGATAAACCCCTCGCTGGTAATATCAGATCATAAAGTAATCACACTGGACATCCACATCCCACCCCCCCAGTCAAGGAAACCACTGTGAAGACATTTTCAAAAGCAAACTGCACACTTCCCAAGACTAAAGTGGAAAGTTCCAAAGCTCCCTTGCTATAGGATAATACTATACAATCTGCTGAATCATTTACAAGTGCATTCTATGAGCATCTACAGGGATGCATGGATCGAGACATCCCAAATAAAACCAAGATGCACTCCTCCAAAATTAAGAAACCAATCTAGTGGGCGTTGCCCATAAATAAGCTATACAACAGAAGGAGGAAACGAACACATGATAGAGCAAACTTCACAAAAGGAAAGGCATCACTAATCATTATTAGGAAGAAACAATGATCGCTCATAAAATAATCCAAGGCCAGTTTCTAAAGACAAATTGCTAAGGAATGTAAGAATAACAACCACAAAGCCTTCGTTAGCTATACCAAACATTTAGGGGCAACTTCCAAATATGCTGTCAGCTACTGCAAAATGACAAGAAATACACTGAACCAACTTACATTGCCCACATCCTGGGGGACAAGTTCAGTGCAAACTCCCCCCATCACCCCCAAAAGGGCCTGTGTGCATCCCAGAAGAATTCAGAGCCCCAGACTTCATGGACATGCAGGTAAAAACAGCCCTCTCCAAAGCTAAGAACACAGCATCAATGGGACTGGATGGTGTCCCATGCTGCATCTTACACCAGCCCAAAAAGGAACTACACCCTCACCTACATTCACTGTCCAGACTCAACCTTACCACAGGCTATGTACCGAAAGAATGGCATACAGCAACAGTCATCCAGCTCCACAAAGTGGGTGCCACAACAGAACCTGGAAACCATTGCCCTATAGGCCTACTCAACCTGGTCTGCAAAGCTATAAAGCAAATTATCATGAAACCCATAAACAGAGACATTGGGGACCTCCAGACACTGGACTCTACCCAACTTGGCTTTGTTAAAGGCAGATCCTGCCTCCTAAACCTAGTTGACTTATTTGAAACAGTTACCAAGGACATAGATGGAGGTGAAAGTAGTCCACACAGCCCACTTGGACCTCACTAAGGCCTTTCAACACCATTCCCCACTCTGGCATCATGGACAAGCTTACCAGCTTGAACATTAACAGCTATGTCACAGGATGGGTGGCCAACTGGCTCACAGATCAAACACACATGTTTAGAGATGCGGGTGCCATGTCCGACTAAACAAATGGCATCCCACAGGTCTTGGTCCTGGGACCCCACCTGTTCAGTAGATACTGCTCATAGGTACAGGCAAACACGGGAGGAGTATGGATGAACAAGTTTGCAGATGACTGCTAACTGTGGTCCATAATCAACTCTACGGCTGACACAGACATCCTCCAGAAGGGTCTTACAGAGACAGATACCTGGTGTCAAAACAATGCCCTCAAGCAGAATGCCAAAGAATTCATAGTCATCCCCTTTGGATAAAACAAAGTGCACACAAATTACCACATAGGTGGTAATCCAGTATGTACGGAGAAAGTAATTATGGCCCTGGGGACCCAGGTAGATAGTAAACTCTCCTTTGATGATCACATGGCCAAAGTGTTTGGAACTTCCTCTTATGTAGCCCACCTAATGTCACCTGATGTAACCCACTTTGTCTAGTCTGATGATGTCACCATCCTACAAATATACCTGTGGAAAAGAGAACTCCCATTAATGTGTTTAGCACATTGTGTAAATGCATACTCTTCTAGTATCATACAGTAGTAAGGTAGGGGTTTGAATCCTGCACTTAACAGTTGTGTGTGTATCTCCTTGGAGAGGCGCAACCTTTTTGGAGACTACTAAAACACCTTAAAAGTGGTATACTTATCTTTGTCAAGTCTGATGATGTCACCATCCTACAAATATACCTGTGGAAAAGAGAACTCTCAGTAATGTATATAGCATGTTGTGTTAATGCATACTCTTCTAATATCATAAAATAGTTAGGTAAGGGTTTGAATCCTGCACTTGACAAGTGTGTGTGTGTGTGTGTGTGTGTGTGTGTATCTCCTTGGAGAACACCAACCTTTTTGGAGACTACTAAAACACCTTAAAAGTGGTCTACTTATCATTGTCAAGTCTGATGATGTCACCATCCTACAAATATACCTGTGGAAAACAGAACTCCCAGTAAAGTGTATAGTGTGTCGTGTTAATGCGTACTTCTCTAGTATCATAAAGTAGTTAGGTAGGGGTGTGAATCCTGCCCTTGACAAGTGTGTTTGTGTGTATCTCCTTGGAGAGGAGCAACCTTTCTGGAGACTAGTAAAAGACCTTAAAAATGGTATACTTATCTTTGTCAAGTCTGATGATGTCACCATCCTACAAATATACCTGTGGAAAGAGACACTTCCAGTAATGTGTATAGCATGTTGTGTTAATGTGTACTGCTTTATTACCATAAAGTAGTTAGGTAGTGGTTTGAATCCTGCACTTGATGAGTGTGTGTGTGTGCTCTATGTGTGTGACACTGTTGATTAATGTGTTGTGGGTTTTGATTTTACTACTGTATGACATATCACTATGACAACAGTATGTGCATTGCACGTCAGGTAGCTGTGTGGCAAATACATATACATACATGTGACCTCAATTATTTCATAGGTGGGAACCCTGCTTTCTCCATGAACACACCTGTTATCTTTGCCAGAGTGTGCTGCCGCTTTCCAGACCTTAGGTCACATCTGTATGCTTGTGACAAGCCCAGCCACTGCAGTGATCCCTGGCCTAGGCCATCTGTGTCACACACACTCATTACGGTTTCTATTGAATAGTGTGAGTGAGGGTTTATGCCTGAGGTATATTTCAGACCTGTTCAAACACAGCAAAGTCTGTCAATGATGGCTATTCATTATAGGTGTACAACAACCTTTGTGGATATGCACGCAGACCCCTTATTGCATATGTGATCCACCGAGGGATTTCACAATACCTTTGGACATGTGATTACCAAAGGAGAGATGATGTAACACTTGGCTGTATGTACACATCGGTACCTGTTCAACATGTTGGGGGCTACTACCTATGTGGTACTGTGGGGATACTATGTTTTGTAAAGGTGAATGACTATGCTTTAGTTGGCTTATAGCTTTACAGCATGGGTTTGACAACAGGTATCTGTCTGTATGATACTCTTGTGGAGGATGTGTGTGTGTCATTTGGAGAATGCATTATAGGCCACAGTATGCATTTCCAAATGTGGACAGACATATCCCTACTGTGTTTGCTTGTACCTAAGAGAGTTATATGCCAAACAGGAGTGGTCTCAGGAATAGGTGCAGGTGAATACCACTGGTTACTGGCATAGTATAGCAGCTGAAGGATCCAAATGTTACTGTGTGTCCTACATCTGTGTGTCAGTTGTCAAGACATCATCTAATGATTGTTTATGGTCAGGCTGTTGAGGTTATGTATACTACCAGAATGCAAACCAATGACAGATAGTAACAGTATCACCCACAGCACAGTGTCAAACCATGTCATACACACATGTGTACCCAAGTTTCAAAATGTGTGTAGTACAATGCATACTGGCCACCAATAGAAACTATGGAGTGTTAACACTGTGTAATACAGGGCATGTCACCCTGCCCATGTGTCCACTATGCATGTACATGCAGACAGTGCACCTCCACCATGTTCACAAATGTACACCTGCAAATCTGTGCTGCACACATCCCACATGTACTGTCCACTCTCTAACACATGCTGCCAATACTACACACATCAGCCAAGTGGCACGTGAGCGGACAATACACTATTGGAATTAACACTGGTGTAAACAATACTACATTAACAATCATAGCTTTAATGCATCATGCCTGCTCAGCTACACCTTCAAGGATATCATTACACTTTACTGCTGACAACATGCTAACATTGCTATACTGCTATAAATTCACCCTGTGCATCAGCACCATGTTAGCCTGTTCCTGCATCAATGTTACAGATGACAGGAGGTGGCACAGGTTTCATCATATGCACAGGGTGTGTTGTTCATTTGCCAGAGGCCTACATTGAGCCATACAATCGACATGTATGTGTGTGCGTGTGTGTGTGTGTGTGTGTGTGTGTGTGTGTGTGTGTGTGTGTGTGTGTGTGTGTGAGGGCCAAGAGTACTGCTATGGGCCAATGTTGATGTAATGTGTGCAGGTATGTGTTAGCCCTAGATGTCTGGTTTATGTGTGTGTGTGTGTGTCTGCATGCACACAGTTCCACCATGTGGCTGCCATATATGGGAATTTGTGGGACAGCCACAGACTGTACCTGCCAGGCTTTACAGATCACCGTCTCTGGCCATGGATACAGTATCTGTGCCTGGCAGCGGAGCAACTGACAGTATCAGGTACTAAGCCAGACTGGGTACTATCCTCAGAGGTTGACATATGTACACTGGACCCAGGTCCCTGCTGGGACTGGCCAGAGCCACGTGCACGTGGTCTTCTAGGACGGTCTATGGGCAGCCCACCCCCAACATTGCTAGGGCTGGTACTGGCACTACATGAGCGGCTGCGACTTGAGGGACGTCCGTGGCGACTGCCAGCTGCTGATGTTGCTGGCATACGTCCACATCGATGTCTCAACCATCCCACACTGTCCTGACACATGGATATGACATTGCAGAGGACATCTAATGTCTCACCCCAAACGTCTATCAGTGATCTCAGTGTAATTATGGATGGCACCTGCTAGGTCATGGATACTGTCATTTAAAGAGGTGTTATGTGCCCTCTGTGCCCTTAGTCCCTGTCTGGTGTACCGTTCCATATGTGCCTGTGCCTCTATGACAGCCTGGAACATGCGTGAGGTTGTAAGACCTATGGCACGTCTGCCAGGGGCATGATGACCAGCAGTGCTCCGATGAGAACACCTGGACATCTGCCTGTGTGGTACCGTTCCAGACATCTGGGTATGGCTGCTGTGTCGGGATGCATGTGCCATAGATACCACACTGTCTTGGCCATTGCCGACTGTACACTGTCCCTCAGCTAAGGGCATTGGTGATGGATGTATTGGCAGTATGACTGTGTGCATGGATGGGGTGGATTGGTTGATTGGTGGCCCAACAACAGACCCTGGCAAACATGTCACACACATATCCTCATTTTCACTATTTGTGTCAGTGACATCAGGTTCCCTGCTGCAGTGAACCAGCTCAACCTCAGCACCTGTGAGAGGAAGACAGGTAACGCAATTTACGACCTGTACATGATGTCAGAACACATGCACACATGCACACATGAACACATGCACACATGCACATATGAACACATGCACACATGCACACATGCACACAAATACACTCCTCACTAAAGCAGACACACACACACACACACACACACACCACCAGCAATCCAGTACATTCTAAATAGTGGTTGATGGTGGGGTACAGTATCACAAGCCAAACAGTAATATCACACGTGTCAGCATGCAGGATGTGTGTTGCTCAACAGCGTGCAGTGCGAGTGTAAACAGTGCTTGCTAATAACAGTATACATGGCTTTGATGCATGTGTGTTGATGTTCAGTGATTGGCCTCACCCTGGAATGCAATGTGTACATGGACACAACATTACTGTGCATGTATTAAAAAGCTCTTCAATGTCCTGTGCACCATCACTCACAGGTATACATACCATGGCTGGATGTGTATCTGTGTGTCACATAGATATCCATTTCTGATTAGAGTGTCTGTGTCTTTAGCAGATAATTGTGGACACAGGTTTAGCTCATGCACGCTATGTATACACACAGGATCAGTGGTGCATGTATACATGATGGAATACCATTGTTCAACATAGCCATTATACAGTGGTTATGGTGAGTATAGAACATATTGTGGACATGCCAGTGCCAGCCATGACATGGCATGCAACAACACAACTGCAACATTAAACATCACACATACCCAATGTGTGTCATGTGACCTATACACTCAATAGCATTACAAGACATATATGTGTCACTTTGTGCAAATGGTGATTGCTATGCATATTGTGTATAGGTGCATATGTTTGCACACACACAACATTGAGGTGTATAGCAATGAAAGCTATGTGTAGTACTGTGGTTACTGTAACTGGATGGGGTGTAGTACCATGAGCCATCATCATACAACATCATGTGGTCACTCAAGGCTACTAATGTGTACCAGACTGGTACCTATCATGCTGTACCTGAACTGCAGTACCACGGCTACATTCACCATTTCACAGCCAGTTGTTACATGGGTTTGTAAGGTGCCCAAAAGGGAGCATTGCCTAACATGAATGTGTTGTGTGTTGAAGTGTCGCACCACCCAATGATAGGTCTCTACCCCTCAGGTATATTATGTGTGCTGTATGGATGACATTTGGGATACTGGAGTGTGACCTTACAGCGGGTGTCTGAATACGCCATGTGTAGCATATTAACATGCACTGCATATGACAAAGTTGTGTATGTTGTGTGCATGTGTATTGACTCTGCCTATCCTATGTCCACTACAGTGTACCCACAATTGTTTGGGATGCTCTGTGTAATGCATGTGTTTGAGGCAGCTACTCACGTTACTGAGATGTGCATAGTCTCACAGCAAACATGCACAGCATGCATTATGCGTAGGTGTGTTACATGTGTACATGGCCTACACCTCACCTATGACATGCACATTTTATTTGCAATATTAAATGTAGAACACACTCACCAGCATGGGTCTGCTGCCTTGCTGTCATATCAGAGGGACCTACAAGGATATGAGACAGTTTGTCAGTGGTAACAGCTGTGGCATTACTACTGTGGGTTTGCAATCTTACAGTAGTACAACGGTTGACAGTCACAGGCCTACAGATTATGTTCCAAATTATCAGTATTGCACAACACCAGGCTCCACATCTTCTAACTACACAGTAAACATCTCACATATACATGATCTACCAAAAGAGGTAACAGTAGTCTACAGATATGCCATGTTACCTGCATGCTCCATGTGAACTTGCTGGGTGGCTCCGGCCTCCATGATGATACATGTCTGCTGTTGTTGTTGTTGGCCAGGAGCCACCAGGCTCAGGAGCAGTTCCTCCACTCTGGTGAGGGGGGGTGGATGGTAACCCCACCACCTGTGGCAAGCTGTTGTCTACGGACATCAGACGCACACTGCCGGACATGTCTAAGTAAATCACTGCAGTGATGGCGTACCTGCTCATATGTCCGGTTATGCATGCCTATGTCATTTACCCTACGGACAACATCTTGCCACAGTGCAGTCCACTCATGCTGGTCCTGGCTGGTTCTTGAGAAAAGCAGGGTGTAGTGCTGAACCAGACTGGTTGTTATTACTTCATCCTCAGCAGGACTATAGGCTGGGTTGCGATGGTGGGCCATGACCCTGGAAGACAATGAAACAATATGTGTGAGCAAGTCATGTGGCACACTTAACATTCAACAGTACAGATATCACTGAACTGCCATATATAGCAACCTATTGGCTGTCAGAGGATACACGCTTTCAATACCACATATCAGTGCTCAACCAACAACTGCCTGACAGCGCCTGGCACACTCTATATATTAAACCATGTTCTGCACAGCAACAAAGAGAAACCAGTATGTAAGACTATACAACAGTACATGGCACACTGTATGCAACACAATGCACCACCTAGCCACAGGAGGTATATATCAAGCTAATGCATAAAGAAATATGTCATCCATTGCAATGATTGTAAAGTCCAGTTACAGTATTACCAGTATACTACACTAGTTGTTGATGGCAAACCCCTGCCTAACATATGTGCACATTCGTGAATATAGGTGGCATACTGCTGTACTAGACTATACACATTGCTAGATATGCACTTATATCCTGTAACACAGATATGACCGAGGGCATGTTACAGGCATACCCACACACACATCAGACATACATACAAGACACAAAGGTATGGTAACCCAGATGAGCTTTACCTGTGTACCATACAGTACTGTGTGTCAATACTTACAAAACCTTATGCCTGAGGTATGTAATCTGTGAGGACTACAGGGAACACACACAAAACAGTGGTTCCAAGCAATGTGGACATACAACATACTGTGCTGTTTAGGCCTACAGCTTCAGGTAGTATTACAGTTTATACAGGATTTGGATTCACCAGCAGTAACAATCAATAAGCATACATGTACTGATTTAGCCTACAATGGCACACCCCAGTTAACACCAAGGGACTACGTCAGACCGTATGCCACACTGCTTTTTCTGCCTAGCAATAGCATACATATCTTTTGCTGGGATCAGAGCTAGGACACAAAATACCATGACAGAAACAGTTTCCCACTAAGCTATCCCACATATACACAACTTTGACACATTCACCAACACATTCACCATCACACTCAGTCAAACTCACACAGCAATTATTGCAACAAGTACATGTGGGTGTATATCAGTTCATAGGTAAGTAATAGGCTATTGGCCCTAGGGCCTATAGAAGCCTAGCCAGATGGTACCCTGGCCTTTGACACCCATGTAGTTTAATTTCATGTGCCCCTGTCAAGCAGAGCCACAGAGGTGATTCCCGGGGTGTATTTCCTATCTCCCATCCAATCATCAGGATTATTCATGACAAGTGCTAATGAGGAGCTTTGTTTGCTATAGATAGGTAGTTTGTTCCAGAGTATGGGATGTCTCTGAGATAGGAATCTATCCCTCCAGCATGTTCTGTTTATTGAGGTGACAAGGTTTAGGTCCCTAGAGCATGTAGCTTGTAGGGATTGTGATCTGTTCACATGGAGCATGTCCAACAGCTCTGGGTTTGACATAGCTTTGTATGTTAGGCAGAGGTCACCTCTGGGTAGGCGGTATGTGACACAGTCTAGCTGTGGTTTTGTGAGACGGTCTACATAGGGCATCTGTTTGAGGCCAGTAATACTCTTTGTGAGGTATGTCTGTGGCCTTTCCAGTTGCTGTAGATGTCTTGTGAGGTACATACCAAAAGGGGCATTGTACTCTATAATGGGTTTTATGAGTGTTGAGTAGAGGGGAACACTGACCTCTTTTTCCCTGGATGACACACCTTTTGTGATGAGGTGTGCCACGTAGCAGATTACATGACTAGTGTGGCACTGTGATTATCAAAGGGGAGACTACTGTCCACCTGTGTCCCATGGTCTCTTATCACACTTTCGGTGTCAAGTAGACTACCACCTATGTGGTAGTTCATGGGTGCAGAATTTTTACCAAAAGGGATACCAATGCATTTTTAACATTGAGCTTGAGGCCATGGCTTTGTCACCAGGCATCTGTCACAGTAAATATGACTCTCTCTCTCTCTCTCTGTATATATATATATATATATATATATATATATATATATATATATATATATATATATATGTGTGTGTGTATATATATACACATACATACAAACATTCCACCTTTCATGGTGGGAATATCAATTATGCAAAGGTTGTGAGGTATACAGTTATGTAATAATATTGCACAGTCTTGTGCAAAATGCATTGAAGGTGTTCTCAGCCCATGTAGGTTTAGCAGGCCTCACTGGCTGCAACACTGCAAACCTAACAAATCACAAACACAGTGTTTAACCACCACATGTCATATACCAGCACTGTATGCTGTCTTGTTTGCCACACACTACAACATACATACAAATATGCACATAACAACCTTCACCAACATATATATGTCCACCCTTCACAAACAGTTGCAGTATGTCCCTTGCTCTATGCACATGTACAGATGCTAATATATCTGACACAGATATATCTCTTCATATGTGTGTACCATACACACACAAGGTCCACACTGTTGTAAGTCCCTGGACCTCATGGCTGACCTGTTGGGCGTTGCTGCAACATGAGCAGGTGTCACATGTGAGCACACACTAATATTAGAGGGTGTATATATAGCTGCAAATGCTAGATTAGCATACTAGCCTGGTACAGCAGTTGCCAATGATAAGCTACAAGTTAATATGACTATTATGCATGTGTTACTCTGTCATATCCATGTTTATATAGCTGTATGCACTACTCCCCCAAACAGCCATTGTACACACTACTGTACAGAACACAGATAACATGGATCAGATGTTTGACATTTAATGCTGAGCTACATATGTCACAGTTATATCCCACTGCACACAGCTACACACTGATTTGTCCATGGCAGTAGTTATGCAGGGCATCTGTGCATAGATACGTACTGCTGCCACATATGGATGTTTCAAAGTATGTAGAGTACTCTTCAAAAACATCTACTACATACCAGTAAATACATATCTGTTACATACCTTTCCTTTGTATGTGTTTGTAGTACTACATTCCGTGTGTCTTTTTTTTTTCTGTTGATGTTGATGTGGGTATGTGTCTGTCTGTCTCTCTCTCTCTCTCTCTCTCTCTGTCTCTGTCTCTCTCTCAATATCTGCAATGGAATGATTGCGTGTGTGTGCAGCAAGTACAGCCTGCTTTTATAGGTATTTGCACATGTGCATGTGATGGCCTCTGCACCAATTGGTGGCCACCATTTGGTAATTGCATGCAGCCTGCTGTGTGGTAATTGCAGTACTCACTGTCATAGCAACCCAATGCTATAAATTGCTAAGTCAGATAGGCGTAGCCCTTTCAGCTTTCCAAAGTGGGGCCCATGCTTGCTTGCTGTGGACACCGTTGTTTAAGTCAGAAAGTTGGTATAGTTCTTATATCTGAAGCTAGGGGTGTAGCCAGTGATTTAAATGTTGTACTCAGACCTGAATGTTGCCACTTCCAGTACACAGTTGTCAGTGTAGAATTGTACTCACCCCTACAAATGATAACACAAGATACATGGGAGTATGTAGTTTCTTTTCTACTTATACAATTAACTGCCATACAAAAGTAGTTATTCATTATTCATTTGGCACATGAACTGTTTGTGAACTGCTATACTGTGAATATTAATGTACTCACTTCTGCACAGTTTGTGCTTTTTATTATTGACATTAACGCAGGATGCTCAAGAAAACTGGACAATTCCAGTACTGAGTATGCCTACCTACATCCTTGGTAGACCCTGAACACACAGGTATATTGTACATTTGGGTGGGGATGCAGACATACAGAGAGCATTATGTATTATTGTGTGAATGTTATCTTGCTGGACTTAAAGGGTTGCTGTGTACCTGTTAGTTTAGCAAGGCAAGTAGTCTGTCTGCATAGCTCCCAACTGTGGACCTATCCAGATGGTAGCCAGACATTAGGCTGGTATTCTCTGTCTGTGCAACACACAGGTCTTTTCAGCACTGGTACAATGGCATTGTTACAGTTGTTTGCTACCAGTACATGGCTACATCCTTTGGTATTTCAGTGTTGTACTCCTACATAAGGGTATGGTTGTGGAACTCCTTCCAAAGCTATTTGCACAGTGTGTAACAGCAGAAAAGCTGATATGCCTGTGTGTTTCTGCCTCGGCCAGGCCTCTGAAACACTCAGGTACATATTTGAACAGAGTGAGGTAAAGGTAGGTAAAAGTGAGGTACACCTTCAAAATATTAGAGACAGTAAGTGGAGACTTTGAGAGAACCAGGGCATATGGATTACTACACCTTTTCTGAAGTACAAGCGGTGTCTAACTCCTACATATTGTTATTATTCATTAGGTGTAATACCCCACATCCTAATGCCTAACATCAGTACTTTTCAGGGGATTCAGAGGGACACAGCTAACATATGTTTC
The DNA here is from genome assembly GCF_019279795.1 of Protopterus annectens. Classification (NCBI taxonomy): domain Eukaryota; kingdom Metazoa; phylum Chordata; order Ceratodontiformes; family Protopteridae; genus Protopterus; species Protopterus annectens. The sequence continues at coordinate 1,451,905,679 of NC_056739.1, read as the reverse complement.
AAAATCAGAGACATCTCTGAAATGTAGTCACAGTTGGGATGTATGTCCTCTGCCCTAATCAGATATGCCACTGTTTGTCCTGCTATGATACTGTGTGTGGGTTGTAAAGTGCTGCTGTAACATTATTTACTGCTAGAATGGCTGGTTCTCTTATCACAGTCATGTAATGCAATTCCACAACAACTGCTGGTAAAGTTCCACCGAACAAGTTTTGTGTTATGGCATTCCTATCTTTCCTTTACATTCACTCATTCTGATGCATGCTATATCTATTTCAGCAACAATCTGCTGTATATCTACTGTGGCTTAGTGGTACTTCATGCAGTCTAGTGTCCAAGGTCCGAGGTTCGAGACTGACAGAGGTGTTTTATTTTGCTGCTGAGCAGAACAAGGGCCCTCACATGCAGGGTGACTACGGCACTTTTAAGCAGTTGTAAGTGGGTTTGCGCATGTTTGCGCGAAGCTTAGCAATACTTAGCTAAGCTCACACAAGCGCACACCCGCACAAACCCGCTAACTACTGCTTAAAAGTGCTTACTCCCACTAACCCTCGCGCTCATTTCTTTGAAAGAAAAGAAAATGGGGAGATAGGAAAGTGGTGAAAAAGGGGCACAAAGAGGGAAAGACAGTAGGGAGAACAGCTCAGGATGTGCAGGATGCATGTAGGGAAGGACCATAGCTGCCCATTTCTTTTACAGCAACAGCTGTGCATATGCAATAATTTTGGAGGGAAATATGAAACCTTCCACCTCTGAGAGAGTAGTGAGGACAACAAAGTATGTTGTACTGCCAATTAAATATCAGTTTATGTGTCCAGCAGATATGTGTACAAAATGGGCAGCTATGTATGGGGCGTAATTTTTTTTTTTTGGGAGCAGATTGCCCTTTTTTTTTCAGGTGAGAGTGGAATGTGGGGTAGGGGAAGTATGTATATTTGGGGAGGTAGGTTGGGGAGGTAAACAGACAAAACAAACAAGATGCATACAGGGGTGGAATATGACACATGTGGTGGGTGAACACCATTGACGGGGAAGGATGTTTGGAAATTGCAAGCCCATGAGCCCACAGATGGCAACAGTGGAACTGAGATCCCCACCCATGGGCAGTCACCACTGCACCTTCACAGCCCAGAGGGTGGCTGTGCTGGGGGCTGCATAGGAGGGGCAGGCTCACCTGTGAGTTGCGCCACTCGTGCCTCAAGCTGGCATAGAGGATCAGCGACAGAACGCTCAATCTCCCTACGCACCACAGCCCGGACTGTCCGGAGGGTGATAGGTGGCCCTCCTCCGCCCACGCTTGCATGGGGGGGACAAGCCCCATCCCCTGCAGTGCTTCCACCCAAAGGTGGCACAGGGCCAATGAAGGAGGATGTCCCAGGCTGGGCGCTGGACCTGCTGGTGCCAGGTGCCATCGCCAGCTGAGGTGGGACAGGTGGGTCCTCTGGGACCGGCCTTCCCATACATTCTATGTTTAGGAGGATTTAATGCAAATATAGGTTAGTAACAGTCAACAGCATTCACAATTAGTTATAACAGCATGCAGAAGTATTCCCATTAACCCAACACACCAGAGTTCCAAAAGTTGAACAGCAAGCATGACACATGCATATATAGAACAACAGTGGACATTACAACAGCATGCAGGTTTAATTGATGGCAACAGGCCACCAATATTGTGGTATTTGAACAGGGCACATGCATCGAAATAAATGCAGATATTTATAAACCAATAGGACATATGTCCTAACAAATGTTTTGAGATTAGACATACCCATTGAGGTGTGGAATTGCATTTTGTATGCACATACAGTAGGGTGGAAAATGATAGCTCCATTAACAACTTAAATATCCTTCTAGTTTACACTACATTCCTATTAACTGCAGTTATATGTCCCCTACATGTATTATTACACTACCCGATTGTCCTTAAATTGGGAAATGGGTTTTGCTAGATCTTTACATACATGGGCTGTATCTGACATACAAACTGCCCAGGATGCAATGTTACTGCTACATATTTTGTGAGTTGCTCAGACACACTACTGCTGAGATGGCACATTGGCAGCTCTACTTTCCTATACTTATATAGATATGTTTAAGTGAAATTATCAGTTATATGTTAACAGCTCCCTACATTTCTGCCAGCACAATGACATTTCAGGGGAACACAATTCCAAGCTACTCATGTGCCAGATTAACCTGTAAATGCTGGGCATGAACCAACAGTTGAGGACTGTATATATACTTAACAGCTACTGGCACTCCCTTCATCCACTTTATATGGGCCTACCCAAGTGTGGGTTGACAGCGCTTAATACAACAGTACTATTTCTATAATGCAAGAGTACAACAACATATCAAAGAAAGTGACACGGACACACTCCAGGAATTATACCTTTATTAATTACATAACACACTTTTCTAGAGGCTTTCTCATTTATTTGATATAACAGTGCATGCAGAAGACTTATTCAAGACTTTTAATACCTTTATTAATGGGTTACAACACTCTTTTATAGGCTCTCTCACTTATTTTATATAACAGTACATGCAAAGAAGTTATTCCAGACTGATTATACCTATATTATTGGGCTACAACACTTTTTTCAGCTCTCTCACTTATTTTATATAACAATACATGTAGAATAATTCCTAACCTGCCTGGTGGTGCAGCCTTAGCAGCCTACCTGCATAGGCTTGCTGATTTGCAGCACAAACACCTGCAGTTGTGAAGTAAATGAAGTGATATTGAGACATACCTATCCATAATATAGACTACAATGGCAATTCTTACATACTTCATTCCATGGCTACCTACTCAGTAGTGGGGCATTTTTCATCCCACAGGCCTCCTGTATCCACTGGTTCAGTCGGTCCTCCTTGCGTCTCTTCAGGTATAAGTAGTCGTGGCTGACCTGCTCACCAGTCCGATGGACACCTGTGGCACTGGTGAGATCATGAGCTAGACGGTTCCAGGCTTCCGCTTTGTATTGGGTGCCCTGGAACTGGCCCTGCAGGAGTCTCTCCTTGTGATTATGGATGAGGAGCCAAACCATTACTTTTGACTCCTCAATGCCTCAACGTTGCGCTCGAAATCGAAAGCCCTCTCCAACACCGGCCATGCTGACTGCAGATGGGAGCTACAATCAGTTATGGCAAGTATTCCCACCTATGGAGCTTAAATATGCCTCATTTCCCGCACTTATCTGTGATTGGCTGGTTTTGAAAAAACTCAGCTAAAAGCACACCTGCTTAGCAATGGGTAAACTTCCATTGATATGTATGTGTGTGTTGAAAATGCATATATATGAAAAGCTGTCATGGCTTAGTGGTTCAGTACTGTGATTATAGTGCACAGTATCCCGGGTTCGAGGCCTGTCATTGCTTTTTATTTTACTACTGGCCAGACCAGCTAGGAGGTGTGGCTGTGTTTAGCTGACTTTGCTCAACTTTGCCCAACGGTGGTCTACGTTGCTCTATGGTGCTCTACGTTGCCCGACGCTGCCCGATGTTGCCCGACGTTGCCCGACGTTGCCTGACGTTGCGCTAGTTAGCATGTTGAGCAGCTCCGCGCAAAGCTATTGCACTAATTAAAGCAGTGCTAAGCTATGAGCAATTATATTTAAATATGCTTAATACTGGTAAACGTTGCTTAGCAGTGCTTCACATTGCTTAAGATAAGTTACTTATGCATTCATCAGTATGCATAACCATTTCACCTTCTGATATATATATATATATATATATATATATATATATATATATATATATATATATAAAATTCGTTCACTACTACATAGGCCATTTCTATGCTTTTTACTAAAATTTAAAAGATAAAGGTCAGGAATTATTTTTATATACAGATTTCCAACAGAAAATAGAAAGGGGAGTGGTGGGACTCGAACTGGGAATACCTCATCTTTGTGCGAAGGCTCTACCACTATGCTATTGCTATTTTGCTTAATTTGCATATAAGTTTCTTATTATCCTCGTCGACGTCTAAACTTCTAACTGTAGCTAAACAATGGGCAAACCCACGCAAACACGAGCAAATACAGGCAGCTATATTGGGAATAATTAAAAAAAAATAAAAGTTTTACATTTTATAATTGTACTGGAGTATAGAATGTGGGGGAGTGGAGTGTTGGGTATGTACACATTTGAGCGACTCGCTCATGTCAGTTGACATTTCCCAATTGAGAGACTTGCAGGGGCGTGAATTTTTGGACTGCTCGGCAGTCCGACATGCCCCCTGCACTCATGCATGCTCCGTGTTAGCCTTAGAGTTGAGGCAGCGCGCCCTCATGAATATGCATGGAGCACTGATGTCTTACTCTTAGACTGCAGTTTCCGTGTAAGACTAACTTAGTCTTACATGGAAGGTTAGTGAATCCTGGGGATAGTGTTTCAAAATGATATTCAGCTGTGCTTCGCAGTCTGTGTACCCATATAGAGCTTTGTCAGTTTACAGTATGGCATATTTTCTATGTCACAAAAGTAAACGACCAGTTTTATAGCTTTATTCCATTATAATTCAGTGAGAAACAATATGATATTGTTGTTGTTTGTAGACCTTTATTTGTTTCACAGCTATGCATGTAGTTGACTTGTTAACAATTTAGAATTGTATTATTATAACTGAAAGCATCTGCTGCAGATTTATATAAACAATTTAAGGAACATTAGGGAATACAAAAAGAGATTGGAAGATAAACTTTGTTGCTACAGTAAGGGGTATCAGAAAATGCTACAGTGTGTACATCAGATGAAAACTTACACAATTAATATCATATCAGAAACAACTAAGCAGAAATTAAATCAGTCTAAGGAAGATGAAACTAAATGACATCTATAATTATCCAAATTCTGCTGTCAACATTTCCTAAACAGAAAGAAGTATGAATCAGCATATTTAAAACAGGAATAGTTGGCATTGTAAGTATTTTTTGCCACCTTGAACTGCTAGAAGTCATCAATTATCATGACAGAATTTTATACAAAATGGTTTTATTTATTTTTAAAGGATGATCATGCATGTTTATGTGATGTTAATGAAAATACTGATGGTTTGTGATTGAGTACTCTAGCTGATGAGGCTATTTTTTTCCTTTAAAAACAAGATCATCAAAACCAATTGGATCAGATCAGAAACAGTCAAAACTGCAAAATGTAGAAAATCTGTGACTGAAATAAAGGCTAACTTAATTTACAATGTCAATATATATGTATAGATATATAGATTGGTATGTATATATATATATATATATATATATATATATATATATATATATATATATATATGATTATATATGTGTATGTGTGTGTATACACACACACAAACACATACACTCACACACACACGCACACACACACACACACGCACACACACAGACACATAAATATATACACACACACACGCACACACACATAAATATATACATATATATATATATATATATATATATATATATATATATATATATATATATATATATATGTATATATCCACACTGTTTTGCTTGCCATCTGTTTAGTGGACCACATTTTGTTGAGTAAATTGATGGTCAACACATAACCCCCTTCAAAGTCGTTCTCCATGAGAGTATAGCACAATTCTCAAGGTTGGATATATATAATTAGCAGGGGGTGCAGCTCTAAAATGATGGGGGTTTTTTTTGGCAGACACACTGAGGTTGTTTCTTGGTGCATGCATAGTAGCATGTTGACATTCATATTTTTGACGCTTTGCAGTCCATGTGTGGAACAGCAACATTTTGGTGTTTTGAGTACTTTAAGTAATCCCATACATATACTATATATATATATATATATATATATATATATATATATATATATATATATATAAAATATATTTATATATATATATATATATGTGTGTGTGTGTGTGTGTGTGTTAGGATATCGGGAGAAGAAAATTTAAAAGAGGATTGTTCATTGAGGTATGTCTTTCTTAATGGGGGCTGTTGAGGATAATGCATACCAAAGGTTTATTCTGAAGTTTTGGTCTGATAGAATACCCAGATTGCGTGCTTGGGGGTTGCTGTTGATGTGGTAATCAGTAGGGACCATGTTTTTGCCAAATGGTATGATAATACATTTTTTTGCATTTAACTTAAGGCCATGACTTTGGCACCAGTTATTTGTAGCTGTGAGACCCTCTTGCAGTATGTTAACTTCATTTGGGGAGGCAGTGACAGCACCCAACTTACAGTCATCTGCAAACTTGGTCAGCCACAGGCCCTTTGTCTGGACCTCTGAGAAGTAGAAGCCAAACAGTAGTGGTCCCAGGACAGATCCCTGGGGAACACTGCTAGAGAGAAGTCTACTATCAGAGGTGGTGGAACCTATTTTGACTTTGTGGATCCTATATGTGAGCCAGTTGGTGACACATCTGATGAGATAGGGATTAACACCAAGTTGTGTTATCGTTTTGATGATGCCTGAGTGGAGGATTGTGTCAAAAACCCCTGCCCCGACCCAGATACAACTGACATGGAATTAGCAACCCAATTTAACTCCTTCTTTATTGGTTCCATCAACAAACTAACACTATCCTTCACAAAATCTCTGCAGCTCCTCTCAGCCTACCTCTGCCCCCTCCTCTCCCAACATTCTATGCCCCCAACCCCCACCTTTCTCTATCAATCTCATTTCCATATCTACTATAAAAAACTCCTCCAAAAATTAAAACCTGGCTCCAATATCCCTGACGACATCTTCTATTTCCTAAAAGTTGCTGCTGAAGTAATTGACATCCCTGTCTCCATACTAATAAATCACTACATCACAGAATACCAGTTCCCCCAACTCTGGAAGAAGGCCTTTATTATCCCTCTCCACAAAAGCGGAGCTACTAACTTTTGCCCTATTGCCATCCTATCTCCTATTTCTAAACTACTTGAGAAGTGTGTCCACCAACAACTCTTACCCTATCTCATCAATAACCAGCTTCTAACCCCCACACAACATGGCTTTAGACCAGGTCATAGTACCTCCACTGCCCTTCTGTCCTTCCTTGAAACAATCAACAAAGCCTGCGACTCCGGACACCTCGTATCTACTCTTTTCCTCAACCTCTCTAAGGCCTTTGACACCATTTCCCACAACCTGCTTCTTTCCCTCTCTAAACTAAACCTATCCTCCCCCTCCATCCACTGGTTATCAAGTTACCTCACAAATAGGCAACAAGCAGTTAAATGGAAAATAGCTACCTCACCCTTCCTCAACACTTCCACAGGCATCCCCCAAGGTTCCATTCTAGGCCCCCTATTATTCAATATATTCATAAATTATTTCTACTATGCTATTCCAAAATCCAGACTTATTCAATATGCCAACAATTCCACTAAAATCCGTTCATCCCCTTCCATTACAACTCTCAACAATCTAACACAAGCCGCCTTCTCATCTACTGAACAGTGGATGCTAGACAATCATCTTGCCCTGAATGCATCCAAAACCAAACTTATGCTATTCAACACCTTTAAAACCTCTTCTCTAGAGAAACAATCCTTTTTAATTACCAGCAAAAATAACACCCCCCTAGAACTAGCCTCTGACACAAAACTGCTAGGAGTTATTATCGACGACCAACTAAAACTCGCAAGCATATACAAGCAAACATCAAAAAAAAAAAAAAAACATAAAAAACTAGGTATGCTCTACCGTCATAGTTGGTTTATCTCTCCCACCACCAGGACTACACTAGCCAATACATATCTCATCCCACCCCTTTTATATGGCGTTCCCATCCTAACTAGCCTTCATTCTTCCCTTACCGCAAAACTCTCATCCTGTTATAACAAGATATCAACATTTGCTGCTGGTCATAGAGCCTCCTCCCACCACTGTAACTCCCTTCACCAGCTAAGTTGGCTACAGCTACCTAACCTCCTTGCCTATACCCAGCTCATCCAAGCATCTCAAACTCATTCATAATCCATCTCTCTGCCCCTCCCTAGCAAACACCTTTGAAATGCACAAACCAGACAGATCACTAAGAGCTAATTGACAAAACCTAATGAAATTGCATAAACCTTCACATCCAGCTGGGAATCACCTGATGTCCTTCTCTCTAGCACACCTCTGAAACTCCCTCCCTCCCATTTTCTGCACCACCAACAGTCTTTCCTTATTCAAAACCTCACTGCACTCTCACCTTACTTCTGAATGGAAATGCTCTTGCTCTCATCCAACCTAAAGTCAGACTATTCTGTTCTCTTAATTCTTCCTAACTCATTTCTTGCCAATTACTACCTACTATAGTTCTGCATCCTCTGCAATGTTATTTACCTACAACTGAAAGATCCCCCACCACAATCTCAAAATAAATAAATGAATAAAAATAAATAAATAAATAAATATTTTTGTATTTCCAGCTGAATGTTTCTTGTTGAATAGTGTTTTTTTTGGAATGTATATCTTTTCCTTTTTTGCATTATGTAACACTTTGAAAAATTGATATGTGTACACATGATAAATAGTTGTACTTGGCTGTACTATGTACTGTTATGGATTTTATACTTCCTCCCTATGTATTTGTGGGTTTTTTTTCCAGAACTTTTCTCCCTAGGACTCCATTGAAAACAGGCTCTTTGCAGCCCAATGGACTATCCTGGAAAACAGACTGCAAATAAATAAATAAATGTATTGACTTTCCCTCATCCAAGGCCTTGGAGATTGCCTGTGTCCTTGTTTATGAGATCCATAATAATACGGTCCATGGCTTTACAGATCAGACTTGTCAGGCTAATGGGGCAATAGTTTCCCATGTCAGTTGTGGCACCACCTTTATGCAAGGGGATGACAATGGCGGTTCTTCACTCTGATGGAATGAAGCCTGTAATTAGGCTGTGGTTGAATAGGGTGCTCAATAGTGAAGCTAGTTCTTGCTGGAGATGGTGTAGAATACAGCCTGGGATACTATCAGGTTCCAAGGAAGCTGTGTTGCTTGCCTTCAATAGGGCCTTTAACAATTGATCTACGGAGATGTGAGGTGTGGGACAAGTATCAGGGATATTGACTGGGCCTTTGCGGGGGGGGGGGTGATACGGGGTGAAGTTTGTGCTGAACCTATCAGCTAGCAGGTTGGCTAAGTCAGCCAGATCAGTGTAAGTGGTACTATTAAGTACTATTTCAGGACAGACTTGGGCTTTGCCATGGAGGTTCCTAATGTAACTGAAGAAGGACTTGTGGTTTCCCTTTGTTTCACAGGCTAGTTTCAACTCATAATTGGCTTTGAAAGTTTTCACTAGTGATCTAATTTGGTTGTTGAGGCAGAGGACAGAGTTTTTCTGATTTGGAATTTGTTTCTTTTTACCCTTGGACAACAGTTTCTTCCTTTTATTGTAAAGCCTGTTAATAGAAGATGTCTACCAGACAGGTTTGTGTTTCCTTGAGGAGTAGGTTTTAGTTTTGTTGGGTATGCAGTTATACAGGTGCTTGTATACTGCACTGGCATACTGTTCAGGATAGTTGTCTGCACTGTCCAAGGGGGGCAGTGGTGTAAAGCTGCTGATACCCTCCCTTAGGAGGTTGTAGTCAGCGTTTGAGAAGTTTTTTAGCCTGGTTACAGCTGGGGAGGGGTTGGGTGGGATAGACTTCAAATGAGACAGACCGATGATCTGATCTCACCAGGGAAGAACATGCTATGGGAGTGGTGCAGTGGTCACCCATGTTGGTGAGAACCAATTCCAGTATGTTATCTCCCCTTGTGGGGGATGAGACCAGCTGGTCTAGTGTGTTAGAATTGATGAACTCAAGGAATTGTCAGTTGAGTGCATTGGTGCAGGAATAGTTCACCCAGTCTATGGTGGGGTAGTTGAAGTCACCAAAGATCAGGGTGTTAAGGGGTACCTTGATGGAATCAAGTAGGTCCAGGTAGGAGGAGTGCATGTCCTGAGTCATGGAGGGTGGTCTATAGCTGGCTATAACTTAGATGGGTGTCTTGCCAACTGTCAGTTGCACCTGGAGTAATTCCAGTGGGTCATGCTGTTAAACCAGTCTGGAGGTGTGCCTGTCCTTAATGAATATATGCATGCATATGTGTGTCTCATTTTCTTTATAAAGAAGATTTGATTTGCAGTATGGACATATGAGTGCTGAAACGGTTCTGGTATAATTAAAACAAGAAGTTATGTGATGGCCAGTTTTGGACTCATGTGATAGCCATGTGAAATGCATGTAAAGGCCAGACCAATCTTACACACAATTCGATGCGCAGGTCATGTAGTATGCATGGTAGTGGCAATAGTATAAAACAACCTGCAGTATTATACTTACTGCTATGAACACATTTCTTATTCACATATTTATAATTAATCAGATTTACCTAAAGTGCTAGATAGAACAATATTCTGCATTGCATGAAATTGTTAGAAAAACTTTGAATGGTGGTAACACATCATTTTATAACCCCTTATCACCACAAAATGGAATAACCATTTCTCACTTATACATATGGAGTAAAACTTACTGAATAAACAGTGATCCTTCAAGACTCAAACCATGTATCAGAAATCCTGAAAATCAACAATTTATTTAAGAAAGTTAAAATGTTAAACTTCGCCACCAATTTACATCCATTGATGCACTTATTGTAACAGTAATTATACATAATCCTAAAATGATGAATTGAGGGAGACAAACTTACTTGATCGTGTGCACTTTTAAAGCATACATAAAATGAGACTTCAAACTAGTTTTGATTGGTAGAGAAAAGATTTTCGGTCACATGTATTAAACTGTAACCTAAATGAGGTTAAAGTAAATGGACTGGGTTCAGCTGAAGACAAGACCAATTATTAATGGGCTAAAACATCAGTGACCATATTTTGCACTGACAGCATGCTGATACAATAATAAGAGCTTTGCTTCACAGTTCCAGTGTCTGGGGTTCAGGCTTGATGTCTGGCCAGTTTTTATGTATACCTCTGTTTGTCCTCATCATGTTTGCTTTCATTTTCTCCACCTACTCCATTCCAACCTCCCACTATATATCTTAACCACTTGCTATAACAAAATAGCCAAAATTCGCTACCAACCCCTCCTATCGAGCCCATCACTGCCAAGCCCTTAAGCAAATAGGTTGGCTAGAATTACCCAACTTACTAAACTTTATTCAACTTATCATGGCACATCAACTAGTCTACCACTCCAATAAAACACCAGCTCTCTAACAGGCCTGCTCAACCCCTACAACGATGCCAGGCAGAAGCAGGATCAAAGGTGTAAAATATTTATTTCAAGTTTAAAATGTCGAACCAGCACAAAAACAACCACCACAGTTCAGTTTGGTGCGCTTTCACTCTACTATTGCAGAGCTTCATCAGAACGATGAAGCTCTGATGAAGCTCTGCAATAGTAGAGTGAAAGCGCTAAACTGAACTGTGGTGGTTGTTTTTGTGCTGGTTCGACATTTTAAACTTGAAATAAATATTTTACACCTTTGATCCTGCTTCTGCCTGGCATCGTTTTTCTGGTTTGTTGCTTTGGATTTGTGGTTCAACCCCTACAACAACAACTGCCAACTTAGATCCACAAACAAAGCACTTGTAGAAATATCAAAAAGCAAATATACTTCAGGTGATACCCTTTATTCAAGTGCAGTTGCCAAAACCTGGAACTCCTTCCCCTTGAAATCAGAACACAAGATAACAAATCTAACTTCAAAAATCAGCTAAAATCCTACATAACCAATTCCTGGATATACAACTGTACACGTCCATATTAACTTACTAATAAATATCAAGTCCTGCCTCATAATTAACCATAAATAGTATATTCCAAGATAAATTAATACAGTTACACCAGGCATGACACTTACAAGAACATCACCATCTAACAGTAATGATCTGTACCTACTTTCTGAATGTGTGTACCGGGTGTTTAGAATACTTTTGTATCATGGTTATATTGAATAACATTGTATTGAATGTCTTATATTTTTGGTATAGTGATCTCTGCCTACTTATGATGCCAATGCCAACAAACCAAGAATAAAATAAAAAGGAATTGCTCGAGCTAAAATACTTCAATACTTCAGTGAGGCACAGGATATAAAAATGGTTTAGTGCTTTCGTTCCATGCAGTGGAACATCCTCAGTACACTCACAATAATTCAGTCAGCAAATTTATATACAAACTAACCAATCAAACCTGCTAAAAAGTCACATGTTTTCATGCCATCTCTGCCTACTTCCTTAATGTGTTTGCACTGGGTGTTTTGAATACTTTTGCATCATGGTTATATTGAACAACATTGTATGGAATGTTTTAATATTTCTGGTATTATGATGTGTTACATGGAGCTTTTCTCCCCATGCCTCTGTTGAAAATGGGCAATTTTTGCCCAGTCAGACTTTCCCAGTAAACAAATGTAAAATAAATAAATAAATGTATATAAAATGTCTCGGTATGTATGTTATACTTACCCTTACCCTTATTGCATGGATCTTTCACCAAACAGAAATAATGGTTTAGGTCATTTAATTGATTAACAAACCTTGTCAGCACAGAGGATCAGGGCTCTGACCTGTTAATGAGATGCTTCTTGTAGCCCAGACTACATGGGTTAATTCCTTCCACCTCTGTTTGCCTAACATGTGCCTCTGAACAAATCATTTCACCAGAGAGCACTTGTGGGTGTCCCTATACTAGTGTCAAGTAGGCTTGCCAGGTACAAGGTTCAAATGCCACTCAATCCTATCAAAAAGGAAGACCGTTTTGCTTAAGAAAACAAACATACAGAGACCTTTGAAAGGTACAGTATTAAAACCATGCTATAACTTCAGCACAAAAGTTATGAAAAAATCACAAGCTATCACACTGTAGAATAATGTCAGAATATTAAATAGCAGGTGCAATACATAACCTAGCACCCTGGTCCCATTCTAATAAAAAAGGCAAAGGTTACTGAGAAGAAAATTAAAAAAAATCTAAATACATTTGAAAACAATTTGACTTCAATAATTTATTTAAAGCTTATTTATTTACCCGTTATATTTTTCTAACTAATACATCAGTAAAATAGATCTGAATATCAAAAACACTGAAGCTTTATTAAAAAACAGAAAAAACTAATGCAGGAAAAATAAATAATAAATAACAGGGATGTGTGTCATTATGGGATTTACTCACACCATGGATGAAAATTAGATTGCTTGGACTTTACCCTTAAGGAACATACCTGGTCTAGCATGGCTAAATCCCAGAATGCAGTATATCGCATCACACATTATTTATATGTTCTGTTAACTGGTCCATGAAATGCCAACCTTCTTTTTATGGCTGAGTCTGTGGCAGACACCAAAACTTTTAAAAAATAAATGCTAGCTCAGGCTCAGTATACTAGTATGTACCAAGGCACATGAACAGCCAAAGACTACATAATACATTGTTAAGATATTGCAAATATAACCGCTGAAAGGGATAGTGCTTCAGCATGTTCAAGGTGATTGAATGACAAGCCTTTGAAACACATTTTTACTCTGAGACTAAATCACCAGCATTTTAATGAATGACTACATTCATTAATACAGCACAGTAAAACATTAAATTGTACTATAAATAAAGTGTACATGCACTTGATTTTTAGCTGTGTATTTTAATGTTTAAATTGCCATTCTTATCAGACTATATAGTCATAGCTCATGCATGTGGAATTCTATAAGGAAAGCTGAACAGAGGCACACCCACAAAGATAGTAATAACTCATGTAATGTGGATTATTCTTTCCTTTCAGTATGCCAGCATGTTCCAATAATTTGCTTAGTAAGATAGATACTATCTAAAGTAATGATATTCAGCTGAAATATGAAATCCAGCTCCTACATAACTAATAAAATCTATTGTGACAATTTCCCAGTAGCAGTAATAGATACGGAAAGACTCCTGTCAGGCTAACCTAGTTTAAAAACAAAGTTGGATTATATCAGTCATTTTGCTAAGATGATAAACTGTGTGCAGTCTCAGCCTATCACATTATTATATGACCCACTTAGATTACAAAATGATAGCTGAGTTTCATCACTTTGGCTGCAGTCACTTTCTTTTATGGTATTACTAAAGAAATATTGTGGAATAGCAAATATTTCTTTAAAAATCAGTGTTGAAGACAAGTTGTTTTAAAATGAAAAGATTATTTTCATGAAATTCCTTTAAAGAATATGAAGAAGAATGAAAGAGCAGTTTGTATATTTAATGGGTTGTTTTGTTCTACAGAATAAATAAAATTAAACAACACTTGTCTATTTTCAGGGTGGCTTGCTAATCTAATTAGTCTTCTAGTAGTCCTTTGGGAATAAGAATGCTAAAACCTATATGCTGCCCTTTCAACAACCTGCAAGTAACCCCTCATTTAAGAATTTTCTAAAATGTGTAAATTTAAATCTTCAGAGAATACCAGTATCCCCTGTTTGTGATGTAAATTTTATGTCAGGAAAGCTGATTTTCTTCCTTTTGAGCAACACATTTTGGCAGATCTAAAATTCCTTTTATAGAAAATTACTTTTATTTTAGTAGGAGATATATATGATAGAGTAATTTCAGAAATGAAAGCATTTCTGCATAAACCCATTTACATGTTCTTCCATTATGAGGGTTTGCTTAAAAACATATCCTAAACTCATGTCTAACATTTTAACTGATTTATTTCTTGACTAGTCAATTTGTCTATCAATGTTTTTTTTTCCTAATATGAAAAAATCAGTAGCATCTTCAGTATTCCTTACATGTTCGTAGATAGAACGCTGCACCAGAAAGACCCATTGTCCCATAAAGACTGATCACATTTTTTGTTTTAAAATAATAATAAAACCCACGGCAAACACAGGACGACCAGCAGAAAAATAGAATAGACTTGACATTGGTTTGATTCGTGTGACTTATAACGTGTACCATTCAACTAAATAACAAGGTACTATTGACTACTTTCCGTGGAGAGACTGCCAGCAGTTTTTGTTTTATTATTTTTTTTAGTCTGACATTTTTTGTTTTGTTTTATTCATGAAGTGCAGACAAGGTTTAGAATTAATAAACAAATCCTAAGTAGCTGGTGTTTTTTTATTACTTTTCATAATGGCACATTCAATAAGATCTTGCAAACACACATAAAGTTTAATATAGTAAAAATCTAAGCAGAATATTTTAAATATTTAAGCTTAAGCTATGTCAGAGTCTGACATATTTACTAAACATTATAAGCTAGAGGAGTGACATAGCATTGCAAAATTAGATCTTGTGATAATCTACGATTCTGGATTTACTTACCGCTGCAGTGACCTCCCACCAAGAATAGAACATGTATATCAATATACTTATAGCAACAGGTGATCATTGAAAAAGTTATATCAGTAAGAATAACCACCTCCAATCATCTGCTAATATTTTTTTTTCCTTTAGAGTTGATCCAACTATCACCATTGTGAGCAATTTACAGTGCACATTTGACAACATGTTTCTCACAATCTTCATGGTATACATTTCTAACCCCAGAAGCACTGCTTGGTGTAGTTTTTCATTCAGAAGAACAGATCTGGGCACATGCTGCTATTACTTGTGTAGAAGTCTCACACCACAAAACATGGCTACTAATGTTGGTATAAGACCAGCATTAGCCTAAACAGGGGATTGTACAGCTAGGACAACTGGCCAAACCTAATGCAGTCATGTTGGACAAACCAAATATTGCGATTTATCTTTTAGTGACCTCTTTATCAAACATATTCCATGTGGTAAACACCTTCATGCATTTTCATTTTATGCAATATGTTGGTCAACAAACCTTTAATAAATTTATATGTAGTTATTAGGCTTGCTGTCTAGGCAAGACTTGAAAGAATGTACCCAAATCAGTCAGTAGTCCTGTACTATATTAGCTACCTTGCTTAAGAACTTTACCACATACTCCAGGGGTGAATGTGTATTTTCCCATCTGCATACTGAGTGCAAATTTAATGGTAGAAAGAGTTTTGCTTTGTTTTATGCGCAGAATGTATTCAAAGCAGTATGATTACACTGATAGCCATCACCCATCAGGCTCTGTTTAAGCACCTGTGATGGATGCTGGAATTTCTTTTCTGCAGAAACTCATTGTTCCATGAGTTCTATTAAAAAGGAAGAGCTCCAAAATGTAGGGTCTTTCAAAGCATGGAAGATCAAACAAAAGTTACCAGATAACACCATGTATGAGATAAGGAATAAACAGGGAATGCTTGTTCACTGTCTGGGAAGCTTAGAGAGCATTGTCTATTTCTTTTTTCAATTAGAAATTTAAGGGGTGGCTATTGTTGGACTAAGTGTTTGCAAAGATGTGCTAAAGGAACACTTTTTAGTGATAGAAAAAAGGGTGTGTATATAACAGGACTAGGACTTTCTTGGACCTAGAGGAGATGCCTTTGGACATTAACTATATTAGACAGAAATATTATTTAACCACAACTAAACCATGATAAATTATTACTTCTACATTACTACTACTACTGCTACTGCTACTGCTACGACTGCTATGACAATTACTACTACTACTATTACTACTGCTGCTACTAATGTTACTACTACTGCTATTACTTCTACTTTTACTATAACTACTACTGCAATACCACTACTACTGCTACTGTTACTACTGTTATTACAGTTATTACTACTACCGCTACTACTACTATTACTACTGCTACTACTATTACTTCTACCATTACTACTACTTTTACTGCTACTTCTTCTATTATTGCTGCTACTACTGCTATTATTGCTTGTTGTACGACAAGTACTGCTATTGCCACTAATACATGTATGATCACTACAACTACTAACACTATTAACATTAAGCAAACATAATTATTAAGTATTCTGATGAAAACATGTATTTGTCTAGGACATCATTAATTGTTCACTCTGTGCATCAGACATAGGCAACCTTAAGTCACTGAATTCCGTAAAGAGCAGGGCACAGTCATCATTACCACTTGCACAGTATATATGTGTGTGTGCATGTGTATGGGGGGGCGTAAAGGCAGGCAAGCTTGATACAAAAGAAGTGTGGGCATGGGTGTGTTTGTGTGTGGAGGGATGCGCACGATTGTGCGTATGTGACAGATGCAAGCATGCACTGTTAGGGCCAGTATTTCTAGATGTGAAGAAGTCAGTTTTGAAGTATATTAAGAGGATATGTGAGATGTCATGGTCAACATGAGGTATACTGTGTGGGGGAGTCTGCAGGAACACAGCCAATCCATCTGTGCTGCCACTACATCCATACCATCCTGGACAGGTGTGACCTATGCATGGTAGTGGATGCAATTCATCGCTGATGCCCCCAACCACATAAACTACCTCTGCCAAGGGTTGCACAGCTAGTTCCATCACATGAACTACCTCTGCCAAGAGTTGCACAGCTAGTTCCACCACATGAACGACCTCTGCCATGGGTTGCACAGCTAGTTCTACCACATGAACTACCTCTGCCAAGGTTTGCACAGCTAGTTCCACCACATGAACTACCTCTGCCAATGGTTGCACAGCTAGTTCCACCACATGAACTACCTCTGCCTAGGGTTCCACAGCTAGTTCCACCACATGAACTACCTCTGCCATGTGTTACACAGCTAGTTTGACCACATGAACTACCTCTGCCAAGGGTTGCACAGCTAGTTCCACCACATGAACTACCTCTGCCAAGGGTTGCACAGCCAGTTCCACCACATGAATTACCTCTGCCAAGGGTTCCACAGCTAGTTCCACCACATGAACTACCTCTGCCAAGGGTTCCACAGCTAGTTCCATGACTCTGACTACATGCTTTGATGCTAGCTGAACATGAACAATATCTAATGGATGAGCTATCATCACAACTATGACCAGGACTGTGACCATATGGCTAGCCATGTGTGAGTATGGGCACATCCACCACTGATGTAGCAGTGGAAGGAGTACCCCTGCAGGAGCAGGATCTGGCATGGCCATGGTGATGTCAGGCTAGCTAACATCTGATGATGTACTGGCTGTTCAACCTCATGGACACTGATCCCTCCCCACAGCAGACATTCCATAACAGACAATGCATGGTCCAATCTGTCATTCATCTGGTCAGAAAAGACACACACACACACACACACACACACACACACACACACACACACACACACATACACACGCACACACACACACACACACACACACACACATGGTTCATGCAGCCTCATATGCTAGAATACACTGACTTTCACTTCCGGTGCCCTGGTGGAACTTGCCTGTGCCTCTATAATGGCCCTGCACATTCATTAAGTTTCAGATACTGGCGCATCCACATCAGGGGAAGGAGGTAAGCATACCTCCTCTGAACACTTCTACCAACAGCCTTGTGTGGTACTTTACCCTCATAAAGTCTAAGGGGGTTACACCAGGAATAGCTGTATGCATGTACACAGCAATAAATAATCAATGACCAGGGTAGTTCTTGCACAGACATTCAGTCAAGCATGGAACTGCATAAGGAGTTTGCTGATGCATGCATACATTCACCACTAAGTGCAGGAATTACTGCATGACAAACTGCACACATCTAACAAAGGTTAAATGACTTAGTACATGGCTGGCTGCCTAACTGCTGGATGATTAGATGGTCATGATCTCTGTAAGATGTCAATAGTCAACATCATGAATTGGAACACATTGCTCATTATAGTACATGACAAATGGGATGTTCTACATTTCACTGCTAGTGCAGAATGTTACATGTTTCAGTAATACCTTAATATAGTGCACAAAAATATAACAGCAGATTGTCTCTACATCTCCATACAATGCAAGTCTTAGCTAGCAGTCATTTTGCTTTGATAATAGAATAATTTCATCCTAGGTAGTCTTCAGTCATTTGTAGTGATTGAATTAAACTTGTAATGTGTCATACAGAATTTGTACAAAATGTCAATAGTTTATCAAAGACAGTAACGCAATAAAGAACTTGGAGTTCCAGCACAATTTTCTATTAAGATAAAAGTACAGAAAGAAATAAATTCTTGACCAAAAGAAAATACTATAACCAAACAAGTATAAAAAGACATAATGCAATCTGCTAACTTTTATTCAGTGAATGTATATATGTATGTGTATATATATATATATATATATATATATATATATATATATATATAAGGTGGTTGCAGTCTATAAGAGTCAATGTTCATAAGAGTGAAAACTCTTACCGGATTGTTTTTCATCCCTTAAGCTGTTTCCAGGCAAGAGCATAAAACATTGGTGTCTGGGAATTTCCTCTTAATCCACTGTTGTGAGATCTTGCAATTGGTATATATAATTAGCAGGGAGGTGAGGTGCAGGGGCGGCTAGCCTCCCTGCAAAATATATTGTTTCAAACTCTTTGGTGTTTCTTTCATTTTGGATTCAATATAAGAAGACTGTTCTTTTTGTAATTGCTCAAATGGTATTTCACTTGTTGATCAATCATAGACATATATGTGTGTGTGTGTGTGTGTGTGTGTGTGTGTGTGTGTGTGTGTGTGTGTGTGTGTGTGTGTGTGTGTGTGTGTATGAGAATGTGTATATGTGGATTGCCATCAAAATGTCATACCTGTAATGAGCAATAGAAAACTGTTGAATACCACCTTCCAAGATTTCATATTGCTGAAAAAAAATTATGAAGTCACAACAGCGAACGTGCACTAGCATTTGCTGTTGTGGATTCAACATTTTAAATGGAGATCGCACTGCAGTGGGGATCAGGAAATTTACCCTTTCCCTCACTGTAGTGTGATCTCGGAGTTTGTATGTTTAAGTAGCAGAGAATGTGGGGAGCACAGAGGGCTTGCCCCCTTGCAAAACATGTGTTAAATAGCACTGGATGTCGAGGTAAGTTTGAAAAATGTCAACAATTTGAAATCGAATTGTTGAAATTTTTTTGCTTCGTTATATTGATCTGTCACTATCGTAAATTTCAACAATGTTTTTTGAGTACGTAATTACTTGTAAAAAAACATTGTCGTCATTATGATAGTAAACCGTATATGTAAATGTACACACTTAATATATATATATATATATATATATATATATATATATATATATATATATATATATATATAAACATACATATATACATATTTGAGAAAGATAAGAACTTTCAGCATGCAGAAACATTAATTCACATTACACTGATTTATGCACATTGAAACAATAGTTTAAAAATAATGAAATTACACAAATCACAAAAGAAACATAAACAAAGAACAAACAGCAAAAGAACAAAAAAGAAAGACATTTTGCAAGGTAATGTGTAAGACTGCTGTTATCACGTGTGTGTGTGTGTGTGTGTGTGTGTGTGTGTGTGTGTGTGTGTGTGTGTGTGTGTGTGTGTGTTTGTGTGTGTGTATGCGTGTTTATATATAACTTCCTCAGTGCACTAATTAACAATTGATAAATGAGACAGTACATTGTTCCAAAGTAACAATTTGTAGGCAACAGCAACAGCATAGAGGATTATGATTGGGTCTGTGATCATAACATGTTTATTATGTGTTCGAAGCTCAAGAGGTGGGCCTTGGCATCCATGTTGAGAATGCATAAATAAAAATTACGATCACAGACATGCTCATAATTCTTTGTAATGTATTGAGTTTTATCTGCTCCATGTTCTAATTTTAACAGAAAAGTTACAGGGGTAAAGTTTTGTAGAATGAAATGTTTCACTGGCTTTAAAAGCTGGTAAAGGACTTTGTGCTAATGCTGTCAAATAGAGATATCTTTGAGTTTCTTTGCTTTAGGAAAAGAAAATCTTAAAAAGTTAATAGAATGGCGGATTCTGCATCAGTATTAATTTTCTGAAGAATACAAAGCATGAAACTCTATTGCCTGACATTACTGACTGTCTAAGTTGAACTGCTAAGTGTTTTACAAACTTTGAAAGCTGGTAAGGTATTTCACACTGCTGTTGTTAAGTATATAGTGGCATGACTGTCTGATTCATTGCTTAAGAAAAAAAAGAGAAGATCTCAAAAAGTTAATAGAACAATAAATTTTGCTTTAATATTCATTTTTTTGAAGAATTAGAAATATGAAAGTCTGTCTGACATCAGTAATTGTACATAAAAATAATTATGGACATTTATTGAGTAATGATAATTATCTATCCTGAGACTAGTGCTTAATAAAAGTTGTTAGGCACCTTTCCATTGTCAGAAAGGTATTGAATGAACTTGGCTTTTCACCAGTTTTCAAACATAATCAAGGTATTCTTTGCACTACAAAATAGTAATGTTCAACAATATTTGTAAATCCTAAGGGTACATGCCAGAGGAATTAGCAATATCTGAATCTGTGTTGGTTGATAATCCTCATGATATCTTGATGAGGTATGTATCCGCATATATTACAAAGATTTTATGTTGAGTTATTTCTATAGTATGCAGTATACCAATTATTTTATTTTTTTCCATTTTAAAGTTTTTTTCATAGAGACCTCTCCCATAATGAGGGGTCATGAAAAGGAAAGTATTGACTCTTTTTATCCCACCTTTATTTACGCTGCCCCCAATATGACTCTTCAGTGTCATTGCCTTCTATGTAATATCTTCCATTAATGGGCATATGCTTCTCTCATATGTTATTACTACCCTATATGCACACTTTGAGAGATTATGCTATTTGCTTATGTGATCAGTACACATATCTGTTGAGACTCTTTCCCTTAGCTTACTGCCAATGATCATCCCCTTCTTGTCCATTTGCCCAATTTGTTCCTCCATCACTGAAGACAAAGGACCAAAAGAGAGAGAGGCTATCACTGAGGCAGCCAACAGGGGAGATTCAGTATTTTTTGCAAAGAGCTCTTCCCCCTACACTCATCCACTGACAACATTTGGGTGTGATGTGCAATGTATTTCAGCACTGAACTCCTCCTCACTTCTGCAAGGATTTGAATCAGCCGGACAGCTCTATATCCACACAGAAGTATAACTTCATGGTTTCTCTGCTTTCTACCATTGAAAATTAGATTTTGAGCATGCTTTTTCTTGGCATATACACGTTCCCTTCCACAAAGAGATAGGCAAGCAGGCTCCATTGACTGGATCACAGTGAGGTCTTCATCGCTGCACCATGAAGGCAGGTCAGAATAATAATTTCTTAAGTTATGGATGTTAGAAATGTGACTTTATTTTTTCTTCTGTCTGAATTTGTATGCAGGATAAGCCAGTGCCCTTTAAAATTTTGCTAAGCTGTGGTTTTACACAGGGAACATATCAGAGCATAAATACTTAATGCATATATTCTTAGGCCTTCTTTTAGCATTCATCTGCGCACCATGCATACAGAACATAGCCTGGATCAAGGTCCATCTCCTTACTTTTTAAAAATACTAACATTCAGATGACTTAGTGAAGAAATTGCATGGATTACGCACAATTAATTTGAGACCTTAAGCTCATTGTTTTTGTGTTTAATTTTAACATGTTGCTCTTCTCCTTCCTAATGGACTAAATATATAATATGATTGCTGAGTTTCCCAAGTCTGCACTTTAGAATAGCCATTGCATGACATTAAATCCATGATGCTTATTATTCATTTTTCAAAGGGATCAAGAGGGTACAGGGGCTGCCTATTTTAAAAATGAGCTGAAAAATCAATTAAACTGCCAGTTTCACAGTGTCTTCTCAGCCTAATATTATCAGGTTTAAGGCAGAGAAAAACCCTGCAGTAACAGGTCAAATGTCTGTGAAACACTAAATGCTAAAATATCATTTTCATTATTCAGGACTGCAAATGTTAATCCTTTGAATGTCCCACAATATACATCCTTAGGAAAGAGAATGTTTCAAGTTTAAATAAAACATTGCATATTTTATAGAACTATACAGCATACTCGTATGTAAGCAATAATGTATGCAACATTTGGGATCAAAGTATGAATTTACTTGTATTTGCATTCTTTTGACACTGTATTATAAAATCTGTTACAAACAAGTTAAGAGGTCAATGAATTTTGCATAAAAAATGCATTATGAAATATTTTTCCAAGCAACTCTTAATGATGATAATGTAAGCTTAAAAACAGCTATTGTTTTATCATAGTTGTAATTTTACTCTGCTATTATCACTTATAGTATATATTACTATTACCATAGATGCAAGCTTGCTTTATTTTTCCTATTAGTTTCATCTATAGATACTCCACTTACAGAAGCTAATACAGGAAACAAAATGCATTCACTCCACTTAATGTTGTAGGCTCATTAACAGCCCTCAGCTCTGCTAGACAGCATGGCGACACAACAAATATTCTTAAATGTTCAAAATATTAAAATATTTATACTGACGGGAGAAAATATAAATAAACCACATGCAAAAATGAGCTATAGAACTTTTTCAGCGTGTATAAGGCAGCCTCTGAGGTATCAATTATTTTAGAACTTCAAGGCAAAATATCACAGCAGCATAATTTAGTTTCTAAAAAAAATGGTAACATAATCACACTGGGGAAGAAAACCACTTTTCTTGATCAAATTAGAATGCAGTGTTTACTCTTTACAATGCTGGTACAATATTATACTTCAGTTATATTTATGATTTACTTTTCATCTTTTGCTGAGCACATTTGATTTCCTTTGAAGTCCTTTCTTGTTATACGTGACCATCATTTCTTTCATGTTAAACATCATACAGTAGCTGATCTTGTTCACTTCAGATGATATGGGCTTAATAAACAAGAGCTGAACTCTTCTGCTGACAAATGATTTTCAACTAGAACAGGCCTAGTCCTTGTGTCTAAGATGTTTTAACAAAAATAATATATCCTCAGTTTATCTAAAGACAGTTTCCTTTTCCATTTCAGACTACATAGAATGTATATTTTAATGTTAGTTATTTTATCATATGTATATACATCAGCACTGGGTTTATTTAGCCTCTTCTGTGCTAATTAGCTTTAATTTTCTGTTTAGTGATAAATTGTAATCATTGTCTGTCTGTTACAGTTTTAAAGATAGGTGGCAAAGTATTTATGTTTCAGTACAAGTTATTTAGATAGGGCGAGATTCAATTACTTTCCCCAAGAAAAGACACATAAACATTTCTGCTTTATCATATTATGGCCTATTGCCTTTTAAGTTATCTTGCTTTGTTAAGATATGTAGTAATCATCACTTTAAAGAAGTAAATTATACTGAGATAAAGTTTTCTGTATGGTTGCACTTGTTTGAGGAAGTCACTTTTCTTAGAGAATTATGATCATCATCTCATACATTTTTTATGATATCCTATGAATAGTCCAAGAGCATGCATCAGTGTTTTCCACATGTTTTTCAACTGGTATGACAAGGAAGTACTATGAAATTCGATCAGTAATATTTCCAGAAAGCTACATTATTATATCTAGATCTAAATAATTGCCAGACAGCACACTGTGTATTAATAGAATGCATTTTTTTCACATTAAAAATGCTAGCTAATTTTGTGCCAACTTTTATGGAAGACAGACAAAGGTAAGTGTCATATGCAGGGCTGTGTAAGCCTGTTAAGTAGGTGACTTTGGTTCAAACAGTGGCTAAAATGCCTGGTGGAATTGACATGGAGGGGAGGAATGATGCAACTTTGCCTGCTTGCCTCTCTATGTGGGAGGGAGCACAGGTCCAGGTGCTCATTGGTACAGCAAAATCCTCAATGGACATAAAAAAAATCACATAGAGGCACTGTCTTCAAAAGAGTTAGGGCAGTCTTGAGGAGTTTCATCACTTTTAGAAGTAGATGACACACTCTTGCTATCAAAGGTTTGCATGTTGATCTCTAGGATTGACAGAGGATGTGCATAGAGGGCTTAAGGACTTAGCAGAAAAGTAAAGCACTGATAGATGCCTGGATGATGGCCCAGCAACTGGCTCTCAACCCAAGGGGAACAAATGGAGTGGTACCATCTCTCACACCACATGAAAGAAGGGATCAGTAAGTTGTGGTGGGCTTATGGCTGGCAGGCATTAAAATCAAAAATAAGACAAAAAAGATGACAGGTACTTTATAATTAGAATTGTATTCATTTAACTGTAGAAGTCATGTACTGCAAATGTTGCTTTGCATTTGTGCTTTAGTACATAACATAAATAGGGCTTACATTATTAGAACAGTAGTGAAATATTTTGATCTCTGTTACATCCTGGAGTAGAATGATTATTATTTTCAAGACTGTAAAAAGAAAAAAGAAAACAATGAGTTAAGCATGTCCTGAGTTATGTCCACATCTATAGTATCATTACTATTTGTTTTATGCCCTCAGTATCTTAGAACTATTTTATTTCATTGTTCATTATTATGCTTCAGGCATTGGAATAACAAGTGTTGTATTAGTGAGCAGTTCCTTGGCCAAAATACACACAATTATATCAGGTGTGGAAGAGAGGGAAGGGAGGGTTAGTCTATTGCTTTTCAGTAAGAGCAAAAACAAAAACGGGAGCAATAGAAGCCGGCTTTATTTGGCACCTCTAAAATTCATAAATCTTTGATAGAACCACCATTTAGACCAATTGTTGATGGTCGTGGTTCAATCACTTATGGGTGTGCCAAATATATAGATAGCGTTCTTAAACCACACCTTGAAAGTGAAATACAAATATGTAAGGATTCGTGGAGTTTTTTACAGAATATTAGTAAACTTAAATTTGAGTCTAACACATGTTTCCTTACAATAGATGTAAAGGATTTATACACAGTCATTCCTCATATTATTGGAATAGAGTGGATTAGGGAATTTTTGCTCATTAAAAAAGTTGATAATAACACCATTAATTTAATTGAGACATTGTTGGAAATAACTTTGACCAACAATTATTTAACATTTGAAGAAAAATTCTATTTAGAAAAATCAGGGGTAGCTATGGGCTCTCCATGTGGTGGAAGTTTCGCCAATGCCGTAATGGCATATTGGAAACATCATTTATTGTATAATGAACCTTTGTTTAAGAACAATGTCTCCTGGTACACCAGGTACCAGGATGATATGTTCTGTATTTGGAAAGGAGATGTCTCTAAAATACCTCAGAGGTGATCTCTGCCTGACGTACAAGGCCATGTCCAATCAGGATCTGATGGACATGCTCCACCTCAAAAAATCCAAATCCATCAGGACCACGAGAGCTAAAGACTTAAACCTTGGCACAAGTATGAATAGGACATGCTGGAGGGATAGATTCATAACCCAGAGGCTTCCCATGCTTTGGAACAGGATCCCAGTTCGTATTAGGCAGAGCCCCTCACTGACTCTCTTCAAGAGAAATCTTGATGAGTGGATGGGAGATCGTAAGTTTACCCCAGAGGTCACATCTGTGTCACTGCTAGACAGGGGCACAGTAAACTAATTCTATTATATAAGGGGACCTTCATTGTGTCACTACTAGACAGAGGCACAGTATTCTAGATTTATTCTGTACATTTTTGTACCATTTCATGGGGTGGCAAAAGCCATATCACTATGGCTAGGCTTACAAATGCCCCAGGGCAGATAGCCTAGTACTATACTATGAAACTATGAAACTATGAAACTATAATAACATTTCGAAAACCACCACTTTTTTAGAATTCACCTATACATTAGGGGAGGAGTCCATTAGCTTCCTAGACATTTTACTAATTAAGGATAGTGCAAATTCTAGATATAAAAGTAATATTTATAGAAAACCAACATATTCTAACACTCTTCTTCATTTTTCAAGCAATCACCCATATCATCAGAAAAGGGCAGTGGTCAAGGGGCAAATGGTGAGGGCTGCCCGTATGATTTCGGACTACTGTGACTTTGATTCTGAATGTAAATTATTGGAAACTATGTTCCTTAATAGAGGATATCCTGCATACTTACTGATGAGTGTCAAAAATGAGGTAATCCAGAAAAGAATCAATGGGTTTTTTGCTCCGTTATTGTTGGGGTGCGAAACAGCACATATTGGTTCTGTGATGGATGATGTAGGCTGTCAAGTTGGGGGTGTGAATTCCACACTGTTGGGTACAGTCAACCAATGTCCAGCACATCATACAAATTTCCTTTGTACATACTCTCT
This sequence comes from Protopterus annectens, assembly GCF_019279795.1. Taxonomy (NCBI): domain Eukaryota; kingdom Metazoa; phylum Chordata; order Ceratodontiformes; family Protopteridae; genus Protopterus; species Protopterus annectens. Next base: position 1,451,878,611 of record NC_056739.1, on the reverse strand, counting down.
AGATTATGCCCCTATTAGAGAGGCTTTAAATAAAAATTGGACTATTATTAGAGGTAATGAGATGCTGCTTAAAATATTTGGGTTAAATCCAAGAATAACCTATAGAAGGTGGAAGAATCTAAAATCTATTTTGGAAATGAAAAATAATGTGTCATAACAATAAAAAAGCAAAAGGTATGTTTAGATGCGGTAGTTGTTTGCAATGTAAGCATATAATGGTGACGAACCAACTGCATATTAATAATAAAACATACAAGATAAATTCGAGATTCAAATGTGAAACACCAGCAGTAATATATGTAGCATTGTGCTGTGAATGTAATGCATTTTACACTGGTAAGACTGAAAGAAAGTTAAAACAGCGTATTTATGAGCACATGTATGCCATCGTTAAAAAGGACATGAACAACGCTCTTGCTAAGCATGTATTAGACCACCCGGGTCATGGTTTTAAATTTGCAGTGTTACAACATAGGACATTAGACATTAGGGGTGGACCATGGCAAGTGCAATTAGAAATTGATGAATTACGGTGGCAAATTAGAACTAGTGCACATATTTTTCCAGGTTTGAATGAGAGTATGTCTATAAAGTGTTGGTTGAAATTATTATCACTTAAAAGATTAACTTTGATAGCAATTAATTTAAAGTTCAATATTTAAGATATTATTCTAACGTCTTTTTGTTATTTAGTAATTTAGCGCTGTTATCCTGTAATATTTATATGTAAATAGTATTCACATAATTTATGTATATACATATAAAAACCAACAAAAGTAAAAAAGTACTACCAAAATCCACGAAACACGGAGCCCAGACTCACAATGTTCGACCAGATACTCAACCAGCTACTCAAATCACATACTTTTTACAATATACCTTTTCATAATACATTTTCTCCATAAAAGAAAGAAAAGACTTTTTCATAACATATATACATATATATTTTTAATAACAGAAGTTCGTTATATAAATTATGTACTGATTGATAATAATATATTTTTAAATGTTAATGGATTTGATGTATTTAAACATGTTCATAGGTTCATAGGTTCATAGGTTCATACTAGGCTATCTGTCCAAGGGCATTTATAAGCCTAGCCCATAGTTATGTGGCTTTCGCCACCCCTTTAGTTTGAATAAAAACTATGCCTATCATTTTGCTGTGCCTCTGTCAAGCAGTGACACTGAAGTAATCCCTGGGGTATATCTGCAATCTCCCATCCATTGGTCAAGATTCCTCTTGAACAAGGCCAGAGAGGTGCTCTGCCTCACATGTACCGGATTTTGTTCCACAGCATAGGAGTCTCTGGGTGATGAATCTGTCCCTCCAGCACGCTCTATTTATAACCGTGTCAAGGTTTAAGTCTCCGTCCTTGTGGTTCTGAGGATCTAGATTTTTGAGGTGAAGCATATTCATCAAATCTGGGTTTGACATGGCCTTATATGTCAGGCACAGGTCACCTCTGAGCAAGCGGTATGAGACTGAATAGAGCTGGAGTTCTTTCAGTCGGGCAGCATAAGACATATTTTTGAGACCCTTTATCCTTTTGGTGAGGAACTTTTGGGGCCTTTCAAGCTGCAGCAGGTGTCTGGTCAGATACATTCCGAATGGGGCATTGTACTCAATCATAGGTCTAATGAGTGATGAGTACAGGGGACGATGACCTCCCTTGATCTAGATGTGAATCTCTTCATGATCAGGTGGGTGATATAGAAGGTTTTCCTAACTACTTTAGCAACATGAGTGTCAAACGAAAGGCTACTGTCAACCTGGGTCCCCAGATCTCTGATGACTTTTTCTGTGCTCAGTGGATTGCCACCTATATGGTAGCTAGGGGTAACCTTGTTTTTCCCGAAGGGTATGACTATGCATTTTTTGGCGTTTAACTTCTGGCCATGGCTCTGGCACCAGTTATCCGTTTCTGTGACTTGGATTTATTGTATTTAAATGGGTTGAACTACAATGTCTGATTGTTCTGAAGAAGTTGAGGTGTTTCCTTGACGAAAAGTGGATTTTACAATTAAACGCTTAAACAGTACGTGATTTGAGTAGCTGGTTGAGTATCTGGTCGAACATTGTGAGTCTGGGCTCCGTGTTTCGGGTATATACATATAAGTATTTATTGAGAATATCTATTTATAATAATAAGATTCTAAATAAGTAAACATTGAATATATAAAATAGGTTATTTTTCTATATAATATAGGATTAATTTATAATATTATGGGCAATGTTAACTGTATATACTGATCCCCTGGTTTACTATTGTAATTGGAATTTCTATGTTAGGTTGGATCACGTCCTTTAGGCAAAGAACTGACGTGTAGATATGCCATTAATTATTCTCATATTGCTATATTTAATAGTAATGATAAACTGGTATATATTAATAAGCTTGGTAAGGAGACTTAACAAAATTAATACTAACATTAACAATGAAATTAGAACGGACCCATTGGTTGTGGGTGATAGTATATATATATATATATATATATATATATATATATATATATATATATATATATTTATTCGTTTGATTAAAAGTTTTAATGAAATTTACTTAATGGTTTAAATGTATACAAATGTTTTAATAGTGTCTAAAAATGTGTGTGTAACTTTTATTGAACAAATAGGTTATAACGAGCGTTTTGCTGACATCTAGTTTCAGCTTGGAGGTTTGGAGTGACAATCTAACTTTAAATTTCCACTCCTGAGCTGATTAACTAAACTGCTGTGTCTAATTAAGTGTATATAAGAAATTTTTGCATTTTATCAAACTGTTTTGTCTGAAGAAGGCCAGGTATCTACCCGGCCGAAAGCGCTTACAATAAATAGTTTTTATACGCAGTTTTGACTGTAGCCGGCTTCTGTTGCTCCCGTTTTTGTTTTTGCTCTTGTTTCAAAGTTTTTAATTTAGTTGTTTTTTTGTCTATTGCTTTTCAGTACTCTGAAAAGGAAGTTTTATGTGGCATTATATCCTCCAAAAGGCAGGCTAGCTTCCTAGACTACACAGCATTCGCTTTTTATACTCACTGCCTCAGCCTCACTGCAATGTCTTAATAATGCATGATTTTAGCAAAAATATTGCACTCCACTCATATAAAAAAGATTTTCCAAAAAGAAGCTTCAGTAGTATGCAATATCCTCTGTTTGCCCACTGCAGAACCACAATACACACACAGATAGATAGATAGATAGATAGATAGATAGATAGATAGATAGATAGATAGATAGATAGATAGAGTGATCCCAGTTGAATCAATGGTCAATGACAACATTAAGGTCAACACATTAACATCTAAAATGCTAACATTAACATGCTTTAGTACATTCTCCAAAGATGGAAACTTGGACCATGCAAATTAAAAAAAAACTTTTTTTTCTCTATGTGAGGGGTTTTGGCCCTTACACCCCCTTCTAAGTATACATACTAACTCTGAGATCTCACAATTCCTGAGGAAAGTGCAAATTCCCCAATGAGGGGAATTTCAGTCTCACACAGCTGCTGACCATCTGTTTTGTTCACCAAAGTGCATCAACAAAGCAAAGGTCAATTAAACCTCAAATTAACCAATGACAGTACTCCCATATTAGTGTATATAAATCATACGTTTATATATATATATATATATATAAATATATATATATATATATATATATATATATATATTCATAGGTTGGTACTAGGCTATCTGCCCTAGGGCCTATACAAGCCTAGCCATAACAATTCACTGGATATTTCTTCCCACACTATTTACTTCCCTATATATACATATATATATATATATATATATATATATATATATATATATATATATATTTATATATACACACACACACACACACACACACACACACACACACACACACACATATATAATGTGTGTGTGTGTGTGTGTGTGTGTGTGTGTGTGTAAAAATGGTAGGTATATTATTTTATATTATTGTACTCCATAGGTTCTTATACTCTGAAATTCAGCCTCCCTCAAAACCATGGAAAACACATTGAGCCTTCATTAACTATCCCATCATTGACTTTGGTCACCCTATACCAAAAATGCAATGTTGCACTGTAAGTAGATTGCTCTAAGCACACAGATTTTCAGACTTGCTTGTACCTCCCCTAAAACATGTTCACCCATCATCTGGGAGGTTGGCCCCTCCATTTGATAAACAATGCTATAGACATACGTGTTCACTGGAAGTACGTATTGTTTAATACCAGGCTGTCGATATGTAACGCAGCAGGTTACATTTTGCAGAATTCCTAAGCTTACTGGCTTGGTAAACCAGTTATTTCACCCAGCTTGAGCAATCATTCATTAAGTTGTCTATTGTCTATCTGGGCTATGTCTGAAACAAAGTTGCTTTGGAACAATGTGCTATCCCATTTATCAAATAAAAAGCAAGCAATAAAAATGAATATTTGTACTATCACAGTACTGTCAAGTTGTAACGAGTGCATATAATGCACTCAAAATATTAAAAAGCACTGTACACTGCTGTAAAGAAATGTATTTTACTTTACTTTTTTCATTGTGGCACAATATTTTGGAATTAGAGAGACACACACACACACACACACACACACACACACACACACACACACACACACACACACACAATGTGACCAGAAAAATGTATATTGCAAGATTGGTTTTGTTGATGGCTGAATTTTTGTTTAATTTTACTTTATGTTTATCATTTTATTTTATAGCAGAACATTATAAATAATATATTGTTAATTTCTGTAACCAGACAGCTAAAAGTGAACACTGCTGTGAAAACACAGGAGTCAACACAGAATCAGCAGATTGCCATAATACTGTGATTGACTCTCTTGGGTCAAACTGATACTTCAAAGTTTCTATGTGAAACCTGCCACCCTGAAGCTGTACCCCTACCTTGTTGCTAAGAGAAAAGTAACAAAAGTCTCTGCACAAGAGTTAAGGGACCAATTTTCTGTATAACTATGAACACAAATAATGGAGGTGACAGACAAGAAGTACAAATTTTGTTAGAATATTTATCACATCATGCCTCCCAAAGGTAGTCACTTTTATTCTGATCTAAGATAAAGCACCTTGTGATCTTCTGACTATCAGCTTATGCTTCTCAGTAAAATATTTACATTATGTATAAGACAATGGCAAGGCATCTTCTCAACATAAGATGCAGTGGCTGAACCTATTGGCTTCAGAGAAGACAAGTGACTGGGAAAAGTGCCAGAAACTCTAGTGTCTGCCTTTTACTTATTTTCATAGAGCAAACAGACAGCACATTTTAAATCAATGAATGCAATATATTAGGGAGTGATTCAGGGTAAAATAGTTGTGAGTATGCATAAGGCTACTGCACTTAAAACAGAAGGGTGAAAAGGATATGCAGTTTAGAATAGCACCTACAATATGAATACACAAAAACACGTAAATGTCACCAAGTGACATTCCTATCATGTAAGGTTCTCATTCATGCTCTGCACGAAATATACGCAAGAGTCACTGAACTGCAAACAAAAGTCATCCAGCTAATTGAATCCCATGTAATATTTCAGTATACTGGTGATTTATTACCTTTATTTGTGATCTGAAAATGTTTACAAATTAATATGTTATGCTCATGTGGCATGATGCCACAAGACACTGAGCAGAGTAGCAACCATTCTAACATGGGGATAGGCAGGCAAGATGGCACATGAGGCCTAATTTTATTTTATGTTCTGTCAAGCATGAAGATGGTAGTCAGATACAGCTGATCAAAAGATGTTTCTGGAAGTCTGTACTTCTAGAGTTCATAAGGAGCTGCATGATGACTACAGATGGACTGTTACATTAAGGCATCTGCTATAATAAAGCTTGTAGATTTATACTGTTCAATGAATAAATGTGTTGTGGGAATCCTGACTTAATCTGTATTTTTTTTTGTTTGGACTATTACATTAGAGAACAAAGTGCATAGCAGTATGCTTCCAGTCCACAAGTATCATCCAAAGGACAGCTGGTGATGGTATGGCAATATGTCAGGAGGACTGACCATCCAATATCTTTAATACCCTCCTGGATGACATGACAGAACATTAGTCTGATAGGTATCATACATAGTCATTGATATATACACCGTACAGTGTGGCCATAAACTGCATCCAAATGTTAACACAGACATCTGTCATTCTTGATGGATCGTGGTACTTTGACTAGGAGAAGCAGAACCATAGTAAGTGTTAGTCTATGTTCAGTGCCCAAGGAAAAGTAAAAATGTCATTGTCAGCCACACTGGTAGAGTACACAACCTACTCATGTAGCATATTTGTATCCACTGCTGTGCTTTCAGAAAAACAATCTGGAAAGATGAACACTTTCGTTACTGAGCACAAGATATCAGCCTGTAATTTTTCTGTATGAGATACTGAATACTCCTTGTAACCAAGGTAGATAATACCTATAAGGGATCGGCAAAAAGCATAATAGGAAGAGAAAGAAGCAAGCAACCATACCCATGTTCATACACAGAAAAATGGAGATCATGAATGCAGAAAGCTCAAGATCCATTTCAGGTATCCAGATCCCTCAGGAAAAAACTTATAGTATGCTTATATCAATGTGACCATGTTGTCTGGTGAGTAACAAGCTATACAACAGACTATTGCATTACATCCTGATGTGCAGCCTGACCATGTACCGCCAGGCCCCTACAGCACAGCAATATACTATAAGAGGGCAGTAATTGTTTAATGCTCCCTAGCATTTCTGTACTCAATGTTGTGTCAAAAAACATAGTGGCATAGGGGCAGAGATCATTCCACCAACAACCAAAGCCAGCTGCAGCTGAGACAGGAATGGCGTCATCAATCTGACATCATCAGTTCATGACCTCTGATAATATGGAACATTAAACATAACCCAAATAACTAAATGTAGCAGAAAAAATGCACAATCAGCATTGATACAAATGACAATAATAGAAATGACCTTGTGCCCTTACACTGCGGGTCTTTCAGACATAACAGAAGGATAATAATGTAGATGAGGGAGGAGAATATAATGCATGCACAGAACAAAATGATGTGCCTAGGCCACAACAAACCAGACAAGATGGCACCTTAGTGACCATTATACTGGTTTGGCTATCATGGCACATCAGAAACATGCAGAAAACTAGAAAACAGAAATCTCTCATTCAAGCCAATCTAAATAAAACTCCACATGACTAGGCTGGAAAAACAGAACAGCAACAGACACACTTTCTTTACAATCCAAAGAATGATCAATATATCACAAAAAACAAGTAAGTTTTTGTGTTTCACCAAAACTGTCACATAGCTCATAGTCAGGGCTTTTATCTCCAAGTGCCATACATCACCCACATAAATTTTTTTTTTTATTATTTATGAACATGAACTCATTTTTCTGACCTCTTTAAATTGTGCAGGATTAAGGGTGGAGTCATTTTATGGTATTTTGCATAACTGATCGTGATGTGTCATTAAAACCTTTACTTTTAGTTTAGTTAAATAGTTCTGTTAGTGAAGAAGGCTAACCACTTAAGGACTGGCAGAAAGATATTGATAAAATGCTCCACAGTGATTTCAAGATTCTTGCAGTATAACAGAAACCACTGTAACTGGTGGAGTGCAGTAAAAATATAGAATGTTTAAAAATATGGAGTTTTGCTGGGACCAAGAAGAAAAAATTGGAAGATAGTCATTAAATGAACCACTTACACTACCAGCATGTATGACATTTGCTAAACAAGAAACAGTTTTTACATTTAAGATTCCTCTCACTCTCTCTCTTTTGTTCAAATGGTGACACTAGTAAGCTGGGCAAGACTGTTCTGGTTGTTAAAGTTCACAAATAAATAGGAGTTTTACCTTTTAGTCTTGAGTCAAGGGTAACACTTTAGGATGTGCAAAGTACTTGTTTATTCCATAAACAGCGGTGGGAGACTGCTAACTTAAATTTTAAGATTAGTCTCTAAAATTAAAGAAAACCTTCAGTTTTTACCTTTTCTTATCAATATCATGCATGCAGAACTCTGGCATTACATAGCTTTTAACAAATAATACAATTTTTAAATATGTTATGTCCTCATAATCCACACTTAGAGCTTCACATGAACACTTGACAAATATGCCTTTTCAAAAACTTAGACCACCTGTGCTTAAGATTTATTGGCCTGCAACATTGTAACATCCGGTATCAGTACACACTATCTTACAGACATACTGCTAAAGACTCATCCCCCAGCCGAGAAAGCCAGATTAATGTTAATTAATCTGGTTCCCACGGTCACGGATACCTGACACAATTCGCTGATTTTTAAATACAAACATAGCATAACATCCTTTAACTCCTTCAGTACTTACTTTGCCTTCAACTATCTGGCAGTACAAACAGAGGGAATACAATTGTAAGACACTTGAAATATAAAGCTACTACTTATGTGAAACTATAGCTTGCATAATCATGCATCTATTTTTCATTTTTCTTTTGACATAAACATATTATAAACATTTTATTTGACTCAGGTGTGAAGAAACTACAAGTTAATATCAATTTTGTGAAGAATAAACATAAGGCATAATAACCTTCCATAACAAGGTATAAAACCAGATATATATCTACCCAAATATTTATAGTTAAATCCTGAATAGAGTTCCTGGAACTTCACCTCATTAAAATGGAAACTTGTGTTGTTAACCACTATATCCATATCCTTGCCTCTACCTAAAGGTTACACTCTCCTTCCCCTGACAAATGAAAATCACCATCATTTTATGGGTCTGAGAAAAGCTGATTTTGCTTAGATGTACTGGATAATTGCTTCTGTGACTTTTGCCTTAGTAAGTCTTCTTTTTATTTACTTTATGTATCTAGCTAGAATGTCGATTCAGTTTGTGTGTACATGTTCCAGACTGAGTCCTCTGTTGTCATTTTGAGGAAGAATGACTGATACTGCACCCCCATAAACCTTCTTTGCCTATTTTCCTTTTTATTGCAAATACTTTGTCCTTTTAGGTGATTCAGGGAAAAAAATGCTTCAAAAGTTATCAAAAGATACTGTTTGGAAACATTCTTGAAAAGCAATTGTCCAGTCAACTATTCCCAACTCTGTCCTTGGTAAATAAGCTCTAGTAGGAGAAAATACCTTTGATTTATGACAAGTGTTTTGAGGCTTGCAAAATTTTTCCTCTAAGACTCAGAATGATAGGGAAATTAACTCTCATTGCTAAAGCTTTAGAAAAATGGACAGTCATTATTAAAGCTTTTATGGTAATAATGTTTTTCAAGGTATGCTCACAGAATACGATTTATTCAGGAAAAGGATGAGTGCCAATAGCTCGTTTGGGTTAAGGTGGTTTTGAAATCAGGCCATAAAGTTTATGACTTGTGACATGTTGTCAGGTTACGTGGATATTTTTAGTCAACATGTAAATAATTGCATTTGTGCAGCATTGCATTTATTTTTTGTTACATTGAAATTACTTTCAGGTTATGCTTCCACTGCAATGTATGCCAGCAATATAGAAAAGGTGCAATGGTGTCAGTAGTGGATAGCAACATGATGTGTTTTTGGAGCACTACACCTAACTAGTCCTCCACAACAAATCTAACAATGTGCACTTTCTTGATAAGAAACAATATATCTCATTGGAATATGGAAAGATGGTTTTAAGTGTCTAATACTTCATATCTGAACTAAAAACACCACAGAGCATATATTTGAAGGAGGGGACTGAGATGGATGCCTCATACACAGAAAGTATCCTTGAATGCTGGAGAGGGGCAACTTGTTGACCTCCTAATGTTGATCATTGTCCTGATGATGAGAGGTAATTTTAGTGTCTGTTTGCTAACACAATGACCTTTTCACAAATCAGCTATTGGGTAGGCTGGGCAGGGGCGACAAATCTTCACTGTGGAAAGAGAATCATCATCAGAGAACTCCAGTCATGACCTATAGGGTGAAAAGATGCATGACAGGAATTCCAACTAACTCCTCTGTGAGAGCAAGGTTAGGTTATGCGTCTAGTGAGCAGGTGGCTAATAAAAGGGAAGCAGTGTTTTCCACCTCTTACTGGGAGTGAGAGTAGATGAGTTACTCCATTCAAGGTCTGTCTGGATGATAGTGAGCAGAAGACACAGCTCAATAAAAAAAGAGGTTGGATAATGAGGCAGGTTACTTAGATCACTGCATGGTTCTGTGGGGAAGTTACAAATCTCCAATCACTATTCGAATGTATAGGAATTTGTCAATACTTTGCAGGTTTGCATTGAAGAGTGCATGCACCGATCACTAGTTGACTCGCAGGGTTGTCCGTTGTCCTCACTGCTATGGTGGAAGTGATAACCCTGAACAACTGTATCAGGTGTCATCACTGCTATGGTAGCAGTTTAGGTTCATTGATGGCCACGTGGATAAGGAAGAGGCTACACCTGGCCAGTTGTATGCAGGGTCTCAAGCTGGGCATCACACTGTTATTGGTAAAAGGTGATGTGATGAGTCAGGGTATAAAACCAAGGCAGAGCATATAGTAAATACCCCTACAGGGAACCTGTGGGGACAAAGATCCCACAGCAGATTTTTATTTTTTTATGCAAACAACAGATTTGTGCATTTTGATGGGACATAACTCCTTCTCACAGCTCATTTTTACGTAACCAAATTACACACTGTCACATGTTGATTCGTGTATGAGAAGGTAAGCAAATGCTCTGTATGATGTTTGGCTGCATGATAGTGTGATGCTCATTACAGAAAGGGTACAACTATGTCTTCATTTGTATTAGAACAGATTATGTAATGGTAAAATAATCTCTTATTTTCTAATTCACCAAATTTTCCTTTTAAGTGATTCTGTTTTGCAAGATCTGAGAGGAATGTGGGACTTTGGTTTCATATGAGGATGTAAGAAGAGCCAAGTGTGAGTACTCATAGTCATGAGACATCAAAAGATGCTTCTTTTAACGACTTCAAAGGACTACTTAACTACCCCTGCCTACCTGATGTATATTGTAACTATGTTGCCTTCACCATCCTAATAGCTTTGACTCTCAGCACTTGTCATTTTGAAGCATTTCCAACTATTATTCAGATAATTCACATGAGCTCCTGCCAGGGGATGTACAATATCTGAGATGAGTGGAATTTAGAGTAATTATAACAGCAGCACTACTTGTAGTGCACACATAAGCTGAGCTGCCTGCACTGCTAAATGTGACTCATCGACATGCACATTAACATTAGTGTTTCATCTAAATAATACTGAATTTGTATGACTGTGAATTTCTCAGCTGAGCAGATTAATAAAGGGCAAATATAAGCATCCTACCAGCTAATTAATGAAAATAGCACAGGTTCTTGAGTGACCACTCACCATTACACAATCTCTCTCACAAAGATAAGATTTGTATTCTCACACACACACAGAAACGCATGCACACAACACACACACACACACACACACACACACACACACACACACACACACACACACACACGCACACATTAACTTACACAAACACACACACCTACATGTAATGACACATAAATGGGCAGATGCTTGCACAGAACACAACCTGCATAACTTACTGATGTCAGTCACTGTCTGATAAGAGAGCCTGTGTAGAGCAGATCCACTTCAGTTTGTGTCCCTGAGAGCCTGTGTAGAACGGATCCACTTCAGTTTGTGTCCCTGAGAGCTTGTGAGCAGATCCACTTCCATTTTTGTCCTTGAGAGCCTGTGTAGATCAGATCCACTTCAATTTGTGTCCCTGAGAGCCTATGTAGAGTAGATCCAATTCAATATGTGTCCCTGAGAGCCTGTGTAGAGCAGATTCACTTCAGCTTGTGTCACTGAGAGCCTGTGTAGAGTGGATCCACTTCAGTTTCTGTCCGTGCGAGTCTGTGTAGAGCAGATCCACTTCAGTCTGTGCCCCTGAGAGCTTGTCTAGAGTGGATCCACTTCAGTTTGTGTCCCTGAGAGCCTGTGTAGAGGAGATCCACTTCAGTGTGAGTCCCTGAAAGCCTGTGTAGAGCAGATCCACTTCAGTTTGAGTCCCTGAAAGCCTGTGTAGAGCAGATCCACTTCAGTTTGTCTACCTGAGAGCCTGTGTAGAGCAGATCCAATTCAATCCGTGTCCTTGAGAGCCTGTGTAGAGCGAATCCACTTCAGTTTGTGTCCCCTGAGAGCCTGTGTAGAGCAGATTCACTTCAGTTTGTGTCCCTGAGAGCTTGTGTAGAGTGGAGCCACTTCAGTTTGTGTCCCTGCTTTACTCATCCTTCCCAGTCAGATAATGGATACCAGGCACCTACTTGCAGACATACACACCTGCACAGACACTCAGATACACTCAGTAACACAGACATACATGCACATAGACAGATGTGAACACATTTCATGCCACACCCTGTATTCTTGATCTCCTTGTCCATACCAGCATCAAGCACTGCTAATCAGTAAAGACGGACACATGCACACATACAAGCACTCACACTAAGAATCACCCACACAAAAATTTAATAAACAATCTGACTAGCACAATTAAAACTAAACACAACAAGCTGGTCAAACATACAGTTTATCTGTTTCAACATTCATCCATCAGTTTCACTAAATTAGAAAAGTATTATGACATCATAACAGAAAAAGAAAAGTTAAAAAAATGGAGATCAAGAGCACACTGAAGGCAAAATATATCCAATTAGGACTACTGGGCTCAGTTTAGCCAACCAGGAAGACAATGAATGGAGACGAAAACAATATCAACCAGTAGGGATGATTGTCTGCTTGAAGTGTTTTAGACAGGTGGCAATCCCAAGAAGTCAATTAAAAATACTAACAATAGTAAAGCTGGCCCCAAAATGCCAAAAGAGTGAGTTAATGCCAGGGTTACAGACCCCCATGATATTTCAACACTTGGAATGGTCAAGGAAGATATAGAAGGCATCCTTAAACTGACAAAATAACAATCTGACCACATTTCCAGTATTCGACTTGAGTACTTTTAATCTGAGTGACTCACAAAAGAGAGTTGTGCATATACCTCTGCTCAACACAATTAGGAAACCATGATAGTCAGTGTAACCAGTTTATTCAACATTCAAGCAAACAGTAGACAAATATAGAACAATAATATTATGCACAGTTCACCATTAAGGGCAGTGTTAAATTACTTACCACTACATTAAAACAGCAGCCTTAAACCAACTTCTCACTGTAGCAACCCTTGTCAACCTGAGTAGCATACCACCACCTTCTTCAATTTGTACCATAAACTATTCTGCAGACAATGGGGGAACAGAGTGGGTCTCCTTCCAAGACCCCTCTAAAACTGCCAAACATCCTGTCCATTACAGGCTTTTCCACCTTTCTTCCTTCGACAATCTAACCTAGCCTTGTAGGAAGATTTTTTAAAAACATGGAAATATTCACATTAAACCGATCAAGCCCACCATAACTCAAATGTTTCCCACTGGCTCTAAATCATGTATGGTCCCTATCTGCAAACTTCCAATGAGGGAAAAAAATGGACATCCAGATGAAAAAACTGCCTGCGATACCCTAAGATTAAGAACATGCCAGGTTCACTTAATGCATTTAAAACACATGGCCTGCCTCCAAACCAACCTAGCTATTACCTCAGACCAACAAAAGACAGCCTTAGGAAACTTCTGCTTCAAAGCCAGTAATCTCTTACTATGTGGGCTAATAAACTTATTTTTGACATCACACCAAGGTCTGGTATTAGCTTGCCATCACCCTCATGTAAGTGTAGAGCATTACTCTTATCAACCAACTGATGCCACTGTCTTCCTCTAAAACCACATCAAATCCCCTACCATTTCAAAGGTTCAAGTCCTAACATTCTACCATGAAGTAGTATCACTGCCTGCTTTGTTGCGCAGTATACATAGGAATGTTGACTAATTATAATTTTGCTGTGGCCTGAAAAACAATCAAAACAGAATACTAAACATACTACCTAATTCTGACAGACTTTAGAAATGCTTTAGAAATATAGTTCCCTGCTTTCTTTATCCCTTCAGTCAAGTTACCCTTTGACACCACATCTCATGCTGTCCCTATCTGAAAAGAATGTGCCAAAAAACAATCTGCATTGCTGCCACTGCATTATCTGTAATATCCTGAAAAACCAAACAACCCCACATCACAAGTTACTGACTCGACCATAACACAGTTCACTTCATGGGACACACCAAGTCTTTTAGACTCACATGTAACACTACCTGCTGTCTTTGTCCTTGCTGATTCATCTTGTAAATGCATAACCAAACCACAACCACTGTCCGTGTAACACAAACATCACACGAATACAAGTTCCCCAACAAATCAGTAATTGTAAGGGCTCCCATATACATAAACACAGACAGCACTGACCACAGCAACCACTGTCCGTGTAACACAAACATCACACCAATGCAAGTTCCCCAACAAATCAGTAATTGTAAGGGCTCCCATATACATAAACACAGACAGCACTGACCACAGCAACCACTGTCCGTGTAACACAAACATCACACGAATACAAGTTCCCCAACAAATCAGTAATTGTAAGGGTTCCCATATACATAAACACAGACAGCACTGACCACAGCAACCACTGTCCGTGTAACACAAACATCACACCAATGCAAGTTCCCCAACAAATCAGTAATTGTAAGGGCTCCCATATACATAAACACAGACAGCACTGACCACAGAACACAATATCTTTGAATGGAAACAGCCATCCAAAAACCTGCCAAAACTACTCTCATTAGCAGCCTGCCGTACAAAAGCCTGCTATCAAAACCAGCTGCCTTCATCCTCTCCCATCCCATCAACATCTGCAGTACTGCCCAATACTTAGTAACATCATACAAATCAACATTCTTTCCATAACACTAACAGCCACTATTTGCAGTGTAACTGTATGCACTGCTTCCTACAACCTCCACCTATAAACCAAACGTTGATACACTAACCTTACAGACCATCTCCTCTTTTCAGTTTGGAGCTGTTATCTAAAAGCCATAAAAGCAGAGACTGCAGAGCAATAAGCCCTTTTCATAGACCTGGACCAAGGCTAGGACAGTAGCCATCCTACCACATCCTGACAAACTTCCATACTTCCTCTGGAGCCATCCGATGAAGCCAGTTTAAATGAAAATAAGACAGGTTATCAGCTAAACCATTTAATATACTTAATACATTTGTCTGAAAATAACACGTTAATCTTCAAACTAAGCAAAATTAACTGCTGCAACAACAATTGTACCAAATCAGACCTTGCCATCTTCCTGACCAACACTTGAACTGTTGTCTCATTATCAGAATGAAATCCCAATTTCTTTTTTCCTCATCTCCTCTTGACACACTACCACAACTACCCAAATCAACATCAGCTCTAAAAATGCCATGTTCTTCTTTCATTCCACCAGCTAGCATTCTGGCCATTCAACAGCTAACTATTGCTCTTTAAAAATTGTTGCCATACCTACACTTCCAGCTGCACCTGGAAACAACGGTAGCTCCTTGTATGAAACCTAATTATCCTGTCAAAAAGATATACCATTGAAATCCTCAAGAACACTTGACAAATGTCAACATCCTGTTTAACCATTTTTGTTACATGTACACAGAGGCATTTGCCATTCTTGTTACATGCCCTTGGAGGTGTTTGCCATTCTTGCAACATGCACCCAGACGTGTTTGCCATTCTTGTTACATGCACCCAGAGGCATTTGCCATTCTTGTTAAATGCACACAGAGGTATTTGCTATGCCCCACTCTCAACAAGTTAGCCACTAATCTGTTGAATGTCCTTCCCAGACCAACTGCTATACTTGCAAAATTTAACAAACCCAACAGTTCTATAACCTCTTGCGCAATTACCTTACCCTTCCTTGCAAAACAGTAAAGCCTCTGTATTATTTTAGCCTTAGCCTTAGCCTTAGCCTTAGCCTCTGGGATTTTAGCTTTAGCTAAATATTGAATGCAATCTGCATCAATCAGTTCATCCGCATATTTGTTTCACCAAATCTTTTTCTTAATTGCTAACGGAATATGCGATGCTAAAATAAACTTGTCTCTCTACCCAACAAAAGACTGAACTTCTATAACTTCAAGCAGCAAATCTTGAGGAGGTGTAATGCCTCCAGCAACATCCATAACTGATTCAACAGTGGGTGACCCCCATTCACATTTGACTCTTCAGCCTCAAGCAATACCCCCCAGTTAACCTATCATCTAGCTACTGAGTCACTAACCCTAACCCTAACAACTCCTGTAACCTTACCCTGTCTTCTGTACTCAATTCCCCATGAAAACCCTAGCAGCTTAATATTTAAATCAACACCTATGGCTTTAAACCCATGACCTCAGTGGCATACTGATAAGTTGAAGATGTCTGAGGCACTGCTTTGGCTTCAGCTGGCTCCTGTGAACATGCTGTCATATACTCTCTCCTGAATGACTCCTGGACTCCAAATGGACTTTCCACCTTCCTTTTTCTTTGACTTCTGCATCCCTGTTTGGCTTCAGATTGTTGTCCCTCAATATGCCTTAGCTCGGGTGTTCAAGTGCTCCTACCACCTGGAAAAATGCCTTACCTTGGGCTATTATGATGACCCAACAATTCTTCAATGTAGTAACATCCACCATTCTGCAACACACAAAACGTACATCAAATTGTGAGCTAAGAGAAACCCTCTTATTAATCCACCTTTTATATTTATATATACATATATACCTATATCCATAACACACATATACACACTTATATATATATATATATATATATATATATATATATATATATATATATATATATATATATATAGATCACTATCACTTTGCCAACAGTTCAAATCTCCGAAAACGATATGGCCAAGACCATATAGTCGAAGATTTGAATTGCTGAAAAAGTGATAAAAACACAAAAAAACTTACTTGTACATTTTTGCAGGGGAGCAAGCCCCCCTGCACCCACCTCACCCCTTACAACTTAAATATACCAACTTCTCGATTGCACTACAGTGAGGAAAATGTTAAATCCAGGGTTCTGCACTGTATGGTGATCCCAATACACAATTGTTGGCAATTACAGCTATATGTTCTCGGCCATATCTTTTTCGGAGATTTGAACTTTCAACAATGTGATAGGGAGCCATACATATATATATATATATATATATTTATATATATATATATATATATATATATAAAGAGAG
The DNA here is from genome assembly GCF_019279795.1 of Protopterus annectens. NCBI lineage: Eukaryota > Metazoa > Chordata > Ceratodontiformes > Protopteridae > Protopterus > Protopterus annectens. Next base: position 1,451,861,372 of record NC_056739.1, on the reverse strand, counting down.
AGATCGATATAGATATAGATATAGATGTAGATATGGTTTACTATCAAAATTCAGAATGTCACAAAAAATTTGATTAAAATATTACGCCGTTATGTCGAGGTGCAGAATATTAATTAGATGACAATGTCAAAAAGAAAATACAAACAATACTGAATTCAGCATTTTCAACATCATCATTTGTTATACCTGCTGCCACTTACACCTACCTGCTTTCCAGCAGTATGAATGTACACATTTCAGTACTGCAAATCACTAAAATACACATTTTTGCAGGGGGTTAAGAACCCCTGCACCCCTCACACCCCCTGAAAATGATATATTCCCACTCTAAAATCACACTACAGTGAGGAAAAGGGTAAATTTCTCAATCCACACTGTACCTCGATCTCTACTTTTAATGTCATTTAATCGCATATGAGTGAATGCACAGTGGCATTAGCTGCATAGAACACTCATAGAATTGTTGTTCAGCAATTCGGGAATCTGCCAACTCACATTTGGCATTCCTATATTCACTGAACCTCAGTGATACATTTTGATAGTAAACCTGTATATATATATATATATATATATATATATATATATATATAT
>NC_056739.1:1451763281-1451858281 GCF_019279795.1 Protopterus annectens | reverse complement strand
AGCTGTGAAGCGTGTGTTGTGGCTTGTCTTTTGGCTGGAAACTACTGATAATTCGGTTATATTGTTCTGGTTAGTTTTTTATCATTCAGTGTGGGAATTTTATTTGAAATAAGCCTTTTTTTTCCCTAAAATAAAATGTGGAGGTAGTGAGCAAGACACCCATGTCATTACCGTAAGCAATAAATTGAGCAAAAGAAATAGAAGTAATCTTTATACATGTAAAGCTTGCCTGAAGGAAGTACCTGACACAAGTGAGAGTCTTTTTTCAAGTACTGACTTGGTAATGCTAGACTTGGCTCTAGTTGAACAATTTTAATAGCGCCTTGGTATGTAGTTGAGATTTAATAATAGAAGGCATTACTTTGTTTAGATTAAGGGCAAATAGAATTCTACTAAATATAAGTTTTTTGTTAGCTTTTTGTGTGTGTGGGGTGGGGGGGTGATTGGAATGACATTTAGGTTTGGAGGGACTTGGAAGAGGGGAGAGACGCACTTCTCAAACTTGGTGCAAAAAAAAAAAAAAAACTCGACAAAACCTAAAATTGGGAGCCAAAGTAAAAAAAAAATGGGCACATTTTAAATTTTAACTTGCTAATTTAATAGTATCAGACCAACAGGATTTGTTGGCATGCACTTTCTAAAAAGTATAAAGTCTGAAAACCAAATGTATATCACTTTGATACGGTAATGTCTGTAACTTGCTAGATAGCCTCAAATGTTATGAGGAATAGGCATTCTGGCAAAACTCTGCAGTGTTTTAAAACAGTAACCCCCACCACCCCACAATGTGCAGTAGCAGGGCCCGCCCAACACCCAGCAGCAGGTGAATAAGTTATAAAGTGGTGAATAAATACGCTGTTTTTGTCAGATGATGATAGCGCCTGTGTTTTGTTTCATCGCCGTTTTGCCTCTTTTAAGCAATTTATGTAGTTTTTTTTCTTTGCTTTTGTAGGGGGAAGCCCTCCTTTGCACCCCCTGTGGCCGCACCCCACTACTTAAAAACTCTCAGATTGCATGAATATAGGTCAGTGACACTTTGTTGCCTACATGCTGAAAGGTAGTTGTGGCTCGGGTTTTTTTCACAGTACTACTTTAGCAAACATTTGGTTACTCAAACTACCTACTATAAAGTTTTGTCATGTGCAATAATTTAGTTTAGTTGTCAGGTGTTGCGTCTTAGTGTCTGTAGCAGGTCTTCTAACTGTTTTTAACATGTCTTTGCCCTTCTCTGTCTTTATATATTTGCCAGGGGCAGCTGGTGCTATAGTTTACTGCTGCTTATGGTGAGCCTGCTTGCATTGTTAGTAGCACAACAGATAGTATACTTGCTTTTGATGCAGAAGGCTGTGGGTTCTACTCCCACAGTAGGTAGATGCATTGCTCATACTGTACTGTGATGTAAAAGGAGTGGATGCTGCAATCCTTTTTGGTGAACATAAACTATGAACCTGTTATCAGTTTGCCATCCATTTCCTATTGCAATATTACTAGCTTATTTTTAATGCAACATAGGTAATTTATTCCTCAAGGGCAACATGCACTTTATTTGTAGATGAAAAAATAAAGTTGTTTGCTAGCAGCAATCTCTTCATTAGTTTCAGATTTCTTTAATGTGTAATTATTTAGATGACTTTTAAACTTCAGAGATTGTGCATATTTACTAATACTGGGGGACTGTAGAAGTTTGAGTAGATTTTATGATGGGAATGTTCTGAATTGGGCAGTTTTGTCATTATTGGTGCATGCATTTTGTTTCATTGTTTACTGGAAAAATGTTCAAAACAATAAATTTAAAACACTAACTGTACTGTATTGTACAAGGAATATAGTTTAATACAACTGGGAAGGTGTATCAAAGATCGTGTCTGTTTTGTGTGCAAGGGACCTATGATATGAAAACGGACCAAAGTTAATCTTTATCTGCCACTGGCAAAATGTATTTTCTTTGAATGTGGATTTCAATGCTGTTTCAATGAATGTGAGTTTTAAGGGCAGAGAAGTCTTAATGCTAAGTCTGTTCTCATTGAGACTGTATTGCCTTGTTTAGCAGATGTCTTAGTGTTTGTGCTGTAAAATGCAAAATAAAACTTTCAAATGAAATCCAAATCATCGTAGAGGTAAAACAGTATGCACATTAGTGTTTATGATAAATGGGGTGAAATCGCCAAGTAATGGTTCATTGGAATGGCTGCAAGGGAGAGGCTCTATTCAATGATGATTTTGTGAGGGGGAAGGGCAGCAAACTCTGACAGCCCTGGCTGTACTATACCTCTCAACTGTCCAGAGTTTCAGAGTGAATAGATTTTTGCTTCTTTTTGGTTTGTTCCTCATAAAACTTGTGGTTTTCTGGCAAATCACTTAGGAATTAAGTCACTAAATAATGACAGACATTAAGTTTCAGACTTCATAACCTTCAGAAAAATGCATGCTAAAGCAAGAGCTTTTATATTCTATCAACTGTCTTAGGTTGTAGAAGAACAATTTTAGTACTGTTTATATGTTCCCTCAATATATTTGGCCTTGTCCAGATTTATTGCATTAACAGGTTGAGAGGTACATGCAAATAAATTGCTTTATAGAATTAGGCATATCCAAACCTCTCAACTGTCCCTGATTTTGGCTCAAAATGTTGCTCTTCCTCTAATAATCCCTCAGCAAAATGGCAATTTTGGAAGAAAATATGTAAGGTTTACAATTAATAAATAACTTGAAATAATCAGAGTTATAAATTACTTTTATTTCAGAAATGCATGTAGATTATTTTATTTTTGTCAGCTGCTCAATTTAGCAGTACTACTAAAAAAGTGTCCCTTCTTTGATAGGTTCCCAGCTGTATTGTGTGGCTATTTTATATTTTTGCATCACATTTTGGTCCATTTTTCATAAAATTGCTTTTCTTTGGCAAATTAGTGGCAAATCATTAAAGACTGAAGTTAGAAAATGACAAGACATTTGAATTTCAGATTTCATACCCTTTAAAAAAGTCATACTAATGCAAAACCTACTATATTATCTTTCTATGTTTATAAGAGCAATATTTAAATATTGTCCTTATTTTTGGGCCTTTGTCCCACTTCTATGTATGGCTTTGTCCAGATGTCTTGTTCTGAGGTTGAGAGGTATGACAAATGTCAGGGCCATCACATGGAGCCAGAAACTATTTTAAATTGTGACATACTTGTTGCACCCCATTCCCCCATGTAGTGACTCTAGATGTGTCCAAGCAAGGAAAGGAGCAGTTATGCAGTATAAATGTGCAGAGTATCCCCCCATCCAAGGTAGACACAAGTACTACAGTGGCTTTTCGTCTGTCTTTGATTTTGCAGAATGTTCTGGTTTGTCATGTTGATTTATGCTTATTATTCAAAGTGCCTGTTGCTCTGTGTTAAAGTAGAAATGCTTTAATGACCATCAGGTAAACTTGTCTGAGATTATAAGATGCAAGCAAGCTTTAATAAGCATACTGTTAACGAATTGCCAACACTGAAAGCCTTTCTGTTGCCATGCAGAGAATACTTGCATAACTAGATAACGTATACACCTTGGGTATTGAAATGCATATGACAGTATTTGTAATAAAGGACAGGATTACATTATTTTAAGAAGCTCATTACATTTGTTGGAGACTTGCAGTCATTTTGCAGGCTTTACCTGTAAACGAAACAGAATGCAAAACTATCATGTGTGGTCCATAACCTGTGCAGTAAGCTTGTTTCTTGTTTGCTTTTCATTTTTAACTTGGATCATATTTTCCCCATGAAACAAGTAGGTGGTAGTAGTCAGGCAGCAGGTCTTTTTTGGATAAGAAACATTTTTACAAGTGGTGGTATCACAGAGATTGCTAATTTCAGCATGTTACTTGGTACTTTAATAAAGCTGAATATAAATTATAATTAGAACTGCAGTGCAAGGAGAAGTGGTTTGAGATGAGTGCTGCTTGTTTTTCCTGTCGATTTTGACTGTCATTCCAGTAATGTATTTAAAAAGTAATTTATTTTTTCATGCCTGTCAACCTCTATCTTTCCATCTAGATATTACGTAAGCTGTCATACAGCCAATGCATTGAAATATTTTTTTCTACACTTCATTTTGTCTTGATTGGACTCTCCTAATGATGGTTTTGCACCCAGGGCAGCGTATTTAAGGTTTTTGTGGTTTGGGGCATAGCCGCTCCCCTTTCTAGTTGGCCACACCCCTTCCCATTGACCCCGCTCATTCATCTGTCTCCTGCAGCTCCCCTTTGATTTGAAGTGACCAGCCACCACTGGACCTGACCTTAACATCTTAAGCAGGACGTTCCTAACAATTTTTAAGCTGGGTTGCATACCACTCTGGTGCTTTATTGCTTTGTTTTTTTCCAAATATCAAAGGGTAATTAACACTCTCCATGCACTACATTGTTATTATACTTTAACCAGCATTTACCTCTACATAGACAACCAGTTACAACACACTCAGGTCATGGTCATATTTTACTATACTCATGAACAAACACAACCAAAACTTTGACAAATTCCAAAATGCTCCGCATATATTACTGCTATTAACTCGAGGCAATAATAGGTACTACAAACTATAACTCTCAGTATCACCCTTGTTTTCTATGTGTATAAGACACTGAATTACTAAAAAGGTCAGCAGTTTGAAGAGATTAAGGAAAGCTACTTTTCTGCAACCTCAAGGATGTCCATACCTTTCAACCGCATAGTGCAAGGATTCTGGGCAAAGCCAAAATAATGAAAAGGTCCCAAATCAGGGACAGATTTTAATTATTGGTATTATAAACTTATAAAGTTGCTAGACTAACAGGTTTGCACTTAACAATCATCATCTGAAGGATGTAAAGTCTGAACTCAAATGTCTGTCATTATTTAATGACATTAAACTCCAATGATTTACCAAAAGCCACACATTTTATGAGAAACAGACCAAAATATGAACAAAAATCTCAACCTTCTGCTAAAATCTGGACAGTTAAGAGGTATGAGTGCATCTCTAAACTACAGACAATTGACTGTATGGATGCCTCTAGCTAAAACCATTAATGCCACATATAGACTATGTTGTCATAGCAACTGCCATTCTCTGACATCTTCGCATTGACCAGTTGAGCAAGCCTGCTACACAGCTCCAACCATGTGTGGCAGCAACCAAATGTACACTGGAAACTGCCCTTTAATTCTAACTGCCACATGACTTAGTTAGATATTAAATAAACCTCCCATGCTCCCAAATCTGTTCAAAAATCACAATTGAGGTATGTTACTTCTAAATGCCCAGCTATGCGTTCATACCTACTTTCCTAGCACCTGTAAATCAAAAAAGGAGCAGACACAATAAAAAAGGCCTGTGCTCCATATTAGGAAGAGCCATTGGACAAACAGCACAATAAAAATGGTTGAACCAACCTGCCATCCATTCAAACCATTGCCTCAACCCACCCAATTCTTGAAGTAATCATCATGCAACAATGGCAAAATCATCAAGAAACTTCATTTTCAGGAAACTGCTAAAGCTGCAACAGTGAACAGGTAAACAAGGAATGAACTACACAGACAAAACTTTAACTCAAAATAACTACTTAAATTCCAAATATCCACACCAAAGAAATCATTCCCCTTCCTACACAGCCTTATATAATCCCCCTCTTCCTTACACCTTCTTACTTTGTTTCCTTAATACCTTACCACCCAACCCCTAACATACTTTAACCCTTTAATCCCTACATTAAACATTCTAACAGTACCATCAGCTGTATCTGCTCAAATATGCCTGCTTTTAGCAAACTAAATTTTTGCAAATGTGATTTTCTTTTATGACAGCTAAGAGATCAGATCTGCCCAGGGCACTCATTGAATGCAAACTATTTACTCAGAAATTACGATTGAGGTATTTCATGTAAACTTTCTCATTGAATAGAAATATTAATATACCTAATTGATAATTCAAATTATAGTAAAGTGTATGATAATTACATGCAAATAAGTACAATTATATAGCCGATGAATAAGTTGATATACAGAAATATTATAGGTCAATTGATAACATCCTAATGAAAATGCTGGGTATGGGAATTATTTCAGTTGAAATGTATAATGCCAGTTATGTCCAAGGTTGCCTATCCTTTTTGAGATACCAAAGATAAATAAAATTGCCCTAACCTTCTCTTTTATATATACTATGGTATAGGTCTTACATTAGGAATTTGAAGAACGTTTTGGGTATACTGAGACATGTAAAGTGACATGCAGGATGTGTATTATTAATGACTGACATCTGTGATTTACAGTAATCCCTCAGATTACAGGAATAGAAATGGTGAGACAATACTTATCGATCACAAAAACGTTGACAGAACAACCAACAGGTGATATATGCTGACACTTACATGTCTCCTAATATTTAAAAAGTGTCACCACCAGCAGTAAGCCCCAACTCAGCTTATTTTACACAAGAGGTATCCCCTTCCAATTTGTAGTCAGAGCTATTGCCATGATTCTACGTGATCTGTAGAATTCCCACATTGGGCTGTCACCGTGGCTTACTACAATGTTAATGAGACATTCCATTGAGTAGCATGTGCTAATTTAGCCAAATAATTACTTTATATTTTATACATTACTCTACACAGCCTGTTTTCTGGCTTTTAGCCATGTACATTTTGGTTATGTGTAGTCATGGTCACTTGTCTGCAGAAATTAACATGGCCAAAAGACTACATTCACCCATTACTTTTAATAGGAAACACCAGTTTAGAGGTAAGTGGTGGGGAGTTTATAGAAGAGGTCATAGCGGGAGGTGTTTGTATGTATGTGTGTGAAGCAGCATTTGTGCGTGTCTGTATAAGAATTCTTATGGATGTGTGTGTGTATATGTGTGTGTATGCGTACGCGTGTGTTTGAATGTTTCCATGTGTGAGGCAGAGTGAATAAGGGGATGCTTGTGCCAAAATTAAACATAAGCTATCAATGGTGATTACTGCAGCAAAGTACAGATTAGCACTTACAGTGATCATCACACAGCCAGATGCATCCAAATTAGCTCATAATTAGGTCTTTGCTTGTTGCAGCTAAGGTGTCGCTGAATCACTGTTTTTCGCAATTGTGTTAACTGGTCTTCTTGCTGTAGCAGTTAATGCTTATGGTTGTCTTCTTTCTGAATCCAGCCCATCATTTTGGTTAGCAATTTCTTCAAATCTGAGATAAAGTACTACTGTCAGCTGAAGAAGTCAGTAGTGAGAGAGGATATGTTGCCAGCCTTTGCTAGCATTGTTGCAGGTAAATTAGAAAAGGCATGTATTTGCAGGTCCTATTAAAAAGAAAAGCTGTGCTATGTGGACTGTGACACTAACACAGTTGGAAAACTTTAAATATACGTCAGTAATTCAACTTCTCTTTTGGCTTTTACACACTAACACTCAGTTTTTCAGATACAATATTTGAAAATGGAAACACTAGACTATAAAGTTGGTGGTACTTCTGTTTCAAAGATTTTTAAGAAAGATACTTTTGCAAACATATATTTTCAGGCAAATAGTGCACACCCTAGCTTAATAACATGGTATAAAAAGACAGGCAGTTAGAATTTTGATGGTGATCTCTGTTGATTATGAGTTGCAGAAGGAAACTGAAGCACCTAAAGAATGTTCAAGGACAGAGGGTGCAAAGCTGATTTATCTGATCAGATAAGAGAAAATGGTTCCCACCCATCTCAAATAGCATAATGAAATAAATGCAACCAATTAAAAATGAAAAGCTTGAAGGGCTTTACAGAAAAAAATGCAATGAGAGTGTAGATGATTTAAGCATTAAGATAATCACAGAAGCCAACTAGAAAATACATCAAGTAAATAGTACTGTGTTTATGTCAGGAGGAGAAAAGCCAATTTTTTGAACAAAGCTGTGTCCTCCTGTACCATCTTAGTAATGGGTGCTAACCCTATCCCTAATACTACCTCTTCCGCCAACCCTAACCCAACACCTTACCATCATTAAAACATTCCTGTAACACTGTCACTCTACAAGACAGACTCAGACACACAACATTCATAAACAGATGTAAACAACACTACATACATCCCTAAACTTAACCTTTGCCGTAAAATATACAAACTCATACACAAACACAAGACACTCACCCTTCACTCATTCCCAACCCTAACCCTAACTCACATGCAAATACACACACACACACACACACACACACACACACACACACACACACACACACACACACACACACACACACACGCACTCACACACACACACACACACACACGCACTCTCTCACCCCTCCAACCCCACTCACCTGTATCGACATTCTGTACCATTGACATATTCACAGTTCAGTTATCCATACTGTTGACATTAAATCACACCCCTGCATTTATTGAACAAAGGAACATATGGTCAATACAATGGAACCATATTGATGCATATTCATTTTAGCTCACCCCTCCTGTATAGAAACTATGAATCTTCAGATTGTGCAATGTCCTTCCCCAAACAAAAATATGTAATTGTATTATCTCATACTGCATCATACTACATTGATTTCTTCCTCATACTGAGGAACTCTGGACTAGCTACCAGTACAGGATACATCTAGTAACACTTTCCATATTACTGACTGCTCGTTTTTACACTTTCAGCCAACTGCTTTTTTGAAGGACATTATAGTTGCATTTTATAAGCCTTGAATTTCCTGTTGCTGAACCCTTTGGGATTTAATTATATGCAGGTAATTAAGTCCTTCCTGAGAAGATGCAGAAAGTTATATTTTGCATTTTAAATGCAAGTTTCATCGCCTTTTCTCTTCACTGCAAAAAAAAGTCACTAGGTTATACTAGGTAACACACTTGTAGGCCACAGGAAAAGCATATATTGCTGTTAAACATTTCTCCAATATAACTTGCAAAAGTGCTAATAATCTGCAAAAAAAAAAAGAAAAAGTTATCACATTGCTAATCAATTTCCAATCCTGGCACCACAACCCCCATAAGAACCATAATGAAGTCTTCTTGAGGCATACCTCAATGAATAAAGCCTTAGGTGGGGGTTATGAGTCCCAGAAACAATGGTAGAATTAGTGGATGCTTTGTACATGGACCCTATGACTTAAGTATGAGCAGAGTTTAGTCTCAGTGAGGAGTTCCCAGTGGGAGTGGGTGTGCCTCTCAGCTCGGTGCCCACTGCTCTTCATACTGTTGATGGATTACATTAGCAAACAGGTCAGAGGGAGAGATCAACAAACTTGCTGTATGTAAAAGATGTAGCATTACCGTCAGACTCTGAGCAAGAACTTCAGCAAAGGATAGGGGAATACAATGTAAAACTGAAGGTACATGGGGTGAAACTGAATACAGATAAGACAGTGGTAATGGCAGCAAATTAGCTGAGAACTGAGATTTATTTATTTTATATTTGTTAACCGGGGGTGTCTGACTGAGCCGAACAGGCCCTTTTTCAGCAGAGGCCCAGGGAGAAAAGCTCCACAAAGAAAAAATTACAGATACATTTAGTTAGACATGATCAGTATACACACAAATTACAAAAGACATGTTTTTACAGTGGTATGCGGCACATTAACAGTTACAGTGGAGAGAACGTTGCTAATCAATTTCCAGTCCTGGTACCACAACCCCCATAAGAACCTTAATGAAGTCTTCTTGAGGCATACCTTAATAAATAAAGCCTGAGGCGGGGGTTTGGAGTCCCAGAAACAATGGTAGAATTGTGAAAAACAATGATTCAGTGACACATTAGCTGCAACAAGCAAAGACTTAATTATGAGCTAATTTGGATGTATCTGGCTGTGTGATGATCGCTGTAAGTGCTAATCTGTACTTTGCTGAAGTAATCACCATTAATAGAGGTGAAGATAGTAGAACAGGTTAACAGCCTCAAGTATCTGTGAGGGAGTGGTTGAGGAGAAGGGAAGTCTGAATGAAGAGGTCAATGCTAGAATCAGAGGGGCTGCAGCCAACTGTCAGATGTAGTGTATGACAGAAGAATGCCAAAGAAGCTAAAAAGTAAAGTGTACAAACAGTGGTCCAACCATTACTACTGTATAGTACAGAAACCTGGACAGTAAAGGCCGAGCAGATGAAGAAACTAGAAGTGATGAAAATGAAGTGTCTCTGACATGTAGTAGGATGCACACTGTGGGGTAGATAAGCAAATGAGGACATAAGAGCAGAAGCCAAAGTAGCTCCAATTGCAGAAAACATCAAAGAGAACAGATTACGGTGGTTCAGGCACATGTGCAGAAAAGCAGAAGACAATCTGGTGGAGAAGATTTGGGACAGAAAGGAAGAAGGCAAGAGGAAATAAGGGCATCCAGCAAAGAAGTGGATGGATTGTACGAGAGAAGATCTGCAACAGTCAGGCATGAGTGTCAAAGAAGGCAGGAGTGTGGCACTGAATCAAGAGAGATGGCGACAGTCAACACAACACCCCAACCCCATGTAGAAAATGAGAAAAAGAGGGTTGATGATGATGATGGGATGATGAGGAGGAGGGGTGCAGTTTTTTGGTATACTGCTCCATGCCCTCTCTAACTAGACCAGCTGTACTGCACTCCCATGCTGAATGATAAAATGGCAGAATGTTGTAATGTTATAATGCAGTTCATAAGCCAAAGAGCTCAGGCATGATCATTATAGTCCTTACTTAAGATAGCCTTAGGAGGATGTACCAGATCAGAAACCATAAATCGACACTCTTTTTAAAACTTTCAGTTGGTAGTTCCTGTCTAATTTTAAAAGGCAACTTATTCCATCTACTCCCTGCTCTACAATGTAAATAGTTTTTACTTAAATTTGAGTCCACCACCCACATTATTATTTCAGAAAAATTTCTGAGTAACAAAATTGATCCCCAAATACTTTCCAGTTGATCACTACTAAAGCATTTGAACATCCATGTTGAATCTCCTCTATATTACCCATAACGCATAGAATATAATTTTAACATTTTTTAATCTTTCCTGATAACATACATTAGTCAGGCTTTGAACTGTCCTTGTAAAATATGTTTGCACCTTTCCTGTTTTTTTTACTCATTTAAAGTGTAGAGTGTGTACAAACTTGCCTTCCATACTCTACTATTGGTCTAACAAGGGTTTTATACGTTGCTGTCATTAATTTCTCATCCTGTATGAACATTGCCTTAAATATTGTACACACAACAGGATAACAGATTGTTAGTACTTTATTAATACATCCAGAAAAATTTAGGTTGTTTTCAATCAGAATACCAAGATCTTCATATTATTAACAGCCATTGATTATCATTCCATGTACACCACGGGGTGTCTACCAAAGTGCATAACTTTGGATGTTATGTTGTCCCATCTCACCTTCATTCTTGCTGGTTGGCTCAGCCGTACACTACAGCTCAAGAGCCTCTACTGGCTCTAGGCTATAACCTATTCCATGGTGCTTAGCAGCTGTTCCCCAGAACTCATTTGCCACTTGAAGCTTTGGGATTGTCTTCGCTGGCTCAGGCTAGTAAAATTTAGTATTATACTCTGTTTTTTGGATAATTTTCCTAAAACTTAATACTTCTTCTTAGATTACCTTTCCCAGTTACACTGTAGTGCCTTTTTGTGTGTTGTAGTATTCTTGGCTATATTTTACTTGTAGCTGTCCTTTGTGCCTTGTTTTCTCTCTTGCCCTTATCTAGTAAATAATCCATTTCAGTAAGAGGATTCTTTCACCTTCTTTCCTCCCTTAAGGAGTCACCATTTAAATTAGAGGCATCTCCTCTGGTTGGAGGAGATTGTCATTTAATTTAGAGACTTCTCCTCCTCCCTATCCTTTCCATTTTTTCTTGTTAAAAAAAAAAGCTTTTTCCATCTACCTTTTATAGTAGTTAAAATTTACTGTAGTGTTAGTTTATTTCACAGTTAAACTTGTCTAAAGAATCAGTTAAGGAGCACAGACAATGTGGATTTAAAAAGTGCAATTCATGCACTCAGAAAAAGTTGTGTCTACTGTTTAGGACCAGTCCATCTCCAAGACTCCTGCTCCATTTGTCATAGCTTCAGTGTAAGGGTCTTACAGGAGAGGAAAAATAAGCTCATTTTAAGGGGCTTGTTGAAAGCTGAAGAAGATAATCAGACCTCTAAACTGGATAGGTCTAAAAAGGCTGTGTTATCAGATCCTGTGTCTGAGCCTTCAAGCACTTTCAAAGATCCAGCATCTTCGGATCTGAAAGTTATCGGTTCTGAAAAATCTGGTCCTCCCTTGGTTCCATCTATCTCTTTGGAACCATTGCAGAGCTGAAAAAGGAGTCGGACACCATCCTTGGAACCTGTTCATCTGGTGCTGCAATCTCCTTTGTTACAGTCTGTGGAAGGTAGCCACAAATCGTCAAGCCATTCCTCTCGATCCTCCAAATTATTGGACAATGATGTGGAGCGAGTCATGAAGAGGTTGCTCCAGACCCAGGCCCTAGCAGAAATTCTCTCAAGCCCAGGCCATCAGATCATAGAGCCGACAACTGTACTTCCTCCTCTGACTTGGACGAGCTCGGAGCCAAAGAGTATGGAAGTCACTGTGCTGCAACCGGCAGAGCCAGCAATTACTCCTGAGATCTCTGTTTCGATGTCTGCTCCGATCTCATCAATGTTGCCTTCTATCAAGGGATCTGCGGGTCAACAATCCCTGGTTGGTTCCAGGGGGGAGTCGAGTCAGACCCATGTCGGAACCAACTCTCACACTCGGCACTTCAACTTGAGTGAGTTTGGCTCCCATATCAGCCTTGGAGCCACCCTCCTCCGTGCTGGAGAGATTTCCTCGCCCCTTGAAACCGGAGTCTCTGTCGGCCCAGGATCGCAGTGCCTTTGAGGTTCATAGGTTCGTAGTTTAGTACTAAGCTAACTGCCCTTGCAAGCCATTTTAAGCCTAGCCAATTATGCCTTGTGAGACTCAAACCCTGCACCTTGTGTTTGTAAGGCAAATACCTTAGCCATTAAGCCACCCTCCCAACCTAGGTGCAGCGGAGTGTGCTCTCCACTGAGTCTGCTCTACCTTCGGCTCCAGCCTCTCTTCCCCAAAAAGGGCCAGTGTCCACCTCTTCATCATCCCTCCATCTTTCCCAGAATAGAGAGTCAATGCTCCAGGCAACCCCAATGGGTGGAACCTCCTCTTTTGATACCTCTCCAGAACATACCCCCAAGGAGGTCCCTCGGAAGAGACAATGTAAGAGGAAGCACATAGACTCCCCTGAGTCTGTCACTTCTGATACTGACTTGGAGGATTCAGAAGGGCCCCCATGATCACCCTCTGAGGATATCTCTTTTTCAGACATCCTGGAGATCCTTAAGCAGAAGGGTGGCTGAAAGTCCCTTTCCCCTTCTGAAAATGAGTCGGTATACCTGGAGGCATTTGGTTCTCACCCCTCCACCTCTTGGGTGTCTCCACCTTTCAACACTCTCCTGAGTGTAGTGAACCGAAAGGTGTGGGACTCTCCAGAATCAATGGACCCCATTCCGCGGAGGCCAAATAAATTTATTACGGCCCCAGAGGACAGACAGTATCTAACTAAGGGAGTTCCAGTAGATGTGATGGTGGTGGCTGTGGCCACAAAGAAGGAGTTAGATGAAACATCTGCATCTGTCCATCCACCAAATAAGGAGTCTAGCATGATGGACAGGTACAGGAAGCATACTTTCTCTTCTGTGGCCTTTACCTTGCAGTCGCTGAATTATTTATCACATTTCACCCGACTTTAGAGGGATCTCGTAAAAGAGCTGGGAGATACCCTACAAGGTGCTACAGCCCAGGATTTATCAGATAAGATTAATTCTCAGCTTGCAACCTTAATCTCCATCACTAACTCCTCCATGCGCCTCATTTCCTATGCAGCTGATGGAGCAAGGAGGGCAGCAGGCACAGGAATAGCTCTGCGCAGACATTCCTGGATGCGCCTTTGCGAGTTTGCTGAACCCTTCAGATCTTCCTTCATTGACGCCCCCTTTGATGGCTCATCCTTGTTTGGGCTGAAAGTGAAAGAGACTCTCACCAGGAGCCAACAAGATGGTTGCTGTCGGAGTCCATTTTTCCACCCCTACCAGACCCTACTCTAAAGGTCAGAAGAGCGGAAAGATGTGGTTCTGAAAGTCCACAGGAGCCTTATCTTATGCTCATGGTGATCCTTTCCCCAGGGTCAGACGTGGAAATAACAATGGAAGACACCATCCACATGGCAGAGAGGGTCCACAGAACCAGGGTGACAGAGATACCTTCTCTGGTCGGACATTCCAGCGTTCCTGAAAGGAGGCCCAACTGTCTGCCTTTGGAGGCAGTCAGGGGGAGGCTATTACTGTACTCAGAAGCCTGGCTGAATTTGACTAAAGACAAATGGGTACAGTCCATTATATCCAGGGGTTACAACATTCCTTTTCACTGTTCACCTCATCCGTCAAAGTTTATCCCAGACATTCCACCCGGTCAAAGGGATCAAGTAACACTAGAAATTCAAATGTTGCTAGAAAAAAAGAGTCATCCAAGAAGTCCCTGCAGACCAGCTAGGATCTAGAATTTACTCAAGGTTCTTTTTAATTCCAAAAAAGACAGGTGACTGGAGATCCATATTGAATCTCAGTAGAATAAACAAGTTGGTGAAGAAGTCAAAGTTCCAGATGGTAACACTGCAGTCTATACTCCTTTATCCGGGACAAGACAATTGGATGTGCTCATTAGATCTTCAGGACGTGTACTACCACATAAAGATGGACAGGCCCTCCAGAAGATTTTTACACTTCCAGCTGGGAGCTTGTCATTACCAGTTCAGAACTCTGCCCTTTGGACTCACCACAGCCCCCAGAGTGTTTAACAAATGGATGGCAGTAGTCACGGCTCATCTGAGACATCAGGGATTCCAGGTGTTTCCATACTTAGATGACTGGCTCCTAACTACCACCACCAAGCAACTACTAATCAAAGCCAAGGACTACACCATCCATCTATTCTCAAAACTAGGTATTAATATAAATGCAGAAAAATCTATTTACCTTTATAGGTGCAGATTTAAACACAAATGACATGTTGGCAAAACTGCCTCAAGAAAGGATTCAAACATTACGCATTCAAGTGCTTATCTTGATCAACAAGGAAAAGGTACAGGCAAGATTTGTCCTCAAGGTCCTAGGCTCTATGGCAGCTACAATAACTCTAGTTCCCCTGGCATGACTTCACATACGAATAATGCAATGGCTACTCTTTGCTCAATGGTCCATACAGGAGTTACCCGTGTCTCACGAGATTCTTATTATAGACTCCTGCAAGAGGGATCTGCTTTGGTGGATCCAGTCCACCCAGGTAACAATGGGCAGATCATTTGTACTTCCCCATCCTGATGTTACAGTACCCACGGACGTGTCCCAGATAGCGTGGGGAGGGCATTATCTGGGTCAGATGGTCCAAGGGGTTTGGAAAGACCACAAGTACCATTTGCACATCAATGTCCTAGAGATGAGGGCAGTGATTCTGATGTTGCAAGCATTTCAGAATCTCTTCCCACTAGGACCATTGCAATTCATACAGACAATATGTCAGTGGTATGGTACATCAACAAACAGGGGGGAACCAGATCCTACCCCCTATGTCGAGAGGCCCAGACAGTTAGGCAATGGGTGATATTTTCTCAATATTTTCTGATGGCAGTGCACAAATCAGGGAAATCCAATGTCATAGCAGACAGGCTAAGCAGAGCAATTCTCATGCCTCATGAGTGGTCCCTGAATCAGGAAGCTGCGAATCTAATTTTTCACAAATGGGGCCAGCCTTGCTGTGACCTTTCTGCCACTCCCTTCAATGCCAAATGCAGCAGCTACTTTGCCCTCATTTCCCCTCCAGTAGACTCACCAAGGGATGCACTCATCCACGATTGGCCCCCGGGACTTCTTCATGCCTTTCCCCCATTTCCTTTGCATCCAAAAGGTATTTAGAAAGCCAAGTCATTGAGCCGCAGGTTAATTCTCATTGCTCCATACTGGCCTCATCAAATCTGGTTCCCTTTCCTTTGCCACCACCTTCAGGAGGACCCATGGATCCTGGACCCAGTGCTGGATCTTCTGATGCATCAGTCAAGAACGCTCCATCCTGCCCTTCAGAGCCTCAAGCTGACAGCTTGATTTCTCTACTTCCACTCATAGCCAGGCTTCCAGAATTATCCCCGGCAGTATGCCACATTTTGGTATCTTCGCACAAAAAGACAACTAGGAAACTTTATGCGACCAAATGGAAGAGGTTCTCTTGTTGGGCAGACAAGAAACTCATAAATCCCTTTACAGCTTCTATACCTGAAATTTCAGAATTCCTGGCAGAAATTTTTAATCAAGGAGCAGCGGCTGCCACTATCCAAGTTCAACTAGCTGCTACATCCAATTATCATGTGAGGGAACTCGGATCGAATGTAATGTCCTTCAAGTTATGCAAGGCCTTCCTTAGAGGCACCATTTTGTTAAGACCTCCTGTAAGAGAACCTCCTCCACCATGGGATCTAAATTTAGTATTATCGGCATTGATTCTTCCCCCTTTCAAACCAGCATCCTCTTGCTCTGTAAAAATTTTATCCTGGAAAACTCTCTTTCTGACAGCAGTTACCTCAGCTAAGATGGTTTCAGAGTTGCAGGCCTTATCCATCCATCCTCCCTATTTTATCTTCCGCAATGATAGAGTTTCCCTCAGAACAAATCCCTCTTTTTTGTTCTGAAACAAATTTAAACCAATCTATAGAATTGCCTATGTTCTTTCCTAATTATAACAACGAGGCAGAATATAAGCTTCACCAACTGGATGTACATAGACAACTGCATTTTTATTCACACAGGACAAAAAAGTTCAGAAAGTTACAATTCTTTGTGTCCTATTCAGAAACAAAAAAGGTCAGGCAGTCTCAAAAGTTACTTTGTCCAAATGGCTTACCGAGACTATCAAATACACTTATCACTCTCATGATAAAAAACCGCTAGAGAAAATGAAAGGACATCAACTAGAGCAGTGTCTAATTCCATTGCCTTTCAATCCAGACTTCCATTGGATTCAGTTTGTGCTGCTGCTACATGTGTTAATCCTCACACCTTCATCTCTCATTACATAGTAGATGTGGCCTCCCAGAACAGGGCATTCTTTGGTTCCACTGTCCTGAAGAGTTTATTCCTTTGAGCCACCCAAGAGAAAAGGTGCTGGGGACTTTGTCCCAACCAGCAAGAATGAAGGCAAGATGGGACAACATAACATAAAAAAGTTATGTACTCACCATGACATTCCATGCTTGTTGTCCAGTATCTCGTCTTCATTCTTGCATCCCAACCAGCCATCCCCCTCCTGGAGGATCTAGAGGAATTTTACAAATTGGCAAATATGGTCTGATTCCCATCTTGCATTCCTTTTTACCTTTATGACCAATATATTTCATATATTTTCTCTTTCTGGATATTAAACATATCATAGGGAGCTCTCTCCCTCAAACGAGATCTGGGGAACATGGGTTAGGTTATAGCCGCGAGCCAGTAGAAGCTCTTGATCTTTAGTATACAATCGGGTCGGAGCTGAGTTCAGCTCCAAACCCAACCAGCAATAATGAAGGTGAGATACTGGACAACAAACATGGAACGTTATGGTGAGTACATAACTTCTTTTTTTGGCAAACTTAGACACAGCTCCATTTCTCTGTGCCTCATCACATGATCTATCTAAATAATGTAATTCCAGAATATCTCTTACTGACATAACAGTCCCAGCAGTTTTACCATTGTCTGCAAACTTCTAAACCCAGCATTTAGATACCACAGGAAAACTTGCCATGAACACATGAAATGGAAAAGGCATGGATACATGCATTACACTCCTTTTAATTTTTATTTACTTAAATTTTACTTCATGGATACAGGATAGGACTGCAAGGCTAAATTTCATGTAAGATTTCCATTTTGAACACTTGCCCTATGTATCCACTTTAAAGGTTATGGTCTGCAATCACAATGAGCTTTCTGCCATACAGGTAGGGTGGTTATCTTTGCAGAGCCCAGACTATGTGCAGACTTTCCATCTCTTTGGCTACATAGAATTCCTCCTAAGGTTGATGTCTGCATTTCAAATGCACAAGAGGGTGTTTTACTTCCTTTGAGGAAATTTGGATAAATACACCCCCCCCCCCCCACGCCATAGTTGGAAGCATCTACCTATACAATAAATTCTTGACTGTAGTCAGGACTGGCTAGTACAGGGGATCCATCCAAAATCTTCTTTAAACTTTATTTTTACTTTTGAAATACTTGCTCACAGGCTAGAATCCAGACAACCTTATTTGTTCTAGTTTTGACATTAAACTCAGTAATAGGAATGGATATCATACTACAATAGGAAGCAAACCTGCTGTAGTACACCGCAGTGTCTAAATATGGTCTCACTTGTTTCTTAGTAGTAATGATGGGCCATACCTCAGGAGGTCCAACCCTGGCAGGTTCTAGCCTAATCTTTCCACCACCCACTCTATGGCCCACATAAGATGCCTCAGCCATAACCACCTGACATCTGATTGCCTTAATGGTCAGCTCTGTCTTTTGCAGTCTGCCCAACATCTCTCTGACATGTTAAGTATGTTCTGCCCATGACTTGCTGCAGATAGTAATGTTTTCCATGTAAGTAGGGGTGTAATGTCCTGCTCTTAGCTAGGAAGCCATCTGCCAGCCTCTGGAAAGCTAAAGGGATATTCTTTATTCCAACGGGCATTTTTGTAAACTTGTATAACCCAAACAGTGTAGCAAATACTGACCTCTCCCTGACTACACATGTTGAGTACTTGCCAGTAACCCTTTGTCAAGTCAGCAACTACTCAAAAGCTTCATGTGTCCTGGGCATAGAGTGTGAACATCTGCCTCAGTGAAACTCTTCAGTTTCCTGCAGTCCTCACAGAAATTGGTACAACTATCCTTCATTGCCACTAGCACCACTGGTAACGTCCAAGGAATCCTGGATTCCCCCCATTTCCAGCATGTCTTACTAGTTCTCTCTCAGAGTTTTTTTAGGTAACCTGTAAATGGTCTAGTTAATGGGCCACCAGGGTCCTATGTTCACATGATTCTCCACCCTATGAGTACAATCCGGCTTACCTGTAAAAACACAGATTCATGTAGCAATGCTCAGATTTCCAGAATCTACAAAGGAGCTAGCTGCTGGGGGAGGGCTAACTCTTCCACTGAGGTATCAGGCTGAGCCTCACCAAGGACATTGACCTCTTCTGGTTCCCCTGTCACTCACCTCAGTACCAGGATCTCTCCATCATGATGAAGCTTCAACACATAAATATTTTTGCTTCTACATCTTTCCTGGTGTCTGTACAATTTAGTTAATTACACCCACCTTTGTCATAATGAAAAAAAGACCTTCACGGGCTGCCTGAAGCCTCTTGTGTCTAAAAGGAAGCAGTACCATCACCTGCAATCTAAAACAATACCCTCTGTCTCTGGCTGTCACATCCTACTGACGTTTTGTTTCTGTTGTGCATGTGCCAGTTGCTCTTGAACCATCTCATGAGCTTCCTAAGCCTAGCCCTGAATTTTGGTACATACTTCAGAATGGACACTATATCAGAATCACATTCACCTTCCCACTCATCATGAATTAAATCCAGTGATCCCTTCATGTGTGAACATACAGGAGATCAATGGATGAAAAAGGTTGGGAGTCCTATATCACGGCCCTTTATACATACAGAAGATGTAGCAGATAGATATCCCACTTCCTCTTTAACTAACCTGAAAATGCCCTGAACTTGTTTTTTAGTGGAGAGTGTAAGGTTTATTCCAGACCATTTGCCTGTGGATGGTAGAGGTTAATATTTAGATGCTTTACCCCCACAGTATATCTGACATGAGTTGGCATCTCTGTGTAGGTAAGTCTAGCCTTCTGAAAGTTTCCAGGAAAGCATTTGCAACCTTCCCTATTTCAATGGAAAGACAAAGCTTCTGCTTCTAGGTATCTTGTTGCATTATCCAGCACTATCAGTATATATTTGTTACCTGTGGAACTTGGGGTACTCAGATGTCCCGCAATATCCACAGCTGCCTGTCAAATGCTTCCTCAATAACAAGCAAAGCTCTAAGGCAGCCTAGGCTTTGTCTCCAACCTTATCAACCTTTTGTAACTTCTCACAGATCCTGCAGTACCCTGATACATCCTTTGCGATTCCTACCAATAAAGCTTCAGAATACACTATTTTAGTATGTTTTATACTGATACGGCCTGCTGCAAGAATGTCATGGGTTATGGCCTGAAGTGCATCTCAGTAGACCGTGGATTATACCAGCTACTGTATTACTTTTCCTGCTTGCCCTCCTTCAAGTGTTCTTTCTCTGTAGAACAATCCCTTGCCTCAATATAGAGATTCCTTTTGCCTTTGATTACCTGTTCATAGGTTCATAGGTAGGTACTAGGCTATCAACCCAAGGGCCTACGTAGGCCTAGCCAACAAGGTTCCCTGGCTTACGCCACCCAAGAAAGTTATTTTCTTGTGCCATTGCCGAGCAGAGACACAGAAGTGATCCCTGGGGTGTATTTCCTATTTCCCATCCAATCATTAAGATTTTTCTTGAAGAGTGCTAATGAAGAACTTTGCTTGACATAGATGGGTAACCTGTTCCAGAGTATGGGAAGTCTCTGGGACAGGAATCTACCTCTCCAGCATGTCCTGTTTATTGTGGCGACAAGGTTTAGGTCCCTAGAGCATGTAACCTCCTTTACTACCTCCTGCAAGTCCTGTAAAATAGGATCTGAGAGCTGACCCTGATTCAACTTCTTCTTGGTGCTCCAGCACCCTTTCCAAAAAAAATTCCAGTAGAATTTGCTAGTGTTGTCTCAAACTCTGTCTAAATACTATCACCTACCTCTACCCTTGAAGTGCTGCCTTTCAAAGGAAGCCCAGTCCCATTTTCCTGCTGTGGCTCAGATTCTGACTCACTACTGTTGGCAACATCCCCCTCTCAAATAACCACTCCATCAACCCTGGATAGAGGTGTGATCCTGGGTAGATCTTCCCCTACTGCCTTCCCATGTTTTTGCCTCCATGTCTGGCTGTGTGTAACAGCATGAATACAACTTATTGCACTGGAAAACTCTTACCATATAAAGACATTTGCAGAAATGTAGTAAAACACAGCTATATGATGGTTCTCTTGTTCCCTTCCCAGTTAAGATTAATTCTAACCAAAAGTACCTTTAAAGGTTTTGGTCCCAAGTTCATAACTGTAATAGACTGCTGGGTAAGTATTATTCCTATCTGATAACTTTATTCTATGTCCCACTTAGAAATGGCCTCCTTCCCCTCTACTAATATAAGATGCAGATTTTTGTAGTACTTAGGCACAGTTGTGCATATCTACACAACCCAGCACTGGTGTAGTTCTAGCCCATTCTGGTACTTTCTAAGATCTTTGTTTCCACCCTGCCTCAGTGGAAAATGAGACCATACATGCCCCTGTTGGTTGCATCTGAAATGCGTAATCCAAAAACCTGGCAATGTTCTAGAAACCATGGCTTTCCAGTGTTCCATTTGTAACCTACTATGATAAGTTAGGCTGCCCTTATGAGTTCCCTTGTACCCATGTGCAGTACTGGGTACCACCTTCCTAAGCAGTGACAACCTGCTAGTTAGATAGAGGTTACTTCTTGCTCCCTGCCTACACAGCAGTATTACAACCCAGTCTGACAACCATATTCTCATGTCCTCAAGTAAAATGCTGATGATTTGTTCCCTGAACAAACAATCTCAAAATATTTCAAATTTTGTGACATTACATCTACTCACACAACTGTGAAAATAAATGCTATTTTCAGTCACTCTGTCATGTACCTTTCTTCTATGCTCTCTAAATGTTTTTCTATACATTTCTATATCAAGTAAGTAAGCATTTTAACTTTAGTATAATTTAAGCAATTAATATCACTAACTTTAGAAACTGCATGCATTACTTTGCTTGTAAGCAGAGCAGTTAACAACCTTATCCACCGCCCTTGGTCAAGTTGGTGTTGATTATACACCCTTTCAAATATATGTATATGTTGTCAAAACAATCCACCTCTTTATACCATGGAAAAAGATTTTTTAATTATCTGGGCCTCAAGGGTTTGGTTCCCCCACCACCCAGTAATTCATGTGCCTCTAGCAAAGGTTGATCATCTCTCTTACTCACTTTTGCTGGCACTTCTTTTTTCTTCTGTTTCCAGCTGCTGGATTACTTTCACTGCTGTATATTCCATATATTTCATTTCAAGTGCCAGTCTGTGTAATTCCAGTTGAGATTTCAGGTCTTTTTTGACTTGGAATAGATTGTCCTTTGTCTGCCTCATTTTCAGTATCCTTAAAAACAGTAACCAATATGTACAATAGGCACTGATGGTGTTTTGGTCCCACCACTGCTAACCAAAAAGTTATGGATGGCATCCACTATCAACAATTTAAAGTGAACAGCTGCCAAACAGTGGGCCACATGGGCATGTCAGGGATAGGGACTATGGCCATTAAATCTACTGTACTGCTGGCCAGTAGAAGGATGATCTCTTGAGTCAAATCACTGGTATCCAACAGGTTTAAGTAAAGTGCAAAATCCTATTCAATTATCAATGCACCAAATGCAATCTAACCCAAAGAGCATAAATGCAATCTGCACTGCTGCCTTGGGTATGAGCTTCCATTCTCCACACCTGGACTAAGACTGCACAATGATCACGTCCACAACAGACTCTGTGGACTAGCTTGCTTAAATATGCATGCATATACATGGGCACTAGTACATGCACACAGACACACACATACACACACACACACACACACACACACACACACACACACACACACACACATGCACATCAATATCTCTCAGTGAATTCTGTCAATATTGTCCAATTCCCAAAACCTTTTTTGGGACATGGTAGTCCTACCACAACTCTAGATGTGGCTAGAGATCCAGACACAGCAGTTACCTCTTGCTCTTGATTTAGCCAGACATAAAGTATAAAATGGCATATTTCACTGGTAGTGGGCTCAAGTAATTTATCTAACTGGAAGTGGAAGCCACAGCTTTATTAACCTACATTGCCAAATGAAGATAGGCCTCTTATCAGCTAATAGACAACAACCAGGCATAAAGACTTGTCACAGTAGCTTACACTTAAACAATAAAAAATACTGGTTATACAGATTAAATATGCAGATGTCACAACAGTGCTCAGAGAAAGAAAAATACTATTGAGTTATACAAACAGGAATATTTAAACAATACTCATGTCTAAGCCTGATGAATAAATCTAACTACCTCTGCTGAAAAAGTAATGAACCTGCAGGGGCAGCCATGCTATTGGACTGCAGGACTGAAGGCCCCCAAGCTGTATAGAAAATAAAATAAATTAAAATTAAGAAAAAAACAAAAGCAAGTCCTGGAACTCCACTCATGCATGTTCACGGCATTCCCAGAACTCCACGCATGCACACAAGAATCCAGACTGCTGGTGAAACAGTCCAGATTAGGAAGACATATCATTCAGACAACAGAGATCCCAAAAGTATATGCTGTTAGGAAAGGGATCGGACTGCAACATCTGCTTGCTCTCGTGGGAAGGGGAAGGACTTTGCTCTCACAGGGCTTTTTTGAAACAACTGTACTGAACTCCTTTGGGACTTTGAAGTGGCAGGAATTAACAAAGGGCTTTTTTGAAACTTGTACTGGACTTCTTTTGCAGGAATGACTTTGAAGCTGACTCAGGTAGACATGTGTGTGTGTGTGTGTGTGTGTGTGTGTGTGTGTGTGTGTGTGTGTGTGTGTGTGTGTGTGAAATGCCCCAGTTAAATATACCTGGTGTCTAGAGACAACTCAGGAAATATACCTGGTGGCTAGATTCAAACCATGTACCTTGGGAGCAGGTAGCAATAGCTTGAATTCCCTACCCACCACCATTTGTGAAATTTTTGCTCATATTTTTGTTCTATTCTGTTTCTCATACAATCTGTGATTTTCTGGATTTTAAATTCACTAAATAATGACAGGCATGTGAATTTTAGACTTCATATTCTTCAGAAAGTACATGGTAACACAAAACCTTTTATTCCTGCAATTTTCTGTTTATAAGATCAATATTTGAAGTGTGTCCTTCTTTTGGGGGCTATATTCACCCATTATTGGCTTTTTCCTGTTTTTTTGTGCTAAGGGGTTGAGAGCTATGGTGAGAACTGAATTCACTAAATATGTTTGGGGGCTGTATTCCTCCATTATTGGCTTTGTTTAGGTGTTTTGTGCTAAAAGGTTGAGAGCTGTGGTGAGAACTAAATGATAGCCATTTAAATTTCAGTCTACCTGCCTTTCAAGAAACAGCTGATTTGGCATAGTGGTATGTTACTCTGACTGTAGTGCATAGGGTCCTGGGTTCAAGACTTGACAGTGAAATGCATGGTGATAACACAGCATTTTATTCTATCAACTTTCCATGATTATACAAGCAATGTTTAAAATGTGTCCCTAGTTTTTGGGCTTTTGCCCCCCCCCCAATAAATTTTGGCTTTTTCCAGATTTCTTGTGCTTCAAAGTTGAGAGATACAGTTGAGTGTCGAGTGGACTTTATAAGGAGCTGAGAGCTTGAAGAGAAGTTTAGTGCTGCTTATGCTGAGCCTGCTTGCATTGTTAATAGCACAACAGGTAGTGTATTTGCTTTTGATCAGAAGGCTGTTGGTTCTGCTCCCACAGTATATAGATGCATTGCTGATACTATACTGTGTTGTACTTTTAAATGGGGTGGGCAATGTAGTCCTGAGAATGTCCTCTTTGGTGGAGATACCTAATAATGATGAACCTGTTATCAGTTTGCCATCCATTCCCTATTGCAATATTACTAGCTTATCAGTTTTTTTTTTAATTTTACATAGGCAATTTATTCCACAATGGCAACAGGCATTTTATTTGTAGATGAAACAATGAAATATAAAGTTGTTTCCTAGCAGCAACCTCTTCATTAGTTACAGATCTCTTTAATGTGGAATTATTTAGATTACTTTTACTTCTACAGAGATTGTACATATTTACTGATACTGGTGGATTGTAGAAGTTTGAGTAGACTTTTATGATGGAAATGTTCTG
Source organism: Protopterus annectens (assembly GCF_019279795.1). Classification (NCBI taxonomy): domain Eukaryota; kingdom Metazoa; phylum Chordata; order Ceratodontiformes; family Protopteridae; genus Protopterus; species Protopterus annectens. The sequence goes on along the minus strand of NC_056739.1, from coordinate 1,451,833,147 downwards.
AACTGTACTGTATTATACTAGCGATATAATTTAATACAATCAGGAAGGTGTATCAAAGAACACATGTATGTTTCCTGTACAAGGGGCCTATGATTTGAAAACAGCCCAAAGGTAATCTTTATCTACCACTGGCCAGATGTATTTTCTTTGAATGTGGGTTTCAATGCTGTTTCAATGAATGTGAGTTTCAATGGCAGATAAGTTTTAATGCTAAGTCTATTTTCATTGTGAGACTACATTGCTTTGTTTAGCAGATGTCTATTAGTGTTTGTGCTGTAAAACGTAAAATAAAACTTTTATATGAAATCCAAATCATCATAGAAGTAAAGCAGTATGCACATTACAGTGTTTATGGTAAATGGGGTGAAATAGCCAAGTAATGGGACATTGGAATAGCTGCAGGGGAAAGTCCCCATTCGAGGGGGGAAGGGAGGCAAACTCAGACAACCCCGGCTGAACTATACTTCTCAACTGTCCAGATTTTTGCAGAATGAATAGATTTTTGCTTCTTATTTCTGGTTTGTTCCTCATACAATTTGTGGTTTTCTTGCAAATCATTAAGGAATAAAGTTAAGGTATTTAAATAGGTGGAAGTCTAGTGACATTGTTTCCATTTGTTCTGAAGACGTTGGTCCATTATTGTACCGACGAAAAGCTGTGAGGAAGCTTAAATTTTATTTTATATAAGCATTTCTTGCATTAAAGTATTCTTCCATTTGGAGGTTGTCCTTATTTTTGGATACATAAGAGGAGTGAAGGAATGTCTGTGTTAGTTTGGTACAAAGTCACTAAATAATGACAGACATTGAGTTTCAGACTTCATACCCTTCAGAAAAATGCATGCTAAAGCAAGACCTGTTATTTTTTCAACTGTCTAAGTTCATACAAGAGCAATTTCTAGTAGTGTTTGTATGTTCCCCCAATACATTTGGCCTTGTGCAGATTTCCTGCATTAGGAGGTTGAGAGGTACGTGCAAATAAATTGCTTTATAGAATTAGGTATATCCAAACCTCTCAACTGTCCCCAATTTTGGCTCAAAATGTTGCTCTCCCCCTAATAATCCCTCTGCAAAATGGAAGAAAACGTGGAGGGTTTAAAATTGATAAATAATTGTAATGATCAGAGTTACAGATTACTTTTAATTTAAGAAATGCATGTAGATTCTCTTATTTTGTCAGCTGCTCAAGTTAAAAGTACTAATATTGAAAAAGTGTCCCTTCTTTGAGAGGTTCCCAGCTGTATTGTATGGCCATTTTATATTTTTGCATCACATATTTGGTCCGCTTTTCAAAAAATTGTGGTTTTCTGGCAAATTAGTGTCAAATCATTAAAGACTGAAGTTAGAAAATAATGACAGACATTTGAGTTTCAGATTTCATACCCTTCAGAAAATTCATCCTAATGCAAGACCTACTATTCTATTATCTTTCTAAGTTTATAAGAGCAATATTTAAAATTTGTCCTTATTTTTGGTCCTTTGTCTCACTTCTGCTTATGGCTTTGTCCAGATTTCTTGCTCTGAGGCTGAAAGGTATGATAAATGTGTCAGGGCCATCACCGTCAGCCAGAGACATTTCAAATTGTGACATACTTGTTGCACCCCACTCCCCATGTAGTGACTCTGGATGTGTCCAAACAAGACAAGGAGCAGTTATGCAGTGTAAGTGTGCAGATTATCCCCCCATCCAAGGTAGACACAAGTACTGCAGTGACTTTCTATCTGTCCTTGATTTTGCAGAATGTTCTGGTTTTCTGTCATATTTTTATACTGTTGATTTATGCTTCTTCTTATTCAGAGAATGCATGTTGTTGCAGAGCCTGTTGCTCTGTGTTTAAGTAGCAGTGCTTTAATGATGATCAGGTAAGCTTGTCTGAGACTGTAAGATGCAAGTGAGCTTTAATAAGCATACTGTTAAAGAATTACCAACTTTGAAAGGCTTTTTGTTGTTACCATGCCGAGAATATTTACATAACTAGATAGCGTATAAGCCTTAGGTATTGAAATGCATATGACATTATTTGTAATAAAGGACAGGATTACAGTATTTTCAGAAGCTCATTACATTTGTTTGAGACTTGCATTTATCTTTGCAGGTTTTACCTGTAAACTAAATAGAATTCTAATCTATAATGTGTGGTCCATAACCTGTGCAGTAATCCTTTAAGCAATTTATCTTGAACTTGTTTCTTGTTTGTTGTCCATTTTTTACTTTGATCATGTTTTCCCCATGAAACAAGTAGATAGTTGTCAAGCAGCAGGTCTTTTTTGGATAAGAAGCATTTTTACAAGTGGGGGTATCACAGAGATTGTCACTTTCAGCATGTTACTTGGTACTTTTATAAAGCTGAATATGAATTATAATAAGAACTGCAGTGCAAGGAGAAGTGGTTTGAGTTGAGTACTGCTTGTTTTTTTATACTTGATTTTGACTGGCATTCCAGTAATGTATTTAAAAAGTAATTTTTTTTTTTATGCCTTACAACCTTTTTGTTTCCATCTAGAATTTAAGTAAGCTGTCATGTAGCCAATGCACTGAAATATTTTTTTCTTCTACAATTCATTTTGTCCTGATTGGACTCTCATAATGATGGTTTGGCACCCAGGGCAGTGTATTTAATTAAAGTCCCAGTATCTGCGTTTTTTAGCATAGCCCCACCCCTTTCTAGTTGGCCACATGCCTTCCCTTTGGTCCTACCCATTCAGCTGTCTCCTGCCACCCCCCCCCTTTGATTTGAAGTCACCAGCTGCCACTGTGAACATGTACTGTTTTATGTTCCTAAAAGTTAAAAAGCAGAGAATTACAGACAGCAAATTGATAGAGAAGTGCTCACCTCAATATCTTAAGCAGGAGTTGAGGGTCCCCTAGTTGAAAGATACGTTAATTTTAGTTTGTCACATCTATACAAAAACTAAGAAATTGTTTGACTACGTCATTTTCTTTCCCATGCAAAAGTATCTATAATTCTATTATGTCAGATGGCATTAGTTTATTTCAAAGAACCAAGTGTATTGTGTGATGCATGTACGGCTCCTGCACGGCTCGTGAAATGACACACCCAAATAAAAGAAAGCCAGCAGTAAAGGTGGAGACCCGCAGTTTAATGACCATTATTAAATTAGGAGCTTTATTTCCACCTGGGCTTAATGACCAATTATGAATGCACCAATGAACTGTTTTATGTACCATATACATATATATATATATATATATATATATATATATATATATATATATATATATATATATATATATATATATATATATATATATATATATATATATATATATATATATATATATATATATATATATATATATATATATATATATATATATATATATATATATATATATATATATATATATATATATATATATATATATATATATATATATATATATATATATATGCATAAATATATATATATATATATATATATATACATATATATATATATATATATATATATATATATATATATATATGAGTGGATTTTTGGTTTGCTCATGTTTACTCATTGAAGAAGGCTATTACAGCCGAAACCGGTTTGGGGCAGGTAGTTGGGCTTATTTCCCTCTACCTTATGTGATTTTTTATTATTTGTATCAAAATGTGGGTTTCCACCTTTACTGCTGTCTTTATTTTGTTTGGATTAGTATATTTCCCCATAGCAAAGAGCCATGGACTATGTACCAATACAGGATACAGCTATTAATAGTTTGCATGTCAATAACTGCTCCATTGTATAATTCTGGCCAGCTGCTTCTTTGAATTAGAATGTCAATTGCATTTTTTGACTGTAGGTTTTCCAGTCCCTAAATCCTTGTGTTACTTATTTCTTTATTTACTTATTTATTTATTTATTATTTATTTGACATTTACTGACCAGGAAAGTCTAACTGAGCTGGAGCCCTTTTGCAGCAGATGCCTGGGAGAAAAGCTCCACAGAAGAACAAAACAATGATACGTGCATAGCTTGAATGAGAACATTACAGAGTGGATACACAGAAAGATATACTTTGTATTTCAAATATAAATTTCATCCCTTTTTCTCATCATTGTAGATTGCAAGGTTAAACATATTTTTAGGCTTCAAGAAGCACATGTATTGCTGTTAAACAGAACCCAAACACAGCATGCAAAACTGCTGATGTTTTGAAATAAGAAGACAAAACATAATCAGTTTTTCTATCCTGCAGCACAAATGTATACACACACACACACACACACACACACACACACACACACACACATATATATATATATATATATATATATATGGGTCTATATCAAAATCACGAAAGACGGAAAGCGCGAATACAAATACGTCGACATGTAAAGAGGGAACTACCATAAGAGCGAACCACCTATTGAGTGAAAGGGAAAACATTGAACGGATTTGTTTGGCCAGCAGTGCGATTCTGGGGGTAAGGGAATATACCCTTTCTCCCACTGTAGTGCAATCTTAGAGTTTGTATATTTAAGTAGTGGGGTGGGGGGTGCAGCTTGTCACCTGCAAAAGTGTGTTATGTTACTTTTTTGTGCTTAGTTTAGGTATACCTGCATGGCGCTGTTGGTTAGGGAAATCCGTTCGATGTTTTAGTTTTCGCTCACTAGGTGGTTCGCTCTTCTAGTAGTATTTGTATTCGCGGTTTCTGTCTTTTGTGATTTTGATATTGACCCTATATATATATATATATATATATATATATATATATATATAGACTGTATATATTTGTGTATGTATTGAGAAACAGAGAGAGAGAACAGTATAACTTACTTGTACACTGATGTATATGTTTTTAACATAAAAATACAGAAAAATTCTAAATCATAGGAAGGAAACTGAACCATTTTTAAATTATTGAATTCTCGGTGCAATGTAATTGAAACTCCTCTTTCTAACTTGAGTGTTTTTAGTTTTTATATACTGTCCGAAGAAGTGCTATTTTTACTGTGAAAGTGCTTACCTTTTTTGTGTTGTATAACTGTTTTGTATCAACATTAAAGATTTTGGATTATTCAGCTTTGTTGGTGGACCTAATTTTGGACTTATAAATGTCATAATACAATTAGCATACATAGATGCATCTGCAGTGTTCAAGCTGTAAACTGTTTCCAGCTGTATCAACTCATACACATACTTTAATTATTTGTCTTCTGGTGGCAAAACAAAAAATGTAACTATTTCCACTGAGCTTCTATTTCAGTTTCATTTGCTGAATGGTAGGTACTATTAAGTCATCCTCTTCCTCTGTGATACTGGGACATAAAACTCAGTCATACACACTGAGTGAGTCTATTGTCTGAACTGTAAGAGATAAACAAAAAATTAGTAAAAAAAAAGAAAATAAGAAAATAAGAAAGAAAAAATCTATCCATATTTTAGTTTATCTTATCTAACTTGTCAACCAGCTAAATTAATGGGCTCAAAGCCTACCTTTTCAGTCACAACCCAAACCAAGAGGAAGTAACTGCTTATCAAAGCAAGAAGAAGTAACAACTTTTCAAAACATTTGTAAACAGATTATCTTCCTTATTATTTTTGAAGCCAGTATTTGTATGCAGGTTACATTCTAAACAACATTTACAGTTCAATAACTATGGCAGTTTTGTTTTTACAAGAATGATATTTACAATGATTGGAATATATGTTTCAATGGGTGACTTGGAATGGTGCTCTGGTCTTAGCAATTCGGGGGTGTAATTAACAGACATCTAAGTTGCAATAGTAGTCTATTTTATCTAATAGTTCTTAATGTTCTTTACTTTTTTGGAAAAAAAACATTAAAGTATAAAAGGGGTAATAAACATATTCTTGTAGGTGGTTAAAGAATGTTGTTGAATGGAGGTGGGGAGGGTATGTTGTCTTTTTGTTGACTACTATTTTTATATAATGATCTGTGTATTGGAAGCTAAAATTTGCGTAACATTGTATTCATGCCCATGATTCTAGTGGCCTTCCAGAACTGTTTTGGTTCTTTAAGTAGCTTACTTTGCAGCCAGTATAGGTAGGATACTCTAGGTTTATTGACTTTTACTCTGGTTCTCTTTGGAAGTGATCTGTTTTACTTTGATTATTATATTCACTGGTTTTGTATAGAGAATAATTTATATTGCATAAATATTAACATATTATAGAAGGTTGAAAGAGGAGTGTTTGGATCTTGTCAAATGCATACATCTTCCCAGTTTTTGAGATGTATCTCTTTTTCCACTGGGGATTCACTGACTTCAGGATTGGGTAAAGTCAGTATAAATCCAGGAGGAGTTTTTCAGTTTTAAATTCCCAGATAGTAAGAAACTGACAATGGTCACTCACTGTGTCAGAATTTGAAGGGCTGATAATCTATCAGATATGTTTGCTATAACTGTATCAGGGATTGTACTTTTGCCTGTCATGGGATTGTATGTGGTACTTTCACCAGATGGGTCAAGTTGTTTCATGTTAAGTCACCATTTAGTTATTGTCATCACTATCACTAATTACATAGTAATATATCAGTATCACTAATCATGCCCTTCACTGTATCCATCCTTTTAATTTTACTTCTTTCAATTTAACCACAGTCACCTGATATGGCTGGCCAATGAAATGGGACCATACATTGTTTTGTGCTGCATTCCAACTATCCCCCATAACATCATCATTAATCATCATCATCATTATCATCACCCCCTTTTTTCCATTTTTTCTCATTTTTTTACATGTGGTCAGAGTATCATGTCATGTCACCTGTCTCCAGCTCTCTCAATTCAGTGCCATTCTCCTACCTCCTTTTATAGTCATACTTTGTTGTCTCAGATCTTTTCTCATGCTGTCCATCTCTTGAGTGGATGTCCTCATTTCCTCTTGCCTTTTTCCTGTATCTCCCAAATCTGCTTCATCAAATTGATTATTTTTTCCTGTGCATGTGCCTGACCCACTGTAATTTGCTCTCTTTGACCTTTTCTAAAATTGGAGCTATTTTCTCTTCTGCTCTGGTATCTTGATTTCCTTGACTGACAACAGTGTATGTTTTACTACCCCTTTCAGACACTAAATGTCCATCATCCCTAGCGTCCACAGCTTGCCTAAATTCAATGCCCAGGTTTCTGTTCCACACAGAAGTACTGGTAAACACCACCATTTTGTACACCTTACTTTTCACCTTCTTTGGCATTATTCTGTAACATACTACCCCTGATTCACTGTGCCACTTGCCTGCAGCACCTCTGATTCTAACTTTGACCTCCTCATTCAGATTTCCATTCTCCTTAACCTCCCCCAAATACTTGAAGTTGTTAACCTGTTCCATTATTTTCCCTTTTAACTCACTTTCTGCTTCTGATTTCTGCCAATTGTTGTCTTGACAACTGTCTTGTCTGTACTCAGTTTCATCTTATATTCTTTCAGTTTTGTATTCCAGTCCCTGTCATTTGCTGATATTTCTGTTCAGAATCTGCTTTTAAATCTCATAGCATTTACATACAACAGCTTTATCGATCTGTTCCTTCCAACCTGTTTGCTAATGTAGTCCATCCCCGGTATGAGCAGCAGTAGCCTCAGAGCTGAACTCTGATGCTCACTCACTCCCTTTGAAAACTCCTTCCTGAGTCAGAACAATGTTTGTATTTGTTTCAAATGGTCCTTGAACATAGCCTGCACTAGTTCTACCATATTTCCAGGACCTTGAACCATCAGAGGGTAGCTTTCTTGGGACCTTGTCAGATATTTTCTCAAAGTCTAGGATTGCCCATCTGGACTATTTCCTCTTCTCCAGCTTCTTTTCCAGTATCCACCTGACTGCAAACATCAGGTCAGTTGTGCTGCATCTCAGTCTAAATCTGAACAGCTCACCTCCCATCTTAGTTTCTATTACTTTGTGTATTCATTTAAAAAACAACCCAGAGTATTCATGCAGTGTGGCAGGAGTTTTATATACCTTTGTACTGCCTATAGTTGTGAATTTTCCATTTGCTCTTATACACTGGTAAAAACAAAACAAAGTTCACAGCAGCTTCCGAATAAACTTGTAATCCACACAATGAAGCAGCTTTTCAGGCAAAACAATAAAGCCCTGAGCAGGGCAAGCTTACAAAATTGTGAAAAAAGTGTGTCTTATACATTGGTGCTAGAATGTGTACTATCCAGTCATCTAAAAGACAAATTTCTCTCCATACAACTATGAGTGCCCACAGGAACCACTTCTTTCCTAACTCGTCCAACATCTTCATTACATCTTCATTGCATCTACTGTGAGCTCATCTGAGCCTGCTGTTTTTCCATGGCTTCAATTTCCTCAATGCTTCTCTTAATTTTCAAGGGTGGGTGTGATGCCCGTGCACTGGCCCAGCAATCAAGGAGCTTCAATCCTTACCAGTGAGGGGCATCCATATAGGAAAAGGATATCAAATACACACACAGTAAAGTACAATTTCCCTTAAGAGCACACAGATATCACAGTCAGTCTGGGGCTGGTTTCTCCCTTTCTCTCCAGGTCCCCAGTAAGACTCCCCATTGGCACAGCTATAGGGTCCAGATCTCAGCCTAGTGGGCAAGCTAAAACCTCCAGCACCCTCTCTGTCCAACCAGTGCTTTGTGTCCCTGCCCAAGTAGCTGACACAGACACACTTTGAGATAAGAGTTTATACAACCAGGCAGACACTCCTGGGAAAGGCTAGCACAGGTTCTCTGGCTGTGCCCCTTTTACCCAGACTATACGGTAGAAATCACTGCCACCACCCAGCTAATATTTATCAGCTACTCAAAGGCCCTTATGAAAGGGTGTCCAATTATACTGTGCAATATTATTATTATCCAAATGGTAAGTGCAACCAAACAGTCAAGACTTATTTGGAGTGACTTGGTACAGTATCACTATATACATGCAATGTACTCTTAGAGCTTAACTTACCTCTACACAAAACAGCCACAGTTGAAAGGTTTAAAAATGTTTAATAATAAATAATAAAAACACAAGACAATACTTCTTACTACACATTGCTAGTCAAGAGTTCAGAAATCACAGAGAAATACTTAAAATAATACAGTAGGAAAGTTCTGACATCACAGAAAACACACTACTCTAATCTTCCTATTTCCTAGCTATATCTAAGAGAAAACACAGTTCTAAAATCCTACTTACATATAGACACAGGCAGAGTGGTGAGTTGGATGTTCTCAAGATAAATGCCCAAATGCTCTCATTCTTTCTGCCCTTAAATTGATAACACAGTACCCCTGATTCATTTCAGATTACATCATTTCTTTCTGATTCCCAGGCTAACAGACGCTCAGAGGTTAATAGCCCTTCTGATCTTGCAGCTGGTCAGGAACCACAGCAATAAAAGAAATTATACATGCAAATTCTATCCATTAACTCTGGCCTCAAAACAATAGGCAGAATGCCTTTTTCTAGACATCTCAGCTCCGGGTTTTGACATTAAAAAATTGACTTATCAGCTTTGTTACAGGAGAGTGCTCTGTTGTTACATTTTTGCAGTTCCACATTTAACACCATTTTTTCCCATTTAAGAGAACAAGCCTATGGCTTATATTAATATTTACAAATGACAGAGTTATCTACAAAATTCTATCTGGCTAGGCTGGCAGCCTTCACCTATCTTCACAGTGGGTTCTTCTTCCTCTTTCATCATAGGTTGTGTATGAGGTAGTACAGCTTTTGTGGGGTTTTCTTCATTCATGATCTGCTGAAAGTATTCCTCCCACCTGCCTTTGATGTCCAGTGTAGAGATGATCAAATTGTAGCTGGCATCCCTTATGAACAGTGTTTCATTATTCTCCTCTTCCTTTTTCTGTTTTTGCCCTGCAACCCAATAAGATATCATTTCCATAGTCTCAATGGAAGAGTATGCCTAAATGCTGAGATATTTTATAAATCATCCTTTCCAAATGAAGTATGTTCTTTTTTTTTTTTTTTTGATGGAGAATAAATCAGAACTACTAAGCATGTACAGTAAAACTGCAACATGCATGTATTTCTGACTACGGAAAAGGCAGAAACAGATATTGCTAATAAAAATATTAAAAAACATCATAAAACAGATAAAAATAAAGGGCTGCAGAACTGCCACCCAGTATCATAAGCTGTCCATGCTGAATAGAACTCTGACCTGTAGAACAGTCTCTATGACTGAAGAATTATTGGGTGATTCTAAAATGGTGAAGGGAATTGTTCTGGAAACTGAGTAATAATTTCTTTTTCACCAAAGGTAAGATTCAGTGGAGATTTGTTGAACATCTGTGTAAAATGGTGTGATGATTTCCACCTGACACATAATGGTTACTTGTCCATTGCAAGAAACTTTATGGGATACAGATTTAGATCAGTTAGACATTGCTGATGAGGATCACTGGATCACATCATGTTTTTCTTTATATTAAATCAATTCCATGAGTTCTGTCACTCATGAATAGCTAGAATTATATATGTTAGATATGCTTTCTTCTCATGAGGCTTGCTCACTCTCTAATGCATCTCAGCTAACTCCTAAAGTGATCTTGCAATTGCTTGTAAATAGGGTTACCTGAAAAGCCCACTGAAGGTAGACCATTTCTCCACAGGTGAAGAATTCAGTAATGATGTACAAACTGTACCTACGTGCCTTGGATCACAACATAATTGAAAACTGTACTGACTTTCTATGAAAGACTTTAGATGAGAAGTAATATAGTGGACTGCTTTCTGCTGTGAGAAATTTAAGATATTAAAACTGATGTTAATATCCACTCTTGATCCACAACTCTGCCTTATACATCTGTTTTATTTGCTTTTTTTAATAATTTGTTGGCAACTCACAGGCCGCTGACCATCAGCTGCCAGTGATCTATTGGATCATTCATTCCTCATTGGGCAAGAGCCCTTATTGGCCCACCCATTCCTATGGCAATCATTCTGGCAGCCATTCCAGTATTTCTTTGTTATGCAGCCCTAACTAAACCTCGTGGAAGTGCCTTGAGTTACCTCATCACCCCAAATGCACTGCCTATGCCCTTGATATGGAATCATGCCTGTTCCTTGACACACACCCACCAGAGCTACCATTACCAGCTTGGGTAGATGATAGGTCCACAGTTACAACACCCTGCAAGATTCCATCATTTGACCATATTAAGTTAACCAGATGAGCACTGACAGTCCTATTAACTGAGTATATGTGAAGAATATTTGGTTACTTAATGAGGAATTGTATCATTACTCACAAAGGTACCTGGCAGAAGCATGATGCACCAGTGACTAACACTAAAGTGTGATCACAAAATTGATCTTTGTGATTCTATTTTTAAGATCAAGGTTGCAGTCTCTAAGAAAGTTCCTCTTAATCCAAAGTACAGCTGCCTCTGAGCTAGTATATGTAAATAGCAGAGGTGTAAGGGACAGAGCCACCATCTTTGTGTATGAAAGATGGCAAAGCACTCCCTGAAAAAATACTTGTAAAACAGAAATATTACTTTTCAGTTTCAGTGTTTATTTTACTAGTTATTGTTATGTGACTGTACTTCTTAGTGTTGATAAGTATTCTATCATGAACTTCAGCCACTATCATGGAAAAGTAAAGGGACTGACACAATTTCCATGCCAGTTCTTAGTGTATGTCAGAATGTCAATAAACAAATCTACATTCTGTCACCACTGACACAAAGCAAGTTACAGTGTGACTTACTCTTAGCTTTTGCTTCCCTATTCATTCATAACTGTTTTTCAGCAATAAGCATTACCTGATTATCATACATCAGTTTCCTCCACACAATGCTGTTCACATGTAAAAGTATAATGTCATGTTAGTGATATATAAATAGATCAAATCACAATAAAAAATGGTATGCTACAGAACAGCAAATTGTGTAGAGTAGTAAACAGTCCAACAAAATATGTCTGCAGAAACAACCTTTGTTGGAAGGCATTATTTGTATGACTGAAACATTTAAGTGCTATTTGTCACAGTAAAACCACTTAGTCTATGGTCTCTGCAGAAAATACAATTACACTGAATATACAGCTGAATATATTACTAAACTTGAATGTAAGTATAAGAAACTCTGAGAATCACATTGCTTTTCAATACAATGAAAGGCAGTTTTTTAACTCTCAATGTCTCCCCAACAAACTTAAAAATTCCAGTAAGTGGAGAGACAGCTATCAGCCTCTCACACTAACAGACATGTATTCTGCTTAATGAAGTGATGCAGCTAGCTGCCTCCTGTGGCATTGTCAAATGCACTATATTTTATATCTCTGGATGTGTGCCTTAAGCATGAAAAGTGACTTACACACCATGGTTAGTGAGGCACTATCAAAGATACCAAAATGCTAACAAAGCAGTCCCTCATTCTTATGAAATGAATATGTGCCTACACTAGTCCAGATTAGCAGGACCAGACAACTTTATTACTTACCTGCTAGGTCCAACAGCTACAAGTTAAGTTCAAGTGGATTTCTGGTAATGTAAGAAAGCTTCATTGGTGCAGCTGTGCTAAAGTAATAATTAAAAAAAAAAGCTATATTTAAAAGCTGGTGACCTAGAGAATAGTTTGTTATGCTTCAGCCTTACATTTATAGGTCTTTTAGGAGAGTAGAAGCACCCGGATCCAGTAAAATATTCTGCATCATTTCTCCAGGTTTTTGTTGGGGGGGGGGCACATATCCCTGCTCTCAAAGAAAACATCTTTCTGCAGTAAAGTCAGCTCCATAGTACAAAGGGCTGAAGACCTTACCATAACCTAAATGATCAGGGATCAGTTAGTGATTTGGATGCTGGAGGAGTCACGGGGGAATAATGGAAGTGAATGGTTGATGCCAGTTTATATATCCTGGGAGGGAGGGAGCCAGGCAGGCCCACAAGTGTACGGATACCCAGCAGAGGCAAGGTGTACTGCAAGTATGTTGAGAGGAATCAAACTATCCTAGGGGCATGAACATCAAATAGCATAATCTACAGGCAGAGTTGGGCATGTGTTCTGCAAGTTATGGAGACCAGGATAGCACAAAGCCATATGGAACATAAGAACACTTATAAAGCCTGACTGCTACCACTCCTTTTGCCTGTTTAGCCTTATTTTATTTTGGCTTAAAAACAGTTCATAAAATATGATAAATGAGGTCTGGCAACAAACCAAGTTGTCCTGGGAGATCTTCAAGTGGGGTTAGATTAAAATATTAGTGGGAGTTAAAAGGGTTAAATGGGGGGATGGATGATTGGGAGGAAATGAGATAAGGGTGTGGAGGGGCTTAAGGGGTTTAGACAAGTGTAGCTAGGTAAGCAATAACATTTTGGCATGAACTTGCTGCTGCAAGCTTATGTTCTGAAGACCTGTAGGTATTATGGTGGACAGGTAGGCCTTGGTTAATGCTAGAGTATGTGGCAATTTCTTTCTTTCTTTTTTTTTTTTTTGTCTATGTGGTACAGTATAGACATGGTGTACTTAAGGTTTTGAGGTGATTTAAGGGTTGTGTTAGGTTCTGGAATTGTTAACATTGCATTTGGTCAGTAGTACTTAGATTTGCATTGGGCCAGTATTACTCCCATTTTAATAAACAAGATTTTTTCAGGTTTTATTGGTGGTGGGGGTGCATTTCAGGGCGGTTTAATTGTTGCTGATTAACAGTCATTGAAAGGATGTTGTGGTTGGTTAGTTTTTTTCTTTTCCCTGCTGGTCAGAGGTAGTCATGGAGATTCATCGGTGGGAATTTGTGTGATCCTGGCCATGTGGAGCTTGATTCCACTCACTGGAGCAGTTATGGTGGTTGTAAGGTTTTCACAGGTTTTTGTTGGGCGTGCTTGTTGTGGGTTCACTTGACTTGCTTGGGAGGGGGGGATACGGCGATAAAGCACATGTCTGGCTGCTGAAAGATTATGTGTTTGTGCTAGAAGGGGTACGAGGTGCAGCATGTAAGGTAGGCATCATACTGGTTTAACTGCACTGAGTTTACAGAAGGTGATTTATAGTTAATAATAATAATTATTTTTTTTTTTGTCAGGAGGGAGTTTAGGCATTTCAAGCTGGTAGGGCTGGGTAACCCGCTTTGTGGCTGTAGTTGATGGAGCTTTGGCCAGTGCGTGTCTCTCATGGGTGCATGTTTTCATGAGAGTCCAGGGTTTCACTTCAGTCCATGTGGTGGTTTTTGGCACATTTCCATTGGAAAAAGGAAAAAGTCCCAGAAAATGGGGCCGGTTCCATAGTGGTGCCATGTGGGAATTTCGTGATGCTGTGGATTTCGCTGCTCTAGTGTTGTAGATGGTTTCCGAGGGGGTAGTTCAGTCACAGGGGTGGTTCAGGAGTTGGTTGCAGATGGCTTGGTAGCTCTGTTGCTCTGCCTCACCATGTGGTGTTTTGCAGGATGATGGTGGGGCTTGTTGATACGGCTTTGAGCCTGTGCTTGAGTTGTGTCAGGTTGTCATCTCACTTTCTTCTGGTGGTGGCCCATTTGTACTTTGTGTTCAAAACTGGAGGGAATTTGTATTGGTTGCTGACATTTTTTGTTGTTTTTTTCAAGTGCTTTTCCAGCAGAGACTGTGTGATGCAGCTGAAATGCAATTAGCTCTGTGAAAGCTTCCTTTGTAACTGTTTTATTATATGATTCTCCTACTTCAAACTTTCTAATAAGACATTTGGAAAGACTAATGTCTCACTACATGATACCTAAAACACATGCCTAGTAAATTTATCTCCAATTATTAATTAATTAAAATGAGTTGCTTTGAGCCCATGCCTTGGTCTGGATGGTAGTTTTTCTACATACAATCAATCACACATTAGATCCTATCACTGCTAAGAGCAAACTATTATAGACAAGTCACATGGGATGGTTTGGTTGAGGAGTGGGTATGTTACATTGTGCTTTCCATTTGAGCTTGCTTGGGGGAGTCTAACATGATGCTGTGCTGAAGGTGATTTGGTGAGTTTGCATGGAGTGAAGTTCATAATGCTGGTCAGTGTGTTGGAGCTAATCCCCATGACTTATTAATTGACCTTTTTTGGCTATGCCCTTAGTTTGCAGGCACATAAGTTAACTTCAAAGACCGAACTAAGGATATAACATTCTGTTTTCCAAAAGTTCAGTGAGTGGAATTTACCATACGAAACACTGGGGGGTTACCTTCTATGCCTCTGTAAAGGTGTGTTAGGTAAAAAGCTTTTGCTAGCCAAAGAAGGAAGGTAGGTACTCATGCTAATGTGAGTTCTTTGTACAATGAGATTGTGCATTTGTGTAATGGCTGTGATCATTACTTTCAGAATGTTTATGCCATGCTATTTTAGAAGTGGTGACTTTCCCATTGTGTTGTGTAGTGCTATATGTCTTCCTGAATGTGAATAGATTTAAAAATAAATAAATAAATAAAACTGTTCAGTTCCTCTGATGCAGCTGGAGAGCAAGGGAGTAGGCAATTTATTTGTTGGGATCTCGCTTTTGGGCTGGGCAAGGCACTTTTCTGTGGTGCCATCCTCCGCTCATGTCTTTTAGCTTCCTGGCTTCTTTTCTGGTTTCTTCTGTGGGCATACATGGATGTAGGGTGGTTGAGATCTAACATTGACTTTGCTGTCTAGGTCACATTGTTGAGAGGTGAGGTGGTCCCTCGATACTTGATGTCTGGGGCCTGCAAGTGATGGCAGCTTTTATGCATGTTGTGAAGTCACTCGTGGTTCTGTGGCGCCATACCTCTCAACTGTCCACGATTTTCAGGGACATCCCTAATTTGATTCAAATTTTAGCTTTGTCCCTCTTAATCCCTACTAAAATTAGTGGCTTTTGGAGGAAGGGTGGTGAATTACACAATGAATAATAACAATTAGGAGTCATAGACTTCCTTTACTTCAGAAAATGTATATTATTGTATATGCTCTGATTCTGTCACTTTCTCAAGTTAATAGCACTGATAGGTTAAAAGCGTTCTTATTAAATACATATTTTTGTTTCTTGATTTGTCCCTGATGCTGTTGAATTTGTCCCTGATGGGTTGAGAGCGATGGTCCTGTCTTTGGTGGGTATTATTAGGGCCATATAACAGTTTAGTGGTAACAGCTATTAGTTAGTCATATGAAATAGTTAAGTACGTTGAATTTGGAGGGTTAATGCATTTAATAAGAGTAGTTTCAGTTAGCAGCATGCTGACTTGTTCTGTGAGTTGTAAATAATGTTTGCTCATTTAGTTTCTGATGGCTTCTGGTAGGTAGCCTGCTTTATTGTATATTTACTATGGCATTGTTTGTACATACTATAACTGTCTTCAACTGAGTATTTATTGTGTCTGTACTACTTGGGGACAGATTTCTTGATCTCGGGGGTTGAGAGTTGTGGCACGGAGTTGGATTTTGCCATGGTAAAGATGGCGGGTTGGGTTTGGTGTTGTGGGAGTGGGTTTGTTAGTATTGTGGTTGCTGCCATGAGCACAGGTGAAGACTTGGAATTGAGTTTTAAGACTTCATTTACATGCGTTTTATGGTGGGGATATAGCAGGGAATGGCGATGCAGACTGATGCCCTGAGGAATGCTGCTGTGTTGGGTATTAAAATGCTGGAGTGTTGAGCAGGCCACAGAGGGTGGAAATGCAGTCTGTAACAGTTGGTGGTCCAAAGGAAGTGGTCTTGTCTGTTGATGGATGTTACTGCAAGGAGTATTTTGGCTGCTGGGGTGGTGAGGTCACAAGTAGCAAGGCATTTTCTGTGGTCATGAAGCTTTGTGCGGTTTGGCGAAGTGTGTGGGACAGGTAAGGAGGAGATTTCAGGGGCAGGTTTGAAGAGGGTGTTTAAGTTTAATTAAGGGGAGTTTGGAGTGGTCTGGGGCTAGGGGGTTGTAATCATAACAATTGAGATTGGGTTGGACTTTAGGATCTGGGTGAGTGATTCATTAAGCAGGCCCCTTTCACCTATCACTTTAGTTAGAAGAAAGTTTTGGAAGGGGGGACTATGTTAGTGTAAATTAATTGATGGGACGGTATACCAGTGTGCCGGGAAGCTTTGTGAGTTTAGGGAAGGTGGTGGCTTTTCCATGACAGAGACAGTGGCTGCTATGCTCACACTTCTCATTTTCATCTGGAGACCATTGGGAGTCTGGTATTGTTATGGGGTTGGACATCTGGCAATGGTATGGGGCACTATGTGAGGTAAGCCTCTAATTTAATAGAGATGCCATGGTTTAAATTTTGGTTGCCCTGACTGTTTCTCCTTCCATTGTCAAGATAAGGAGTGTTGCCTCTATAATATGGAACAAATTGTTAAATGCATTTCTGAGGATTTACATTTTCTTTCTCTTTGCAGATGATGATGCTGTGATGGGTGTTTCAGCTGTCACAGTGCTGCGCAGTGAGGTTGCAGATGGTGGAAGTAGGCTGTTGTGGTGGATGTCCTGGTCACTAGAGGGGTGTGCAATGAGGCACACACAGGAGGAGTGCAAAGGGAGTAAGAGAAGTGCATTTTAAAGGTAAGGGAACTGGAAGGAGTGGAAGTTCAGTTGCTACAGTGGTGCACAAGAAGTTACAGGTAATCTGGTTTCATTGAAAGCTTATTAAGGCACATCAGTGTCGTATGTGCATCAGGGTAGTGGGGGGGCTAGGGAGGAGGAGGCATGTTAGGGCAGGATAAAATAGGGTTGGGGATTGTTAGGGGGAGTCTGGGGCTTTTATAAGTGGGATGGGGTCAACACTCATAGGAGCACAGGAAGCTACAGTCTTTATTTCCATGTGCAGGACTTGTTCCTTTATCCTTACTTCCATGTGCAGAACCTGTTCCTTTTGTTTCAAGGGGACATGGGGGGACCTTTGGGGTATCTGTTATAAGGGAGGATTATGGTAGTGTATTGTAAGATTGATTAAGCTTGTGTTGGAGCTGCTTTGAAGGAAGGAGCTCAGGGGAGGATTTAGTTATTTGGCTGGCTTGAGAACATTGCAACACTGTCAATTGGTCAAGGTGGAGTTAGTTGCAAATGTACTTGCATTCATTTACTAGACTGTTTAAAAAAAGGCAATGGGATGTGCTGTTGACATAAGGGAGACTCTAAGGTGTGGGATAGGTTGAAAGACAAGCAGTCCTTTAAGCAGGTTTTCTAATGTTACATACCAGGTTAAGGTCTTGGTCCAGTTTCATGGGGATATTGTGGCAGTGATATGGGTCACTGGCATACCAGGTTAAGGTTTTTAGAGTGAGTAGCCATGGCACCAGATGACATGGACTTTGGGCTGATAGGAGGTGGGTGGTATATGTCTGATTTTTAGAAGTATGGTCCATTTTAACAGGGATATTGTGGCAGTGATATGGGTCACTGGCGCCATTAGCTGTGGCATATCAGGTTAGTGTAGAAGATTACATGAGTGTGGCAGGAGATTGGGGTAGCTTTACGAGTAATGTATATGGTAGGGTTTTTACTACCTGGGTCACATTGTATTATAGCTGTCAGGCAGTAGATTGGTGGCCTGGATTGTTGGCAGGCTTGTCAACCAGATGGGGAACTTCAGTGGAACACGAAGGAGTGGATGGCTACTACTTCAGTTGTATGGGTGTTGGGGTTATGCTAATTGCTAAATATCATATAGTGGTTCACATGCTGGAGGGGTTAGGGTAGGTTTCATTAGTAGGAAAATTAGAACATTATTATTGTCAAAGTAAGCTTAAGGTTGGTGCTTGATAAATAGAGGATCAGTGGGCTATAAATTGTGTGATTGCCCTTTCATGGATGTTTTGAAGTTAGTACTTGGGTGGTTTCGGGATTACAAATGTTATCTTGCTTTTAGGACTAGTGCATATAATGGTGGGGATTGCTAGGTAGCTGATTCACTAAGAAAGAAAAATCAATTTGGTGATTACTTGAGGTTCTAATGTACTTTAGAGATGATGGGTACACCAAATGATGTTTGGCTTGACCGTTCCCTTTATGGGAAGTAGTGGGTTGAACAATTTTGGGTAGAAGGGAGGAGGAACAGCCTGGTCAGGCTGGTTGGTGGAGAAGAGGGATAGGCTTGCCCTCTTCTGTTCCCCCTCTGGTGTCTAGATGTTCATTTCAAGGATCTGGGAAAAGGAAAATGAATAGTTGGAGGAAGCTTGCTGAACAGATAACCAAGCTGAGGTAAGGATGCTGATTATTTGTGGAAGCTAAGTCAATGAATGATGTATGAAGTGAGACGGGATACTGCTTCATAAGTAAAGTAAGTGAGCAGAGGTATGGACCCTGCTTGTTGGGCAGGGTGAGTAGGTACGCTGCCCTGATTAACATGACAAGGATGGTGCTTCATAAGTAAAGTAAGCGAGCAGAGATATGGAAGCTGCTTACTAGGGCAGGGTGAGTAGGTAGGCTGCCCTGATTAACACTGCAAAGATGTTATGCTGTGTTTAGAATCAACTATATTATCAAAGCTATGTTATGGAAGTTTAATAAAAGTCATCAAATGTCATTTGGTGTGATATGTTTATTGAAGGGGACCGGGACAAATGTAATATTGTTAGAAACTATTAAAGTGTTCTCAGCATAGAAATACATTACCAAGATAGACAACATTCCATCCTAAATATTGAGTATTTTATGGCAAGCTTAATAATAGTTTCTTCAGAAGTTATTTCCATAGGTATGATTATTCTTATAATTAACCAAAATTTTCTTTGCAAATAAAAGCAGTCCATAGTATGACCATTACAGTGATGTATGAATTATCAAATGCAATACCACTACAGATTTCCTACTATACTACAGGTTAGGAACTGACTTATACAGAGGAACAGTGTTATCAGAAGAAATGGTATCCTGTGTAGACATTATTTTATTAAAAACTTGATAGCACATATTTGGACGTTTGTGAAATATTTCAAAATAGTACTGGAAAAAAAAAGTCATTGAGTTATGACTATTAGATCTGATTCCCTATTAAATATTTGAATGTGCAAATGGTCTTTGAATAGTCAAGGCCCCTTTCTTCTTATCAAGAGTTGACTGAAAGGATGGTTTGTAGCATTTTATTTTCATTTTTTGCATGTTGTCAAATATATTTCTGAAATCTGGAAAATTAGTTTTTCTCGTGGTCTTATACTTCTATGCCTTGTACTGTCTCTTTTGGTTTACTTGTAATTTCTTTCACCATG
Organism: Protopterus annectens; assembly: GCF_019279795.1. NCBI lineage: Eukaryota > Metazoa > Chordata > Ceratodontiformes > Protopteridae > Protopterus > Protopterus annectens. Next base: position 1,451,813,075 of record NC_056739.1, on the reverse strand, counting down.
GTTCAAAAACAATGCAAAACCTTTGTTGTTCTGTATTGATAAAAACATGCTACCATCTTAACATAGTGATGTGTGTAAAATTTTATTATTTCATTCTCAGATTTAGTTTTGTCCTGTTCAGTGTTGTGGGTGCAGTCAGATCCCATCACAGCAAGTAACAGGTGTAAGGGAGGAGCTGATTGTGAACAAGATGCCAGTGACATAGTCACACACTCAAAAACACATACATCACCTCCAGTTATGGGCAATTCAGAGGATCACCAGTTCAGCTTATATCAGATCTTTGGAATGTGGGAGAAAACCTGGCCACCTGGTGAAAACACACACTGACAGCGAGACAAAGTGTGAATTTCATGCAGAAGTTACACAAGCTGTAAACTAAACCAAACGAACAAAAAAAAAACAATGATCAACAATGCTAACCACTGAACTGTTAAAGGTTTTGAGTTTTAGCAGTTTTACATTCACAACATAACAGCCACAGATAAGGGATAAGTTATTTTCACTGGTATTGAAACATGTCATAATCTAGTCTGTCCTCAGGCATGCATATTGCTGGCCCTGGAGCAGATACAGCCTCAGTACAAAATATAATATGTGAGGTCAGTGTCATGCCCATAGCAGAACGATTTACTCAGCTGAGCAAACAAAGCATAAAGAATAGAATTAATAGTCCAAGTTAAATTACAATACATGCTTAATGTCTGAGAATTTACTTCACAATTATTTCACATTGATGAAGAAAGTACAGTTTTTTGAAAGCAGAGTTGGGCACTGTAAAAATCAGTTATTTATTTGCCAGGAAGTCTTTTATGTAGGACAAAAACTAGTTTCATATTTATACAACATTGTTTTTAACTTGGAAATATTTACCATCAAAAGTTTTACGCAGTTTGTTTTTATTATACAGAATAATTCTATGTAATGCCAAAAAAGTGCTTAGGCTTGCAGTACTTTGCGTCACAATAACATACCATCAAAGTATACCAAGTCTATTTCTTTTCAGAAAGCATGCACATTCAATTAAAGGAATCGCTGTGTATCATCACCATCACCTTTTTATAATTTACAAAGTGTCATCACTGGCAGTAAATAAGAGTTGCATCTAACTCAACAAACATACAAGTTCAGAAAGGATATGAACCTGATCCTCCTCATTTTAAACTAGATATCCTATATATTGTATAATTTTTCTTTCCAGTAACATATTACATGTAATACTTTACAAACATGTGTATGTGTTTGTGTGTGGGTGTGTGTGTACATGCGCACATGCACTTCTGTGCATTCCATGCATTGTGAAACCTGTTTTATGCTGACATCAATTTTAAAATGAAAAATATATACTTAATTTGTAGAATATTGGATATGAGGCCAAATGTTCCATTTTCATTTGCTCATGACGCTTAATGCTCTGATAATAGTTATTAACTTTTTCATGCATCCTCAAGTTTCATTTTTATTTCAGTGAATTGCTAAAAAAATTGAAGTGCTGTTCATACAGCTGAAGCCATACAATTTTCAGCATGAAGCATAACTAATAAATGGATAATATTTTATTTTACCAGAGATAACTAAATTACAAAATCTCCATGAGAATTCCCTGGCATAATCATCCATATTTTGCATTTTATTAATTTTGAAAACATTTTCTTCTTTACAATGAGAAGAAGAATTGCACTCTGCACTAGAGATGTGTAGAAAATGCACATACAATTCCAATTTTAAAATACAAAAGGTGCACTTTACTTGCATAGTATTGGATATAAGGAAAGCATTCCATTTTATTTTCTTCATGATGCTTAATGTTATCATAGTATTTGTTTAATTTGCTCTTCCTGCATTCCTTGAGTTATATATATATATATATATATATATATATATATATATATATATATATATATGGACATATGTTCTTTAAAATGCATCTGCTAATTTAGATGATTTAATCTTTATTCCACTAAAGTACTAAAATATTAAAATATCATTATCACAGTTGAAGTCATACAACTTGCAGTATAATTCATAGTTGGTAAACAGAGAATACTTTATGAGGTACAGTATGAAATCTCCATGAGAATGTTTCAGCATCATCATCATCTATTACTGCAATTCAATTAACTTTGAAAACATTTTCATATTTACAGTGATGAGAAATGTTACATTCTGTGCCGCATAAAGTAATCTGCATTATCACATTAAACCTTTTGTTCTGAAAACTCAAGAAAGACAAGAAGAAAAATCACTCTGCCATCTCTGTAGTTGCCTTTACTTACCACATTTAAACATAATGCCTGGAATTCAGAAGAACTTTTGAGGAAAACTGCACTGCATATATGAAAATAATTGTAGTGTCACTATGGAGAATATTAGGCAATCAGTTCAAGGGTCCTTTTAGGTCAAGCCATGCTTCCCAATAAAATTTAATAGGTATTGGTTCCTGAGGATTTTGTAGGGATATGTATACTTCGGCATGTGTGGTCGAGCATTTACAGGTTTCCTCCCTCTGATAGCAGCATAGCTGCCAGACCAGAGGTATATTTATGATTCCCCATCCAGTAATCCTAGTTCTACTAGAATAAGTGCAGGGATTGGGTGATGGAAAAATCATCTACTTCTTGCCTTTAATACAAATGTATGCATCTGTTAGTTAAGCCTTCATAAGGCAGATATTTCTGCTAGGACTTGTGCATAATACGATAAGCAAGCAATTAGCATTATATTGCACAGAGGTCTACAGGTTATATCAGGTACCTGAAGGCAGATTTGTGTCAACCTGTGTTTACTAACTATGAGAATCTGCACAAAATGAGAATGAACTGCATTATCTTCCTGCTTTTTCTGAAATTCAAATCTAATACTAAGGACAAAAGGCTTCACATATTAAATTATACCAGTATGTTAGCTGTATATAATTTACCTGCTTGACTGAGAATGGACTCAACTATGCTCAACTCAGTGACCTCAGTAGCCTGAATCTTAAACTGATGAATGGGAAAAGCTTGAAAATTTCCCCAAGAAGTCAAATTTTGGAATTGGAATGATTAAACATAGGCCATGACTTGGTGGTGTATGAATATGGCAGCCTCACCCACAAAAAGAAAAATGTGTTTATGTTTTGTGTGTATGCATGTGCAAGTGTGCGTGCATGTGTATTATGCATGCAAATAAGGTTTGGTAACAAACCAATTTGTCCAGGGACATCTTCAGGTGGGGGCTAGATAAATGAAATAGTAGGGATTAAGAGGGCTGGGTGATGAAATGGTTAAATGGGAATGAGGGATGATTGGGAGGAAATGAGGTAAGGGTAGGGAGGGGCTTAAGGGGTTTAGGCAAGTGTAACTGGGTAAGGAATCACATTTTGGTATGAACTTGCTATAGTGCAGGCTCACATCCTTGACAAGCTGTAGGTACTCAGTAATCAGGCAGGCCTGGGCTTAATAACTGTGTGCATGAAGAGGTTTTTTTTTTTCTTTCCCACCTTGTTTTTTGGAGTTAAATGGGTATGTGGGGGAAGTGTGATGTAATGCAGGGGGTGGAGTGAGTAGTTTGGTAGTTTGTTCTCGTGAAGGAGCTTTTTATTATGTAAAAGTATTGATATGGCAGTACTGGTTAGTGAGTCTGCCTAGGTAGTGATTTAAATTACATGCTCCAAAGGTATATGTTCTTAGATGGAAGATTAGGGTGAATGGTATATCTTAATCCCTTGGTAGAGTTCAGGCTGATCGGTTGTTTCTGTAGCTCTTTTTCATTTCTTTCTCTGTTTTCTCTTGGCAAAGTAGTCATTGGTGTTTGTGCTGGTGTTTCCTCAGCTGAGCTGTGAATAGTTTCATGAGCTGTAAGTTATCTAGCTGATCAGCTCCCCTCTGTGCATGCATGGTGCAGCAATAACCATTGCAAAGGGGATAGTGCGGGTGGGAGTTCATACCCTTCAATTGTACCTGCCTGCTTGCAGAGTATTTGCCCAAAGACTTTGCAGCCTAGTGCTTGCCTTTTCCTGTAGCCCCTTCTCACATTGGGAGAGCTACATTTAAGCTACTGCTGTGGGGAGCACAGAGCCAGTAAGTAAAAGCAGGAAAGAACGAGAAGACAGAGTGAAAAAAAAGGAAAAAAACAGGGGCTATAGGAAGGGAGCTTGATACTTAAGATGGTCAGTTAGCAAGTAGTACTTGTTATTTCTTATTGCTGATTGTGTTACCTTGTGAAGGTATATTACAATGATAACATGATTCTTCTGAAGGATTTGTTGCCTTATGAATCTCTGTAGTTGCACTTTCCAGGCATTGTGACTCTTTAGTCACATTATTTCCTCGTGATTTTGCATCCTTCATGTAGACGCAGAAATACTGATATTGCTTGGATTCCCATTGACCTTCAAGAGGACTGGTCTCAGCTTGTACAGGTTGAGTTAACTTTGGTTTTGTCCATTATTGCACGTGATTAATAGTTATAGTTTAAATTCCTAAATTCAAATGGTGGTTATGTATTGCAAATGTTGAATGGTGTTTCGGAAGATGATTGATGAAATAAACTTGCAGTGGCTATCTCAGAAATTAGGCAGGGATTTGTACCATCCGTGGAACTTTAATTTTGCAAACTTTTCTGGAAGATATAAAACTTTTAAAGATTTTACTTAATTTTGTTTAAGTTAGTTATCCATCCATTTATTTATGTAATAATAATTAATTAATAAAAGCACATGTAGAAATGCTCAAAATGTGCAGACATGTAGCTTTTAATTAACTACAGCCTTCAAGGCTGCGTGAAAGGACAACTTTTAGTCTTCAATGATATTTACATTTTTGTGTGTGTGTGTGTGTGTGTGTGTGTGTGTGTGTGTGTGTGTGTGTGTGTGTGTGTGCTTGCAGGCTGGGAGGCAGCTGCGCATGCACACTTGTGGCTGGAGCTGCTTGACCAGACTGGAGCTACTTCTTGAGTCCATACCTCTCCAAACAGTGAAATGGTAATCCATTGTGGGCTGAAGTCAGAAAATAATGACACATATTTGAGTTTCAGACAATATCCTTCACAAGATTCATGGTAATGCAGGACCTGTTCTATCAGCTTTCTAAGTTTGTAAGAGCAACATTTAAAAATAAGTCTCCCCAGTTTTGGTCCTTTGGTCTCCTACTATTTCTGGCTTTGTCGAGATTTCTTGTTCTAAGAGGTTGAGAGATATGGGTTGAGAGCATCTGCGCTAAAGGTTGGTGGGTGACAGGTGGAATGTGCTAGCACCATAGGGGAGCAGATTTTGCTGGGCAGACATTTTCCACTAGCAACATACATCTCATTTACAGATTTTCACAGGAGGGATTTCTATGCTTATTGGGGTTTGTCTGCAGTTTGTCCGAGTAGGATTGTGAACAACACCTGATTTGCATCTGTGTCAGGACATAAATCCCTTTCACATTTGTGGAGTCATTCAGTGCCCATTAGATTATTTTCAGAAGACAAGCTGTGTCGATCTATGGGCTGATTAATCTGGCCGTGCAGATATTCAGCCATACCTGTCAACAGTTTGGATTGTCATGGAATGTATACATTCACTGCCTAACCAGAGAAGAAGGGTTAAGGAAGACCTAGGATGCTTGGGTGGAGGATAGGATGGATGAGTGATAGAAGTTCAGAATTTTGAGTTAAGTGTGGGAAAAATACTGTGTAAGTATTTATCGATGCGTGGAGTTAAGTAGTGGGAGATGGTAGGATAAGACATGTCAACAATATTTCACTAGGCCATTACTTTGTGCATGCTTGTCAGTAAAAAACTTTTGGAAATTCAGTAAGGGTATGGGGGTTGTGGTAGGTAAGCTTCCCCTTTGACACAGATGCCATGGCAGGCACTGTAATCTGCTGTATTAGCAGATGTATGAAAGGGTTTCAGCTTTACCCTGACTATTTCTCCTCTCATCTTCAAGAGGCAGGAATGCTGCTGCTTATGATGTGGAACAAGGGGTAAAACTGGCAACACCTGGCAATGACTCACTAATAACTGGCAGTTCATAGGATGGTTAAAATGGGATGAATGTATTTGCAGTATAGGCCTGTTAATGAAATAATGATTCAGTTCTATTTATCATTGTTTTCAATAAAATCTTTAACTTGGAATGTGTGACAGACTTGTCAATATGGAATTTAAGGAACATGAACTTTTATGACTCCAAATGTGGGATGCTTCTTGAAATGAGGTATACTTGAAAGGTATGATATTTTATGAGGGTATTTGCTCTTTGATAAGCATCTTAATTTGGTTGGTGGGTCATGTCGCTAGAGACACTTGTGGAACTAAGCAGCATATGGGAGTAGCTGCCAAGGTTGTACTCTCTAAATATGAATATGTACTTTTTGTGTAAGAGTGATTACCCATGGATATCCTTGTAGTGCTCATTTACTGAAATGTTGTTAGGGTTGATATGAAATTAACTTGGCTCTATCTGATTTTGTATGGAAATCACAAGGTACCAGGTATTTTGATATTTAGATTTCCTCTCATCCACAGTGTATAGGTGTAACAGTCAAGCAAAAGCTCAATTTCTGTTTTGCGTTTTACTAGGCTCATTTAAAAGCATAGGTTTAATTACTGCTGTTTGTGTTATAAAACCATTTTGTAGTATGTTCCTTCACTGGCTGTGTAAGCATTTGTGGGGGACATGGCAGTGCCAGGTTACTGAGGATAAGGGATGAGGGGAGTAGCTGTGTAGTTGATGAACAAGGTAAGTCTTGACAGTGCTTGATGCTGTCATTAAGAACTTTTGGAGTATGTGAGTATGGAGAATTTAGTTTTATTTCTTTTGCAGATGGGGAAGTATGGAGCTGGTATTTAGTCAGCGGCCTGAGGTCGGTTGGTGACCTGAAGGAAGAGGACCCCAAAGGTGATGAAGGCTGTTGCAGTGGAAGCCCCAGTCACTAGAGTTGTGTACCATGAGGGTACAGATGGAATGCAGAGTGAGTGACAGTCAGTGGCTTGACAGAAGTGGATTTGAAAGATAATGGATTATGCTAGGGTGGAGGTCTTAGTTGCTTGAGTGGGGCACAATGAGGGGTGCACACAATGAGGTAGTAGGTAATCTTACTTTATTCGGTGTGCATTAAGATACATCAGAATTGGTGCAGGTTGGGGTTGTGTATGGGTAAGTGAGGAGGAGGTATGTTGGGGGAAAGGTAAACCAGGGTTGCGGATTGTTTAAGGGAAGTTTGGGGTTCCCACAGGTGGGGTGGTCACAACACTCATATGATCATAGGAAATTGTTTGTAGAAGGTTATTTGAGGTGTTTGGCATGAAGAGGGAGTTCCAAAAGGTGGTATCCTCTGGGAGATTAATCAAATCTGTCCCTCAAGTGGGTTCTGCTGCTGTCACATACCAGGTTAATGTCTTGAGACCACGTCTCACTTGTATCATTTGACTTATGTTTCAGGCAGATAGGAGGTGTTTTGGTATACATATGGCATGAGTGCAGGTAGGATATATGAGGAAACGGGTCTTTGTTGTCCACGCTGAAATTAAAAAGTCTAAGCAAGGCATCATTTTGGGATTCCTTGCAATAGATGCAGGTTATGTTTTCATTTATTACCAGATGCAAAAGTAACAAAGGGAAGGAAAGCCTCAAATGGAAAGCCACGGAGAAGCAGCGGATTAATGACATTCAGCTGGTGGGCTCTTGAGGCTGCATGTCACCCAGTTACTTGAGTGGTTTTCATGAGGTTTAGTAAGTTGGTGCATTGTTTTGCCACTGTGGTGCCTTTTGGAGCATTTTCATGGGATGGCCTTTTGTCAGATGGCTAGGGAGGTTGATGGGGATTTCTATTTGTTGACAAATGAGACATTTTATGTTCGGTTGGGTAATATAATTCGGGGGTTGGGTTTGTGGCTTGGATGGAAGGAAGGACGATTGAGTGGATGTTGAATATTTGGAGTTTCATGTTACTCTGGCATAGGAGTTTCAGCTGGAGTTGTTAGGGATTAGGGTTCATTTTCATTTGATTTAATATGGCAGGGGTATGGCTTGTGGTGTCTGTACTGCTAAAATGCCATGATGGTCTTTTAAATGTCTTATTGCTTATAATGGATAGTTGGCATGACGGCAGGATTGGTATTAAATTGAATTTTGAAAAGAAATCTCATTTGGTCATTATTATATTCACTGAGTGGCAAAATTGGACTGCAGTTTGGCATGATGCCCAAGTGGCATTGGGTTTACTGTTCGAGTTGTCCAACCGGCTGGTAATGACCTGGGAATTATTACAAAGTTTCTATTGGTAGCTAGGTAAGTGGGTATTTAGCTAATACACAGTGGTTGTGCTATGTTATGAGGTTAGGGTTTGTTACTTTAGCACTGGAGAGGGATCAGTGGTTTACTTTCAGATGTTTAGGCAGCTGGCTTCTTTGGCTAATTATTTGATATGGCTTTGGGAGGTGATGACATGGTTCCACTTTGGTCAGGTAGTATGGGGTACACCAAATGATATTTGGCTTAATGCCTTTTAATGAGTGGTTAGGTTGTTGGAAGTTTGGTTGGAGAGAGGTGGAACAGCCTGGTCAGGCTTGTGGGCAGAGAAGGGACAGGCTTGTCCTCTTCTGTTCATCCTCTGGTGCTGAATGTTCAACTAAATGAGTTGGAAAAGGAAAGTGAGCAGATGGATGCTGCTTGATAAGTAAAATAAGTGAGCGGAGGTCAGCTGCTTATTTGGATGAATGTGTAATTCAATAAATGGTAAATGAAGTAAGTGGTGGTACGCTGCTTCATAAGTAAATGAGTGGAAGTATGGACAGTGCTTACTGGGTCAGGATGAGCAAGGTCACGCTGTCCTAGGAAACGTTGCATGGATGTTATGCCTTGATTAATATCAACTATACCATGTGTCAGTTGTAATTAATAAATGTTGTTTAACAAAATTATGCTTAAGGAAGTTTAATAAAGGTTGTCAAATGTCATTCGGTGTGATGTTTTTATTGAAAAGGATTGGAACAAATGAGATTTGGTAATAAACCAATTTCTCCAGGGACATCTTCAAGTGGAGGTTAGATAAATATAGTAGTAGGAACTAAGACAGTGGGGGATGAAATGGTTAAATGAGAGTGAGGGACAATTGGGAGGAAATGAGGCAAGGGTAGGCAGGGGCTTAAGGGCTTTAGACAAGTGTAACTGGGTAAGGGATCACATTTTGGCATGAGCTTGCTACCCGCCCTCCTTTCCCTTATTTGGTGGAATAGTGGGGATTGTGGTTATTTTATCAGTCTGGGTAGAATGGAGAGGAGGTGCAGGTTTGCCCTTTTCTGTTCTCCCTCTGGTGTTGGATATTCAATTAAATGAGTTGGAAAAGGAAAGTGTGCAGTTGAACACTGCTTGATAAGTAAAATAAGTGAGCGGAGGTCAGCTGCTTATTTGGTTGGATGTGTAATTCAATAAATGGTAAATGAAGTGAGTGGTGGTGGTACGCTGCTTCATAAGTAAGCGAGTGGAGGTATAGACGCTGCATACTGGGTCAGGTTGAGCAAGTTCACACTGTCCTAGTTAATCTTATGTGGATATTATGCTGTGATTAATATCAACTATACCATGTGTCAGTTGTATTTAATAAATACTGGTTACAAAATTATGCTTATTATGGAAGTTTAATAAAGGTCATCAAACGTCATTCAGTGTGATTTGTTTATTGAAGGGGACCAGGACAAATGTCATTTTAGCTAACTGGTTTTATTGAGAAGGCATTTAAAGTATATAGCCACACTAAAATATCCTGTAGTTGCATGTGGTAATACCTTACCTGTTTGATAATTACGTAACTTTGTTGCTTTCCTTATTCTAATGTTTTTTTTCTTTGTTTTTTTTTTGAAAGAGATAGTATAATGTGTCATTGGAGTACTATGACATACGTTATCAAAATTAGTGATAATGATGTTGACTTAAAGCGATTAAACAGTTATTATTTATTTCAACAACACCTTGTTAAAAACTCACATGAGGTAGATTATGCATACTATTATATTATACCGCTGGATTGTAGCACAGCCCATATCTTTTCACTGACTTTTAGAAAATTTGTATTATGTCACAGCAAGAGAAAAACAGTGCAAGTCACAAGTAATGTAAAAATAGTCATCACAACACTTAGTTGTAAGATAACATCTGTGCACATTAAGGAATATATAAGACTGATAAACACATGTTTTCATTAAAGTGAGCTACTCCTGTATAATACTACTTTATAAATATGAATACATTACAGTAAGTCTCATTAGCTAAGACTAAATTTTTATAAATCCAATTCATAGTTCTATCTGTCGATGTAGATGGTATACAAGAGCAGAATGCTAGATAATGCAATCCAAACTATCAGTCTAGTCATTGCATAAAATGCTGGTAAATTATGGTTGAGAGACACTTGTGCAGGACCAATACATTGTAAACCATTTCCCAGGACAGCTAAAAATAGTTGTTCCACAAAAAGAGAAAGTTTGAGAGTGTGAGGGCTGGAAAGTGCTGAAGTTTTGTTATTTAGCATGATGACCTTCGGATAGCTGTTTTACTTCAGATAAGTTACCTGTATTCTTCTTTTTTATCTATTTTTTTCTGTTGCATTCACAAGATGTATGTGGCCCTCAACACAAACTCATATCTTTCTACTCTTCATTTGTCTCCTCCTTTCCTATGCCACATTACATCTTAAATGTGCTTCAGAGGCACATTTAACAGATCATGGAGTTTCATTTGTCTCTCCCTTCCTATGCCACATTACATATTAAATGTGCTTCAGGGGCACTTTAAACAGATCATGGAGTTTTTATTTATTAATTTATTTATGCCAATGCTGTTTCCTTTAAAAAGCTGCACCATACTGTTGCAATACACTAAAGACTGAGTTTTAACCATTATTGCCACAGTTCAGCTCCAGTACAAGCCAATATCTGGCATTGACAGATACTTGTATTGAATAACCATGGGAAATTATTGTCTCTTTATCAAAAAGATTCATAAAGAAACCAATCAAGTTGTAGGAGACCCTCAGCTGTCAAAAAATAAAAATGCCAAAAGCATGAAGGACTACCTAAAGCAAGGTGTCAAGCCAATGCGCCTAGGACAGCCATTGTAGAAACATATACTACAGACATAAATCATGACATGGCAGTCAAAAGGAAAAAAAATGGCATGTCATCTTAGAATTGTCAAATGAGATTGTTCACTGCTATATAGAGGTGTGTGGCCTCTGAACATCTCTAATGATTTTGAAGTGCTTTGCGGTGTTAATGTAGAGTTGCAAAATGCTGTTGCTGATGAAATGTCACAGATCATGAGAGCTAATTGTGGCCATTATAACTGGGACAACTCCTCTCCATTGTCCAAGCTGTACATTAATCAAAGTGCTGAAATGGAGGACCAAACAGTGGTGATAATCACAGTTAACATTATGCAAAATGTGTAACTTGACACTGACCTTTTCTGTCTAGTTGGCCAATATTCTCATTGTTTCATTTTGGGAAGCCAGTTTGGGTCCATCTCTGGAAGCTTGCTCAGATTCCTCTTTGTATATTTTAATGACCTATTGTTTCATCAGTGTATGATGTGTATAGTGAGTGTCTGTGTTGCTAACTTGGTGTTATTCCTTCCCACTTTTCCTTTATTTATTGTTTCCATCCCATCCATCCCCTGCTTTTTATCCCATTCATCCATCTATCCTTTTTATCTTGCATATCATAATTAGCATATAGCTAATTAGTAAGTACATTTGGCTATCTCCTCTGCTAGGCAAGTATTACTGTTCTAGTATTCTTTACTCAGATACATGCAATTGTCTGTTAAAGGATGTTATGAGCTAATATGCAAGAAATTCAATTCAGTACTTGATTCTCCAGCATTGTTTGGTCATTACTACAGAGAGATTAAAATCTAGTGTCTACTAGTTTGATCTTCTACTGGTGGGATATCATGAACTGTTGGATATTGTTAGTTTAAATAGCTGTTTTTAAACCTCCTATCTTTATTGGCCATAACAATCATTCAGCTGTTTTAGTCATGCTTATATGGGAATGGACGCAGTGGGAATGAGGTATTTTGTGTTGTACTTCAAGATAGTTCAAACAAGCCAGATTAATACAGTCAATTTACTTGAATTGTTTCACTGGTGTTCATTCATCTAACTGATGATGAATGAGTCATAAAGTTCCTTACACTTATGCCTAACAAATCATATGGGCTACTAGTAAAAATAATTACAATTTACTGCTGAGGTTTGATGGCATAGAAGTACTTACATGGGTTAGGGGTAAATTGGAGTACTGACTTATAAACTGAGGGCATTTCTGCAGAATCTTTTTGGTTTGTTGGTTGTAACAAAAGAGGGTTCAGATAAGTGTCCATTGACCTGATCTATATTATTATTCATCTGACATATTTTGCTATTTAGAAAGTATTTTTTGCTAATTCTTTGCTAATATGTTTTAAAATTATTTTTCACCTTCTCATGCATCTTAGAGTTCACATTATGCTAGTTATAGACCTATATGTTTTGCAAATTATACTCTATCTCTCTAATTAGATGTCTGTATCATCACAATAACAACATTTTTTCTGCTGTCAGATTGCTAACCATTACCTTTTCTACCTTTAGCCAGCCTTGGTTCACAGCAATAGATTTATTTTTGAAAATCCCACGGGAGGTTGTTTTGGTTAAGTTATACCAGGAAGTGTAACAGTTCCAGCACTTGGTGCTTTCCTTACCTTTTCCACTAGCATAGTTACTAACTCTTTACATAATTATGTTTTCTAAACCTAACTAAATCTCAGGTGATTATTATATTACATCATTATCTAATTATCCTGCATGGTAAAACAACCTCATTGTATGCCCCCCTCCCTAGATTGTCTGGTCTTAATTTTATACTCTTCTGCTTAGAGAAGACACACTAGAATAAAAGAGTAAAACTACTATCCTTTCTGGTAAGGGGCAAGACAGACATAGTTTTGCTTCAAGAAAAAATAAAACAAGAAGACAAAGCAGCAAGAAAACTATTTAGCAGATTGGTTGGAACAGGCTTGGACTCATGTCCCCCAAAACCTGCTCTGGTAGGGGATGCAAATATATTTATGTTGGCAAGAAGCTGGAGTGGCTAAAATGAAACACAACAAAAGGATCATAGCCAGTTTTGAAGACCCATTGGAGTCATCAGTAAACTGAAGTCTCATGACCCATTAATTACTTTTTAGACTTTATTGAGATTCACAGACATTGCCTGTCAACAGTTTTGAGCTACATCAGGCATAATTTTGGGAGGTGATCATAATATGGTACCTAACTCATTGCAATGCAGTGCTTTAGGACAGGGAGAGTATGCTCAGTCCTCTCAAAATTCCTGAAGGGTATCATTGATCCTCAGTCATGCTTTATTTAAACCAATCATTCTCAGATAGAGAGTTCTAGAAATGTATCACCCTATTAGTATAGTGTATCTACCCTTGCTATTCTTTGTATTGGCATACACAGCTGCTCTTAACTAACTACCCCTTCATTTATTCCTTCCAGCATATTGATGATTCAGACTGAAATCATTCACTATGGATCATTTTTATTATTCTTATTCTAATCAGTCAAAATACTGAATTACAGTATTTGCACAGGCACACCATTTGAAACCTCAGAAAAGAGTCACTCCCACCCAGATAAGTGGTTATCTCAGATGTACAGAATTTGTTTATGGAGAATTAGACTTGGCAGATAATAAGTGCATGTACCTAGGTTCAGAGCACTTAGAACATGATCATGAAGCTGGGCTCAAGGAGTCTATTATATTTAGCTGATGGTCCAAAATCTTCAAAAGGGAAGAAAACTCTCAGCCATGGGAGTGTATGAGTTGTCCCTTTAATCTGATCACTCTATCATTAGCAGTATATGTTCCTGCTTGTTAAGGAACTCTTCATGGCTTCTGTTGCATACAGAAGTGGACCCCTACAGAGCCTGAAATAATGGTTGAATAAGTAGGCATCATTGTATCACCCATTACCAAAATCAACCAGAGGGATTTTTAAGGGGTTCTATAAAACCATCCTTCCATGAAGTAGTGAATTTTTAATGTACCCGTATCTTGAAGCTTAAAGAACAGATTCTTTCCCAAATTGGTAATTTCATTTACAATATTTATGATCTCGAAATGAATATTATACCAGACTGCAATGTTTCTCTACAACATTAATATTTAAAACATAAATCAAAGCCTTTGCTAAGATGTTAGTCAAAAGAAATCAGCCATCACTGAATCATTCAGAATCTGCAATCTGGTCAAATAAGAGCTTGCCTTCACCATTAGGTCATCCTTCTCCCCAAGACTGACAGACTAATATCCCTTTAAGATGTCATGTTGAAGTGTTTTTAATCTTCTTGCAGAGCAATAATGTCTTTACTATTACACATCCAGAACTAGACCTAAAGATTAATGTGTTCTATAGGGTCATTTGCACAAGGATATTCACCAAAACAACAGATTCTTGCAGAATGGGTGAAAGATCTCATCTCAGTTAAAATCACTGTTAACTGGCTGAGTGAAAGATCTCATCTCAGTTAAGAATCACTGTTAACTGAATTAGATGTTTGTAAAGTAATGTGTGAGCAAACATAAAAAAATGGGCAAACATGGAATGAAAACATGCAGTGACAGTCATGGCAGCCTTTAAAGCCATATGCTTCATAAATCCTGCATAATAAAAAGTTATATGCATGGTAAAAGAAAATGCCCCACATTTAGTAAGTTATGTAGAAACTGTGGCAAAAGACATAATTTCACTAAAGAATATAAAATGTGAGAAATTAAATGACAACAGCAAATAATTGCTATGTTAGAACAAAACTGTGACAATGACTTATTTCAAGGCAAAATAAGTGTTGAAAAAGTTAAAATTATGCAAGAATGCAACACTAAAATTTGAAACATGTAGAGAAAGGGAAAATAAATAATTAAAGTTTTTAAACTAGATGCAGAGGCAGAGTGCAGTGTGATATCTGCTCCAACAACCAAAGTACAAGTCTGAAAGAGAGTAAATTAAAGAATTTATGTGTGAGTTGCTTGTGTGTGTTGGTTAAGTGCTGCCACTTGGTCAAAAATAATTTATTTATGATAAAGGAATAAAAAGGGCAGGATTCATTTTCAGATAGTTTGAACAGAAAGTTAATCTGTATCAAATAATTTCAATTCCAAAAAGCTTAGAATAGTGAAAATAATGCATAGTGTGCATGCTAGGAGCAATTGTATATTTTGTGATTACAGATATTTACATTGTGGCTTGGCTTATTGGCCAAGAATTTGTTATAATAAAATGGATCCTGCCATTTTATGATGTATGCACACTCCAAGTAGAATCCAAGCTGATCTTAGAGACAAATCTGAAAGGGAATTGGACAAAATGGGTAGCAGCAGTTTGAAGATGAAAGCAGCTGAATATTTTAAATTGGAAAGTAGTATAGTTACTATGTTAATACTTTACAAGATTCATATATGTACAGCTTTAGGAACATTATCCACTTCAGACCACAGAAGGAGTGATAACTGATATTTCAACTATAAAGCATTTACCTATACTTGATTATAACTAGGGATTTTGGTAAACTAAATTTGAAGAAGCAGGTTCTAATAATACTATATTTAATATTCCTATATGAAAACATCGATTCCTAATACTCCCATTTAGTGTTTTGCTAGTGCCTGAAGAATTTCATATATATATTGTGCTTTATCAGATAACAGATGTGCTTGATGGTGCTATTAATGTTATTTATAACAGGTTTGGTGTGCTACCAAATAAGACCAGTAAAATGTTGATTAAATTATTAAATACATTGAGGAAACATAACCTTAAATTTAACATATGTACACACAAAGTCTGAGATGAATATCTGTAATACCTGGCTATGATTTTACTTCAGAAGGCTTGAAACCAGGTCTATATCACATTGTTGAAAACTAACAATGTCGAACAGCTAAAATATTGAAAGTGCCATTAATCGAAACTGTTCTTGTGGGGGCTGGGCCCCCCACACCCCCCGCTAATTATATATACCAACCAAGATCGCACTACAGTGAGGAAAGGGCAAATTTATTCATCCTCACTGTACCATGATCCCACAAGAACAGTTTCGATGAATGGCACTTTCGATATTTTAGCCATTCAACATTGTCAGCTTTTGACAATGTGATAGGAACCCTTGAAACCAGATAATGTAAATGTCAGATTCCTGTTTCAGTTATCTCCACTGAAATATAACTAAACACTTTCTCAGTAAGAGCAGTATCTTTTTAAGTTAATTATGGATATGTCATAAATAAATATATAATTAAGAAGTTATTGGAATAATATATGGAATGATATAATGGTATTGGAATAAAGTATAACATAACCAAAAACAACTGCTTACCAGACCACACACACACACACACTTTCATATTTTCACATGAATAAGCCAGTTGCATTGCAAGTTGAGATAAGTAAAATAATTCAAGCAATAAGTTTCCAATAAGATGAACTGTTGTTTATTGATGAGGAGGATTTAATTACTGTCAGAGAAGATACAAAAGAAACATAGTTATCATAATGTTATATGTCTGTCAGAAATGTTATGAATTTATTTAGAGGAAAGAAACACAAGCAGAAAATGAGCATGCATCATTACAGACCATATTTAGAATGTTATTGTACAAGGTTT
Source organism: Protopterus annectens (assembly GCF_019279795.1). Taxonomy (NCBI): domain Eukaryota; kingdom Metazoa; phylum Chordata; order Ceratodontiformes; family Protopteridae; genus Protopterus; species Protopterus annectens. The sequence goes on along the minus strand of NC_056739.1, from coordinate 1,451,796,392 downwards.
GAGGAAAAACTTAATATAAAACTATAAAATGTTACTGTTCTTTCAGTATGGCATACGTGCAAAAAGAACTAAGCTGTATTATAGTTGTATCATGTTCAAACAATGTTGACAATTGTCTAAAGAATAAAAGTAGAAGAATGTGGTTGTGCTTAAGTTATAGGCAAATTGCATTATCTGAAATAAACGTGCAAAAATGTTATATAACTCCATTGGCTACTGTGAAAATGTATTACAATTTAAAATGGAAACTAATCTTTGCTCCACAAATGAGTGAATGTTACAAGTATAATGTTTATTTATGTGACATTTGTTTACCTGGCTAGTCCAACTGGGTCAATAGAACCTGCTTTCAGTGGAGGCCCAGGGAGAAAAGGTCCACACACAGACATTTATAACATTGCAAAATTATGCTACAAATACATACATTGAAATATTATAATACATACTCATGGCATTAAAGTTGACAACAACAACTAGTAAGATCATGCGAAGTCAAATACAGTGAATTTTTGAGAGTTCAAGTTGAGAACTAAGGTAACATCTTAGCAGAGGGTGGATGTGAGTTAAAATAAGCTTTTCATATGTTGAGGTAAACAGCATGTTAAATAGTAGATGTGATCATGTCACTGTAGATCATACATAAAACTTCACATAGGTTCAAATTGAGGGAATAATAATATTGCAGTTTAACAGTAAAGACTAGGTGAGAGTTGAAGGAAGAGAAGACAGTACCGACTGAGTGGGAGTTAAAAGAGATGGAAAGAAAAAAATGGTGGGGCTAGCTTGGTAGCTGAGGTAAAGGTGTGATTAACCTGGGGTTGTACAGGTGCAGAGCTATGTGTTGTTTAGTACAGGTGCAGAGCTATGTGTTGTTTAGATATTCTTTTAGAGAGGCTTTGCATAGTGCTAGGGCTGGGATTGATTTAGTAGTTATGGGGGAAAGAATTCAATAATTTGGAGACAGTGTACGAGTATAGGCTATGTTGAGGTCTTTTAGAGGGTTTAGGGATTTTTAGCAGGTTTTTGTCCACTGATTGTAGGAATCTGTTTGGTATATAGAATTTAATTACTTTGTCTAGTGCAGGGAAGACAGTGGCCTTGAAAATTAAGTTGTGCATAGTAGAAAGCTGGATATAAACCAGCTGACTGGGTAGTTCCATCTAGTTTAGTTCCTGTAATGGTTTATAGTAATATTTGGAGTTTGTGGCAAATTTTGCAACTTAATTATAGCATTTTTCTATTTTGGATTTAATAGAGGTTTAAATATTGGTTAGAATGGTAGCACCATAAAATAGGGAAGCAGGAAAGTGCTGGCCAGAGTAACTTTGAGTGTGGTTCTTAGGAAGTGTTTATTTCTATATAAAAGTCCAAATTTCTGGTGAGTTTTCTTTATGTTTTGTTGGATGTGGAGGTTGAAGGTAAGTTTGTTGTCGATAATGACTCACAGTAGTTTTGTTTCCTGTACTATTTCAATGATAATGTTATTAGCTGAATAGACTTTAAATTGATCACAGACATGGGAGATGTTTTTTGGGTGTAAGAGTATTAGTTTAGTTTTCTTCAGATTAAGAAAGAGTTGAGCATTTGTGAGCCAGGATTCAATGGCAGGCAAATACAATTGTGTGTTGGAGAGTAGTTCAGGAAGTGTGCAAGAGGTACAAATAATGGTGGAATCATCTGCATATTGAATGAGAGTTCCAGGGGAAGAGGAAATATGTACATTGTTTGTGAATATATTAAACAGTAGGGGGCCAAGGATGGAGCCTTGAGGGACTCCTGTTGTGTTATGCTGAAAGGGTGGAAGATTATGTGACCATTTCACAGCTTGTTTTCAATCTTGGAAGTAACTTTGGAACCACTGTAGTGTGGTATGAGGGAAACCAAGGTTAGACAGTGTGTTGAGGAATAGGGATGAAAAACCATATCAAAAGCTTTACAGAGGTCACGAAATACTGAAGATACATAGTTTCCTGCATCTCTGGTCCTATTCATGGTATCTGTCAAGGATATTAAAGCTATGGATGTGCTGTGGGCAAGTTGGAAATCATGCTGAGTTTGAGTTAATAGATTATTTTGCAATAGGTATTGTATTAACTGTTGGTAGATACACCTTTTGAGAATTTTGGATATTGTATGGATATGGGATGGACGTTGAATGGTTCTGTGGAGTTTTCTCCTTTGTGGATGGAGACGATGTGTGATAGTTTCCATATGGCAGGGACTAGAGATTTGGATAAGGATCTGTTGATTAGGATACTTATTGGATAGGTGACTGAGATGGCAGCAAGTTTAAGGTACTGTGGTAGGAGATCATCTGCTGAGGTGGAGCAGGGTTATAATTTTAGTTGTCTTTTTATAGTAGCTGTAGGTATTGGCTGAAATGAGATAAAAAGTTTGGTTATTGCTGTGTAGATTATGTGAGTTGTAGAGTGGATTGGAGCTAGATGATGAGATGTTAGGGTCTAGGTTGGTGGATGGTTAGGGGGTCTAATGTTTGAGGTATTTGTTAGTAGATCTGCTATGGATTTTATAAAGTGCTTATTAAACCCTTTGGTTATTGGAGATGATGGGGAGTATTCTTTGTTTGTACCTGGGTTGAGTAGGGTTGATATTAAATGCCATAAGTTTTGAGTTGATTTTGTGCTGGTGTTGAAGGTGTCTTTTTTACTAGTTTTGTCACATTGTTGCAGAGTTTTTGAAGTGGATAAGATTTTGGTCTCTTTTGTTTTGTTTCCAGGTGTCCTCCTTTATTTGTCTCATCAGGTTTTTGCAGTCTTTGGTAGGCCGTGGAGCTGTATTATTTTTAATGATTTTTGTATGTATGGGGGCCAGAGTGTCTAATATGTGTAGGAAGTTGGTATTGAAGTGCAGCACACCATCATTAAGAGGTAGCAGTTTAAGGTGTGTCCAGTTTATTTTTAGTAAGAGATCATTACATGTTTGTTGACTGAAGTTAGATGAGTTTCTGACGAATTTCAGAGTATGTGCTTTTGCTTGGGGGGTATTGGCTGTAATGGCAAAAGTGGGTAGATGGTCACTAAGGGAAAGTGTACCTAAAGAGGAAAAATTGGTTGGATGAGATACTGAGATCCAGTCTAGTGTGGATTGGTGAGTGAAATCTTTGTTGTAATGAGTAGAAATTTTGATTAGCTGAGAAAAGCCATATAGATTAATGCTATTTAAGGGGGAGTCATATGCACTGGAATGCCAATCAATATTTACGTCTCCAAGGACAATTGTCTCATGATTGATTTCCAAGATAGTATATCTTCCATTGCAGGTATATGATTCCCTGGTGGAATATATACTACTATGATGCAGATTCTTTTTATTTTATTCGGGTTTAGGAAGGATCTCAGTACCTTGGCATGGGAAAAACTGGGGAATTTTGTTAGAGAAGGGTGTAATGTTGAGTTCAGAAGGATATAGGAGGACTAACCCTCTGTCTTTCTTTCTAGGACTATCTAATCTACTAATAGCAAAGTTAATAGGTGTTATTTCTTTTATATTGAGTGTAACCATGTTTCTGTCAGTGCTAGTACTTTTGGTTTATCTTGTTTATCCAGGTATGCAGTGGGGTTATTTTGTTACATATATTCCTTAGGTTCAGTGTTATTAGGAATAGAATATGAGTACAGAGAAACATGTTTTTGTCAGGGGGTTGGGGAAAGAGGTATAAGCTGGGTTTTAATGTGTGTGGTGGTAGCAAGCTTGGGGATTGAGAGATTTGGAAGGGCATAGAGAAACAGTTGAGGGGAAATGTGAGTGAAACTGTCTTTTTTATAAGGGTGTTAGCTGGTGGAGTTTACTGATGTGTAACAGCATGTGAGGGGTTGTGAGGATATTGTTGCAGTTAGGTTGAGGATTACCTGTAAGGAGGTTAGACAGGATAAAAAAGCATAATTAGCTGTAAGGGTAAGTTTGAAGTAAGATAAGGTGTATGACGTGATGTTGAAAATTTATGTAAGGTGGACTTAACAGTTAGTGCATTTTAATGGTTTGTAAAAAGACTAAGGTAATTCCAGCTATATAGTAATTTCAAAGTCGCTTGTGGGAGACTAATTAAGTGTTGAGTTTTTTGACTGGCAGTTTGGCAATTGTGAGTGGGGGCAGTAATTTAACTTGGAGGTGTTTGGTGACTGAGGTTATGGGTGGAGTGTTTGCTGGTATAAAAGTAGGAGTAGGGTGGGAGGTAGTGCCAGCTATGGCAGAGGAAGTAGGGATAGCTGGAGTTTTGTAAATAATTACATGTCATTTGTATATCAAACTGATTTGTACAGGTGCTTGTGTTGAAAATGTATTTGCAAAACTGCTTGTGTTAAAAATATACCAACAGCGGGTGCTGCTGGACATCAAAGAAATACACCTGTATGTCATACTGTATTGTAACTGTTGAAATGAATATATTGTAACAGAAGATACTGGAAGAGAAGAGGTTAATCTCAGTCCAGCTAACTTTGAAAATTAAAATACTATAAAAGTGAAATAAAATAGAAAAAAGACAACAGGCAGGAACCAAGAAATTTGACTTTAATCACTCTTCAGCACTTTGGCAAAGCCTTCAAGGAGTACAAACTGACAGAAAATATATCTTCAGTTAAATACACATCACAATTAAACAATTAACCACTTACATATTAAATTAACAATCTCCAATTACACTCCAAGTTAAGTCCCTGAGGAGACAAAGTGTTATATTTTAAAATAAAAATACTTTCCTTATAAAGCAATGTCTTTTTATACAAATACTCAGAATAAAAAAGCAGTTGGAACTTTTTCTAAAATAGTAGCTTTAAAACCTTCAGGATTCGAATTGTGACATAACATAAAGTGTTTAACCACAGGGCTCTCTTCTTTTTGTTTTATGATGTTCCTTATGTGTTCCTAAAGCCTTATTTTAAACTTCCTTTTACTTTCACCTATGTATACCATACCACAGGGACATTGCAGGGCATAAATAATCCCCTCAGTCTCACAGTTAAATATTTTATTAGGGTAATACGCGTGGCCATTAATATATGGAAAAGTTCTAGCTACATAATTACATACCTTATAATGGCCACAAGAATATGTACCTATCATATTCACATTGCTAATATCCACACTATACATAGGAAATTCAAATCTGTTATACAACAAGATATCCTTTAGATTTCGACCTCTTCTAAAAGAAATACACAAATTAGAAGAAATTAATGCAGCTAAGTCTGCTGAATTCATTAAATATTTCCAATAGTACTTCAGCAAATCAATCAAAATGGTGCTAAAGGCTCCATATGTAGAAACAAAATATATCTGTCTTCTGTCATTATTATTCTTTTTCCCCTAACATTTTGGTTTCCAAACATTCCTTTGTTTATTATCAGAGAATTCAGTTGTAACCTTATCTATTGCCATTTGTACTAAGTGAACATTTTAGCCTCTAGAAGTAAACATAGCATATATTGCATCCACTTCTCTAAAAAAGTCACTATCATTATTACACAATCTTCTTAACCTTAAACATTCTCAATAAGGGAGAGAAGTTACACTCAGGTCACTCCACAACAAGTATAAATATGACTCTGTCATTGTCCATGATGTGAATGACCTGAGACGTACCTCCCTGGACTGCATGAAAAGAGACATGGACACTCTTGGATTTTGTAGCCCAAGCAGGTATGACCCTAGCCCTGAGTAGCATCCTGCCATCATCCAGAATGATACCACAGTACAAGGACAAAATGATTGACTTCAACAATTGGCTAAGCTTCTGGTGTCATTCTAAGGGGATCCAGTATCTGTCTGCCTGGGACGACATGGTTGACAGACCACAATGCTTTGCCAGAGATGGCCTGCACCTGTTGCCACCGGGATTCCGGATACTGGCTAAGGCTCTTGCCACCCCTATAGTGCCTTTTTTAGGCAAGGTTCAAATGCTAAATTCACCACTGTAACAGGTACAAGCAAGCAAACTCTGAGGTTAATGCTACTCAATGCTAGAAGTCTAAACCTCAAAATGCACTCACTCAAGGCACTCCTTAAAATGGAGAACATTGACATCTGTGAAGTGACAGAGAACTGGTTCAAGGCTCCAGACAGCACCCCTGCATTACCAGGCTATAATTCATACCACACCTTTTGGCCGCCTATCCTGTACCGAAACACTAAAGGCAGAGGCGTGTCCATATTCATTAAGGATATCCACACCTCCAGGCTGGTTGTTCAACATAATGCATCCAAAATTATCCAAGTGCAACTAACACTGGGGAAAACTTCAATCCAGGTTGTAGCTTGTTACAGATCCCCCACCATGCCCCAGGATTCCCACTCTTCATTTCTTAAGATACTGGAAAATATTAAGATTGTAGGAATCTGTTTGGTATATAGAATTTAATTACTTTGTCTAGTGCAGGGAAGGCAGTGGCCTTGAAAATTAAGTTATGCATAGTAGAAAGCTGGATATAAACCAGCTGACTGGGTAGTGCCATCTAGTTTAGCTCCTGTAATGGTTTACAGTAATATTTGGGTGATTTCAACTACCCCTACCATCAACTAGGAAAACTACTCATGTACCAACTCATTCACTCAACGTTTTCTGGAATTCATGAATTCCAACACCTTGGATCAGCTTGTCCACATCCCCACCAGGGGCAGCAATATCTTGGACCTGGTCATAAACAAAGACATAGGTAACCTCCAAACCCTGGACCCCACTCAGTTTGGGTTTCTAAAAGGTACATCATATCTACTAAACTTGATTGACTTCTTTGAAGCAGTCAATAGAGCTATAGATAAGGGCAAGATAGTGCATACAGCCTATCTTGACCTTGCCAAGGCATTCAACACCATCCCCCACTCTGGAATTATAGATAAACTCACTAGACTGGGCATAAATCCCTATGTCACAAAATGGGTGGCCAACTGGCTCACTGACAGAACCCACACAGTAAAAGTAGCCGACTCCAAGTCTGACTTCAGACCAGTGTTGTGTGGAGTACTACAGGGTTTGGTCCTGGGTCCTCTCCTGTTCAGCATCTAGTTCTGTGAAGTGCAGACCAACACGGAAGGTCTTTGGCTAAAAAAGTTTGCAGATGACTGCAAACTGGGAGCCATAACAGAATCACCTAATGATGGAGAGATTCTACAAAAGGGCCTCACAGAGACAGATGCTTGGTGTCAAAGTCATGGCCTCAAGCTCAAGGCCAAGAAGTGCATTGTCATCCCCTTTGGGAAAAACTCAGTACCCATGAACTACCACATAGGCAGTAGCTCACTAAACACTGAAAGTGTGATAAGAGACCTTGGGACACAGGTGGACAGTGGTCTCTCCTTTGATAACCACATCAACACAGTAGTGAGGAAATCCTTCTGTGTGGCACACCTCATCACAAAAGGGTTCTCAAATAGAAAAAAGTAGATCATTGTTCCTCTCTACTCATCCCTCATCAGACCCATTATAGAGTACAATGCCCCATTTGGCATGTATCTCACAAGACACCTACAACATTTGGAAAAGCCACAGAAATACCTCACTAAGGGTATTACTGGCATCAAACAGATGCCATACGCAGACCATCTCAAAAAAACTCCAGCTCTACTCCATCGCATATCACCTACTCAGAGGCAATCTCTGCCTAACATACAAAGCTATGTCAAACCCAGAGCTGTTGGACATGCTACACTTAAAGAAATCCCAATCTCTCCGAACTACATGCTCCAGGGGCTTAAACCTTGTCACCACAATAAACAGAACATGCTGGAGGAATAGATTCCTGTTCCAGAGACTTCCCATACTCTGGAACAAACTACCCATTCACGTCAAGCAAAGCTCCTCATTGGCCCTCTTTAAGAAAAATCTTGATGACTGGATGGGAAATAGAAAATTTACCCTGGGATCACTTCTTTGGTACTGATTGACAGGGGCACAGGAAAATAATTTTCTTCGGTGGTGAAAGCCAGGGAACCTTTTTGGCAAAGCTTATATAGGCCCCAAGGCCGATAGCCTAGTACCTACCTATGAACCTATGTATCGGGTGACAACTGCTTCCCTCTAAATATTGATTGCCATCTTCAAATTTTCTGTATACTGTTGTGTGCAATACATTATTCTCCTCTAGAATTAACTTTAAATCCAAAAATGTAATGTGCCTGCCTACCTGAGGGCCATCATAAAGAGAGATTGAATCTATTATTTTGTAATTCCCCAATAAACCTATCAATTTCACTCTGCCCTCCTTTACAAATGAAAACAAGGTCATCTATGAATCTAAAATATTTGACAACATTTTTCTTAAAAAAAGTTTTGTGATATATATAGTCCAGCTCATACAGCCATATCATCAAATTAGTATACATGGGGGAAACGATGCCCCCATTGCAGTGCCTTGTATTTGCTTATAAATTTGGTCATTAAATACAAAAAAGTTGTCATGCAGGCAAAAATCTAATAACGGCATATTATAATATAATATGATTCAGGACTTTGGCCTATAAAATATTTAACTGTTTCTAAGCCACATTGTCTTTGAATATTTGTATAGAGACCAACAACATCAATACTAATGAAAAACATATCACTAGACCACTGCAGGTCAGACAATTTTGTCAAGAAATCTGAACTGTTGCTAATATAACAAGGCAGTTTAACCACATAAAGCAATGTATATTCATGCAAAAATAAATCAGTTTTGGATAAAAAATATTTCTGAGCAGAAACTATAGGCCTACCTGGAGGTTTGGCACTATTTTTATGAATTTTAGGCAAACAGTAGAAGACAGACAGCTCACTATACTGTGGGTTAAATTTTTTATCCATATCAGTATGAGAAAAATATTTTAATCTCACACCCTTTTCAATAAGTAGCTTAAACTCATCAATAGCTTTTTGATACTCATCAATACAACTTTTTATATGTGTTCTGATCATTCAAATGTACCATACACATTAAAATATTGTTCAACATTCATGATAACTATTTTACCTCCTTTGTCCGAAGGTTTAATAACTATTTCTTTATTCTGAGCTAGCAATTGCAGTTATTTCCATTCTTGAATACTCAAGTTATACTTCACAGTCTGCTTATTCAACATAAAATTATTATAAGCCTCCTCTATAGCAAAATTCAACATCTGCAAAAAATGTTTAATAGTCTCATATTGATATAGTGGAATAAAATCACTTTTAAACTCTATTTTACTAGTATCAAACAAACTATATGCATTAACATCTACATCAAAATTCACAGTCTACTCAGGGTCAGATAAACAAGAATAAAACCTTTCCTCATTACCATCATGTTCATTAAACACAACATTTTCATTACTATTAGCAAAAAAATACACCAAATGTAACTTTTGGCACATCCTAAATACATCACATTTTAACTCGCAAAGACGAGGTATCACTGTTGGTATATATTTTAAACCATAATTTAACACTTTAACTTGACTAGCAGATAAAGATACACCAGACATATTATGTATTAAAGAGTTTACATTCAATTCAGTACCATTTACTCTTTTTGTAATTCCTGGCCTTCTAACTTTGAAAAATAATCTGAAATTAAATTACACGGTTTAGGCCATAAAGATTTATCTTACAGTTTTGACTGCAGCCAGAGCAAAATGTCTGAGAAAACCAGGACTAATAATCCTAATGTATTGTCCTTAGATGTACTAATTGTTACCCTGGAAAGGTGGAAGTTTTTGAAATGGTTTTATAGCTTCCAGATGCTATAACACATCTTAGCAATGCTCGATGTGTGTGTATTATGACACATATGTGCTAGATTCTAGTTCAGTTTCTAGCAAAGTGGATAGTGTGGGAACCAGACGTCAGATGACCAGATGTGTGCAATGTCATTCTGTAAGCTGGCACTGAAATTATGCTTTAATACTAGATGAGACAGAAGTCTCAGGGCAGTCTGTTTGTGAAACCTGACAAAAGAAGAACCACTTACCTAAGTCATCTTGCCTTGTTCTAGAAAGTAAACTAGGGACAGTAATTCTTTAGATCAATCAGGAAAATATAGTGAGATCAGTTAAGTATTGCTTTTCTGTATCTGTGTGAATATTTCCATTGGTGTTATTTTTTAATATTTCCTGTGAGTGAAACTCTGGTGTTTATTATAGATAGATAGATATTTAGTATTTTCATGTTCTTTTATTATTTATTATTAAATATATTTAAACTTTTCACTGTGGCTAGTCTTTTAGAGAATATTTTAACCGCTAAGAGTCCTTATACTTATTTAGTGACACTGTGGCCTCTTCTGAAAGCCTTGCTGCATTGGTGAAACACTACCATTTCTATTAGTATTAATTTTGCTCAGTATAATAGCGTACCCTTGTAAGATCCTTAGAGTAGCTGGCTTTGGAGTGTTCTGGTGGCAGTATCTCCCTTATAGTCTGGGCAGAGAGGACATAGTTGGTAAATCTGTGCCAGCCTTTCCCAGGTGTGTGTGTGTGTGTGTGTGTGTGTGTGTGTGTGTGTGTGTGTGTGTGTGTGTGTGTGTGTGTAAATCAAATCTCAATGAGTGTGTGTGTGTCAGCTATTTGGACCAGGGGCACAGAGCACTGGTTTCACAGAGAGGGTGGTGGAGGACCTGGCATGGAACACTCAGCTGAGGACTCAACTCTACAGTTGTGGTCAGTGTGGAGTCTTATTTGGGGCCTAGTGAGAGAGAAGGATACCCAGCCCCAGGACAGGAGTGTGTTCCCTGTGTGCTCTTAAGGGAAATTGTGCTTGGTGCAGAAAGCTGCATTTGGAAATACTGTGTGCATCTGTTTTTGTTCCAAGTGAATGTCCTTCACAGGTGTCAGTGGTGAGAATTGAGGGTCCTTGATTACTGGCCCAGAGGAGAAATGTCAGGACTGGTTCACGGTTTTCTGTAGGAAATACTTAGGCTTGGTTGCAGTGCAGGGCGGGAACAGAGTTCAGACACTGTATACCAAGCAGTTACTAAAAAGAGTTAATGAAGAGGAGCAGTTAGAGGGATTCAGCAATAAGCAATATATGATGAGCTAGTACAACTGCAATAAGGCAACACCAGATAAATATTCCCTTGTGTTCAGCACACTGTGTGCCCTTTAGTACTTAGAACATATACCCAGTATGTTAAAAAAACTAGCATTACATGGTTGTGGCATTTTAAACTCTAGAGACAAACACTGGACTGTTCTATTGCCATAGTGTTTCTTTAACTTAGAAGTGTAAGTAAAAATGCTGCTGTTTAATATTAAAACAGGTTACATAAAATTGTCACTAGACTTCTTAAGCCCAACACTATTCTGTTTCGCAGCAATAGTGTTTCTTTACTTAATAGTACAGGTAAACTGCTGCAATTTAATAACAAGCATTATCAAAAGGTGAGTCGCAATACTTTAGGGGCAGATACAGGACTGTGCCACTATCTATACTGTTCATTTATTTAATAGTATAAGCAAAAGTTGCAGTTTATAATTATACAAATCACAGAAACCTAGTGACAAGACTCTAGAAGCGACTACCAGACTATTTCACTCTCAGTACTGTCTCTAAACATCAATTCAGTGTTTACAGTATCAAGTTAAGTACAGAACATAATCAAATGTTGCAGTGTATAATTATACAAATCATAGAAACTAGTCGCAAAACTCTAGAGGCAACTACCAAATTATTTCACTCTCAGTACTGCCTCAACATCAATACAGCATTTAAGGCATCAAGTTCAGTACAGAAGCATACATTAGTCTTTTAGAATACTTACATTAAGGGCACATAATGCTGAGGGACACAGACAGCTGCAATGTGATGAAAAAATGTCATCCGTACAATTTATAAACTTGATGCTGAGATAGGTGAAAGGTTATTGCCTTATCTGAGCTAAATCTTACCTTTTCCCCTTAGACATGCAACTGTGGAACCAAGAAATCATCCTGAAAATTTTGAATCAAAGCAAAATCCACAAATACATTTTGGGATTTATCCAAGCAGAAACGCTACCTATTAACAGAGTTACTGCAGTTCAGTTTTCTGGACCTACCTTCTGGAGGATACAGTTAAGTCAGAATACAACTTTTGATCAGTTGCCTGCAAGGATTCAGAAAATTTATTCTGCTTCAGTAAACTGCATATTAATGCCACAGTATTCCTCTTTAGTTAACGTGATTAGAGACTAGCTATTTGATTAACATTTTTGATGAATTATTATCTGTTTAATTATTTGGATTGTGTATACTTACTTGCAAAGCAAACACTTTCACTTACTATTTCCAAATTAAAAAAATATCATTCAACTTTACATACTTGTGTATGATGGTTTAACTATTAGTCAAAGTGTTTATTGCATTTGACTGGTGTCCTTACAACTGTGAGATATTCATCTTTTGAAGGGTAACTGGCTGCTCAGATCTCATTGCTACAATTTACATTTTAAAGAGTGGCTTATTTTTAGGCTAAACATTAGGGAGTTTTCTTGTTTCATTACATTTTACTAACTAGCGTCAGTGTCACCATAAGTTTGGGAAGTAAATGATGTTATTGGAGAGTTTCGTTTTACCCCCGTCCTAGAAAATATACTATAAGTGTATGTGCCAAGTAAATGTAATCAAATTGTACTTATTTTTAGGTATTATTGCACTGAAAAACTCTGGGTTCAGTCTGAGGTGAGTAAAATCCTGGGTAGAGTGACCGTAACTCAAAGCTGTACCATGTAAAGTTAATTTGGCTGAGGTAGAGCTTGAGTATTATCCTCGGCACCGGTGCATTTTTGGTGTACACCTCTATGGCTAGTTGTCCTTTGTATATTAACTGGGAGCAGTGGTTGAATTAAAACTACACTTTGCTCGTTATGTCACCTTAATTTATTGATGGTAATGTGGGAATTAAAACCTATAGTGTCTGACAATCAAAGAAGGCTCCACCCATTATTTAAAGAATACTGTGGCATTTGCAGAAATAGGAACTGAGAGTCAATTATTAACTAAACTAGGAAATTATGTGTATTTATTAGATATGCTGAATCATTTGTACCTTCAGAAGAAAGAAAGAAAAATTGGCTTTGAGATGATCTGGAAGTAAACTAGATTACAGTATAATTATCCATGGATGAAGATAAGCTTAGGAAATATTAGAAATGAACTGAGAAAGATCCAGAAATACGAATGCTCAAATAAAATGTTGTGAAAGTTTGTCTAAAAAAGAAGAATAGAATAAGAAAATAAATAAATCATTGGTCTTTGTTTAAAGAAGACATTGTTGATATAAGGTTTGCTGTTTGAAATGTATACATTGCTATTGCCAAATCAATAAAAAAAAACATTTTGAAAAGGTTAAGGTCCACATGAGAATGTAATATTGTATTTTAGACATACATTTTTGTAGAAATAGAACATGATTTAGACATCTGCATTTTGTAATGTGTGTCACAGTTATAGTCCAAGAGAAACAATGTCACTCATATTCCAGGTATACCATGTTGTATGACTGAGACAAAGTAATCTCAGTATCAAGGCAATGCATTTCTAAGCTATGATGACTAGTATTTCAAGTTTTGAAAGGTGTCATAGTTAGTTAAATTGCACTACAAGGCATAAATGCCCTGAAAGAAATATTTGTGAGATATGGTTTCCAGTGGGGTAGTATCAAATAATGGTCCACCATATGTCAGTTCAGACTTTCAATAAATAATTTTTTAGAAAAATTTAGAATTTGGTTATGCAACACTACTTATTGCTTAATAATCAAATTAAGAAAGCAGTAAATAATGTAAAACATTTGACATAGCAGACACAGAGCAATAACAGAGATTGTTGTGTATCTAGACAGCTAGCATTACTAAAATTAGGAAACTCCATGGCATGGTGTAGTCTGTAGCCTCTTCAGTTACAAATAGATTGAAGGCTAAGTGTAAAGCTGTCTATGCTTGCATCTTTGTTAACTCCTAAAAATCAAAATCTGATCCAAGATGGACTGGAACAGAATCACTCGTGATAAGGACTGTTCTATAATAAGCATGCATAAAGTTTCCCGATTTGAATGTGGTTCATTAGAGTTCATCAGGCTGCGAAAGAGTAAAAAAAAAAAAAAAAAACTGAAACAGCTATTCTAAGGCAATCCCAGTGAAAAAAGTTTGTTTGTCATGACAATGTCAAATGATAAAGTATTGAGAAGAATAAATATGAGACTTCTTTTGAAGATGATTATTTTTTAAATTGCTGTGATGGATAAAGTCTGTCATGCTTCAGTGTTTGCAGACATGTACAGAGGTCATCAGAAAGATATTAGCAGAGGAATCCAATGAAAAGAAAATATAGATGTTTAAAAAAATGTAAAAGAGATGTAACCTGAACTGTCTCCAAAGCTAACTAGAAATGAGATTCCAATGGCATAATCATTTACAAAGACCACAGAATACTTTTTGCTGCCATCTCCAAAGTCTGAGGTACAGAAGATTATTTAAGAAACAACAGTATGGCATTTTATAAAATGTTATGCAGTATTGTTTTGTTGTCTGAAATTTCTCAATGGTCTATATTCTGTACTGTTTAAGTATTTTAGTATCCAGTTCTGTGAAGGAAAGAAAAAAGTTTTGTGTCATACAGTATGAAAATATAAATGTGTTTTCTAAAATAAAAGCTAGCATATCAGTCTGACATTTTAGCAATAACACACAAATGTTTGTGGGTAACATAGGATTTACCTATGGCTGGTGTGGTTTGATCAAATAGGCAAGGCTTACCTTTCTTAAATAATGCAACTGTATAATGGAGGTGTAGTACTCAGTGTACGCATCCTCGTGCTTGCACACTAATGATTTCAGTAGAAAAGACAGAATGAAGGAAACAGTGTCTCCATTGCACATTCTCTCTCTCTCTCTCTCTCTCTCTTTTTTTTTATTTATTTTTTTTTTGCTGAGCTATATTCCAGCTGTGTTATTGAATAAATAAGTATGAAACTGTAATGTCTTTCATTATTGGTAAAATAAATAGTCATGCAATTTATTAATTTACAAGGGACAGAAAATCAGGAATGCTTTGCAAATTTGTAGACAGTTGACAGGTATGGTTATCTTATTGCTGGTAAATGTACTTGTCATCTGTTTAGAGTTTTGTACAACATTTCATTTTTTCCTCATAATTTGTGCTGTAAATTGGAATCTATGTTATGAAAGTTTATCAAGGATATATCAATGCAAAATCTGTCTACTGAACAATACTTAAACAGCCAGGGTTTTTGTATTGGTATATGCTCGATTTATAACATGCTTGCAGATTTGACTGTCCAATCAGTGTGCATGTTTCTGAATAGGAATTAGCATTTATTGAATAATAACTAATACCTTTGCAAAAATCTACTTCAAGAAAATTATATCATTTTTTGTCTGATAAATGGATATAAAACATGGGGGTCATAGGAGAGGAGAGGAGAGAGCTGGTAAACTGACACAGTGTATTATCAACTAATCTCAAGAAAAGACTAGGATAAAATATTGGAGCACACAATAAAGGAATCGGGTGAAAATAACTGGTTCCATCCATCCATCCATCCACAACCACTTTTTCCCATTTTTGCGCATGGGGTTGGAGTGTCACTTCAATAGTGACAATCATCTAGAGGCAAGGTTTATATTTCCAGGTGGCTAGCCCTGCTGCAGTACTTCTTCCACATCACACACTCACACATACACTACCAGCTATGACCAATTTACAATGTCCAATCCACTTACTGCAAGTCTTTGGAATGTGGGAGGAAATGGAGCACCCAGAGGAAACCTACATGAACACTGGGAGAGCATACAGACTCCACACAAAAGGCACTCCAGACAAGAATTGGACCAAGGAAAATCTTGCTGTGAGGCAACAAACTATCCACTGTGGAAAGAGGTAGGTAATGTGTATTACATATCTGATTCTACCAGGAGGAGAATGAGAGATTCCATGCTCCATGGTAGTGTGATAGCAGGAGAAGACTGTGGCTCAGACAATGAGTGGTTCAGCCAACTGGTGCTGAAATGTACCAGAAAGAATAGAGTTTGGGAGGTGGTCCTAACTAGTGCAGAAGACATCATACGTGTCTAGGTAAATATATCATTTTCCAACAGGGATCATGCCACTGTGTGGTTTAGAGTAGAGGAGATTGTTTATAAAAAAGACAAAGGTGATAATGTTAGATGGGAGGATTATGGTATGCTGGGGGAGGTGGTAAAGGATGGGTTAGGATACTGGGAGCAAATCAAGGGAATAAACGATATATGGTAATGGGTCAGGTATGGATTAATCAGAAATTTAGACAGCATTATGAGGAAGAGGCAAGAAGCAAAAAAATAATAAGACCTATGAGGCTACATAGGAATTGATGTTAACAATTATGACTAAGGATAGGTCCTGCAAGATGTGGAAAGGGTGGGTAGGGAGCTGGTGAAGGTATATGGTAGGCAAGTTGGCAAAAAGTTAGCAAATGTGGTAAGAGCAGCAAAAGCTAATGTTAAAAGAGAGTCAGTAGAAGAAATCAAGAAGAGACACATGGGCCTTTATAGCTGCACAATACTGAGAAGAAAGAAATGGCGAAAAGATCCCTGAAGATTAGGAAAAAACAGAGGTATAGAATGATTATTTTGCTTCAGTCTTCACAATGGAAAACAAGGGTGGATGCCATACCAGGATAGAGGCAAGATTGAATGGGGAGAACAGTGGACAGATAACAGATACCAGTATAGAGAGGGTGAAGGTATTGAGGGAAATGACTGCCCTTATGGAAGATAAAACCTAAACACCAGATGGGCTGTCTCTAAGAGTCCACAGAAATCTAGCCAGTGTGATAGCAGACTTACTTGCTTAAAATCCTCTGTAGATCACTTAATAGTGCAAAAGTACCAAAGGTCTGGAAGACAGGAGTTATGCTGCTCTTGTAGTGGTGGGCAGAACAATTATGGGGAACTACAGGTGTGCTAGCTTTAAAGCAATGGTCAGTATAGGCATGGACAGAATCTCAGGTGTCTCTAGAGGACTGCGACCAACATGGGTTTATGGCCAGAAGGATCTGTCAGTCAAACTAGATCCAGTATTATGACTGGGTTACAGGTGAAAGCGATAGGGTAGAACCAACAGATGTAGTCTGCATTGAACTTCAGCAAGGCCTTTAACTTGTTTTTTTTTTTTGTTTTTTTTTCACTCAGGAAGCTGATGGGTAAACTGGAGAGGTTAATGGTAGGATCAAGACTAAAGGAACAGGATAGCTGCGTGGCTGAACAGAGGATTATGATGATATGGATAATGTCAAGAACTAGAAAGTGACTAGTGCAACACCATAGGGTGTGCTCTTTGTCAAGTAGGTTTTACTTCTGCTTGCTTCAGATGTACCTGAGGGGATAAATAACAGGATAAACCTGTCCTGAAGATCACATAAATATAGGTGGAGCAATAGATAATGAAGAGGAGTCAGAAAAATTAGTAAACTAGCAAAAGTAGTGGCAGTTTGAGGTTCAGTGCAAATGAATGCAAATTTCTGCCTTTGAGACAAAAAAATCTGGTATGTAGAATCAGCTGGAATGAGTAGAACTGATGGCAACAGCACTGAAAGGATCTGGGGTGTTAAATCCATCTGGACTAAACAACTGAGAGCTTAGTGAAAGGGCTGTGACAAGCAGAATGTTGGGGTACATCATCAGTGGGAAAGGCTCCAGAAGCAAAGATAGCTTCCTGTAGGCTTCCAATCTACAGGGCCTTGGTCAGGTCATAACTGAAATACAGAATGCCAGTCTGGAGGCGATACAAGGAAAAGATGTCAGAGGAAAGCAACTAGAAATATAGAGACGCTAGAACCCTTCTCACCTGAGACTACTTGAAATAGAGAACATGATGATGATATATAAGATCATATGAGAGAAAATATAAAGGGGTCATTATGTAAAGGAAAGACAGAGAGGAAGGAGGCCAAAGGCAGCAGATAGTATGGACTGATTATTCCTCTAATCTCTGAAAGTGTTTTTTTTTTTTTTTTGTACAAAGAGTGTTATGGACAGAAGGGATGAACAACCAGAATGGATACCGGAGAAGGAATCTAGGGAAGCATTCAAGAGCACACGTGACAGGTAGAAAAAGGGAGATAAGGACTGTAGGGATAGAGTAAAGGTAGAATGTTAAGGCATTTAAAAGTGCAGACTAAATAGGATCATTGTCTCCTGCTATCATGCAAATGTGATGTTTGGAGACTGGAATGATAACTGAGTTTATGGGCACTGCACTGTGTCGTATTTAAAAGTACATTCTGTATGGAATTTATACTGTCCATAATGATCTCTGCAGTTCTGTTCACTGTTTTGAGTCATTTTCTCTGCATGCTCTAGTAACCCTCAATTTTAGAATGCTAATATGCTCAGTAAATTTTATTAACTTCACTGTTCTTTGCAATGTCTGATGGTGTTAATTTGCATACATTTTAAATATTACACAGCATCAACTAATGCTGTATAGGACTTGCATATTTCTATAAATCTTGATTGGCTTGCTTCGCATAACATTGTTATTCTTCAAAGTTCAGTGTGTAATTACTCCCATGCTATACTTCTCCAGTCTCATTTCTTTGCACTTGAGCCATCTGCAGTTTGCCATGACTGATAAAATGTCTATATTACATATAAACATTTAGATACATTAAAAACATGTAAAACCATTTGTGCCTTTGTTGCCACTCTAAACTATGAAATGCTGCCATATGTGTTATTGTACTAGGCAGTATTTAATAATTATTCAACTCGCCTTTTGAACAAATGGATGATGTATGAAGTATGGTTCTGGAAGAGATGTAGACAGGTGGTACCATAAATCAAGTCGGTGACAGTACGAAAAACATATTTTTCTGAAACTACAAGAAAATTTAAACAGCTAGAAACCTTTTTTCTAGGCTATGTTTGTGAACTGACATTGCGTTAGACAAATGGATTTTTGAACTAGGTATTCAAGCATATGATACCATATTTGACTTTCTGCAAAGTCCTAAATTACATTACTTCTGTCACTAGAAAAATTACGAAATGAAAGCCATATAATTTACTACACAAACAAATGCTGGCTTCTGAAGAAAGCTCTATTTGTGAAACATTGAGAAACGTTTCATATCTTCTTTCTTAGCGGTCTAATGATCATATCTTAAAATTTCGAGGATTTCTTTCTTTGATGTTATTCATCTTAATTTTAAAAATCAACACACACGCATACACAATCTTCCACATACACATGAATAACTTTCCTGCTGTCTGGAAATATTCAACCATCTCATTTATTTTCCTTCTGTCTTTGTTTTTCTCTTTTATAAATGAACCAACGTGGTTAAAAAGTATATTGCTTGACACCATAAATGTGATACAGCAGAATTACGTATTGAGAAGTCTCAAGAGAGGTTTTTCTTAATTATGAGTGTTTGTCATAGTTAGTAAATTAGCTTTACAGTAGATGACATTCATAAACAACTATCACATCATACAAATTACTTAACATCATTTTAAATAGATTTGCTCCATGCAGTCATGCTGATGGTATGATGGTGCATTTTAGGAATGTAAGGTAGTACAAATAGAGGTTTGGAACTTAAGAAAGTCTGTGCTTTGGAGAAAAGTATAGCACAGTGGGATAAAAATGAGCATTCTAATGTTTTCTGCTAGAAACACACTTGATTCTTCAAATTATTTAAATTAGGAGACATATAGCAAGAGGGTCAACTGCAAGATGTGATTTCATGATAGCCAAATGGCATGGCTTCTACAGGCAAGTGTCATCTCCTTTTCTCTCTCTGATCTGAATTAATTTATTAATGGTTAATACTGCAGAGAAGAAACCAACCAGTCCTCACCCACAGTTCATAAGTACGAAGCCACACTCCAAAATATATAGCCTGTTTCGTATATTGTTTAACTACACTGGGTTACACAAATCATATGACAGCATTGTGACATAGGAGTATGCAAAGCAGCAGCATACACATGAATTTCAGCTGACTATAACTCTACATTTTAGCACTGCAGTATTCACATATTATACAATGCTTCTCTATGCACAAGAGCATGCTCGTGTGTCTGTGTCTGTGTGAGACAACCCTCCACTGCCAATCAATATGTGATGTGGATATCCCACCTATGGGCCAGTAATCAAGGAATCTCAATCTTCACACTGGCACCTGTAGGGGAACGTTCACTGGAAGGATAACAGGTACACACACAGTATTTCCAGATGCAGCTTTCTGCATCAAGTGCAATTTCTCTTAAGAGCACACAGAGACCACAGTCAGTCTGGGGCTGGTTTCTCCCTCTTTCTCCAGATCCCCAGTAAGAGTCCCCACTGGCACAGCTATAGAGTTGAGATCTCAGCTGAGTGTCCAAGCCAAGGCCGCCAGCACTCTTTGTGTCCTACCAGTACTTCGTGACCCTGACCAAGTAGCTGACACACGCACTCTTGAGATTTGATTTACACACACACACACACACACACACCCCTGGGGAAGGCTGGCACAGGTTTACTAGCTATGCCTCCTTCTGCCCAGACTATAAGGTAGTTACCACTGCCACCAGACATTCCTGACAGCTACCTTAAGGCCCTTTCGAGGGTACCAAATATACTGAGTGAAATTAATATTAATACAAATGATAGTTTGACCAAGAGCAAGGCTGTTAGGAGTGACCCACACAGTGTCAACAAATAAATATGCAAGTACTCTCACAACTTAAATATCTCTACAAAGATCAGCCACAATGAAAGGTTTAAATATATTTAATAATAAATAATAAAAGAACAAGAAAATACTGAGTACATATTCACAGTGACATCAGAGTTCAAAACACAGGAAATATTTTAAATAACCTTGCAGGACAGGCTCAGCTAAATAAAGAAAACAATATCTAAACTAGGCTTTATTATATTCCTGACTGTATCTAAGAGAATTACTATACCCTAATAACTTACTTAATAGAGCAAGGCAGATGATGTGGTGAATGGTTCTTCTTGTTGTCAGGTCCAACACAGAATACAGAATGGTCTGTCTCACCAAGATAGTTCTCAAAATAATATCTAAAATATCACTGCTGGGATAACTTGCAGAATTACATCATTTCTGGTCATCTAATTTCTAGCTTCCATGTACCCCCCCCCCCCCCCGCCCAGTTGCTGGCAGCTGGCAGGACTTAGTACCTACCTGTAAAAATACATACACAAGGGCTTTTGCTCACATCTTTGGCAGGTGGTAGAAGTCATCAAACAATTGCACTTCTTCCATGCTTTCAGATTATTAATTAGTTCACCCCAAAGACAATACAAAAAGCCTCCTAGTACAGACTTTGTCTTTCTCACTGCTGTGAAAGCTGTGAGATATCATCTTTATGGTCTAGACTATAAAGTGATATAATCTCTTATATTTTTCTTTCAACATTAGCAGGACTAAGATTAACCTCTTCTGTTCGAGTATATGCTGTTACAATGTATACATTTAAATAGTTACAATAATGCATGTACATTTATGTTGTCTACAGTAGGCACACTGTGGTGGATATAGTCCAAACTCAAACACCTTACAAAATACCATTCTAACACACACATTTGTACAAATCAGTTTGATATACACATGGCATACAGTTCTAATACAGTTTGTAATACAAGTATCTTTTGTAAACCATGTTAATATTCACAAATGACATCTAATTATTTACAAAATTCCAGCTAGCTGTGCTGGCAGTATCTCTTTTCATCACAGTGTGATTCTTTTTTTATTACAATTATTACTGCTGTTGAGGTAAGCTCTGTAAATATAAGCCATATCATTAATCATAACACAGCATTCCCCATCCCCTAGTTTGGAAGTGTTCATGATTCCCATCCCATGACTTTTGAAAGAAATGCAACTATGACTGCACATGCTACAGAAACTGCAAATCTAGAACAGTTACTCTTTAAAAATGCATAAAGTTAGTTATGCTACCAGCTAAGGACTTTCACAAAACTAGACTTGGTCCACCTTGTCTGTGACCCAGGTGGCTGGGTAAATAATTAACAGAATGAAAGCATGTGTCCTGCTGTCCTCTCTCAATAGATGTGGAGGAATGCACATTGTTGAGGGCACATTGGGTCAGTGAGACTTCCCTGGTGGGGCAATAAAAAACACATATCTTGTTCAGGGGATAGACCCAGAGAGAGAAACATTGCATGAAGGGAATGCCTCCAAGAAAGTGAAGGAATGGACTCTGCAGTCAGTCCAAAACATTTCTATCTTCATAGCTTCCACTGAGTGTATGTAGGGGATAGGGTATAAAACAGAAAAAATCCAGAACTACCCCTAATTACTGACTGTCTGAATAATAGCTCCTGCAGACCAACCCTTACCCTAGTGATGGGGATGGAGTCGAATGAGTGGCAAGGAGGGGACTGAAAACTGAGAGACTGAGAGGGAAAAAAGGAGAAAAGGAGAAAATAACTTTCATAGAACTAAACAAAATTTGCACATTTGTTTAAATATTGATTAATGAACACATAAAGTTTATACCAAATTTATGACACTAAGTGACCAAGCTTAAGAATCTGCTTCATGATAGACTTTCATACATTTGATAAATAAGACTTACATTTAATGTAGCAAGGTCTTACAACAATCATGTACTACAAAGCTATACTTCTAGATTCTTAAATATGACATCTGAATTGAATATAAAATGCATTCTCAAGTAAAGCAAAATATGACAGAACAACCTGGTAGGTTTGCAAACCGTGATTTGATGGGTTTGTTTAAGTAGCATTCCAGTTAAGCTTCATTTCCTCCACAAAAAGGAGTATCTGTAGATGTCTGAGCCTTACTATCTACAAGCATGCATATTGCATTTTCTGGTACTGCAGTCCCTCTGCAAAACATATACTCATGCATCATCGTATCTCTTTCTGACACATAAAGTCTTTGGTGAGTCTCCTTTCTCCCTTATCATCCTCTGGATATACATATTTAAAATATTCAGTCTCTCTCAATTCAAACATTTCTCACAAGTTTCTTCTGTACAAATCTGGTGCACTCTGGTAAAACTCATTGACTCATTAAACAATTTGCAGGTAAAATAATAAGAATTTATTTCTGTTGCTTTGTGTGGATGTAAAAGCACTGCAGTTAGGGTTAAGATGAACATTTACTGTCTCAAAAATTGGCATATTCATCATTTTAATATACTTACAAATTCACCCTATCCTGAGAATCGAAAGCATATCAGTAGCTCAATAGCTATCAACTACTAATCCTGACCCATGATATAAAGAGATGAAGCCTTGACTCTGACCCAGAAGACTTATGTTTGATTAGCAACATGGATGTTGGAGAGGATGAGTCAAGAAGAGTAGGAATGTGCAACTGTGGACAGCACACCCATACTGGTAAGAAAAATGCAGCTCTGACTTGCTGATAGGGAAACACCTAGAGGGAGCACTGGGTGTCACACACAAGGAGACTGAGCCTGTTGTGCACACATTGCATTAGTCACAGGAGGCATACCTGGGCCCAGTGATGCACTGCACTAATCAAGGAAGGCATGTGTGGGCCCAGTGATGCACTGCACTAATCAGGGAAGGTATGTGTGGGCCCACTTGTGCACTGCACTAATCAGGGAAGCCATGTGTGGGCCCAGCAATGCACTGCACTTGTCAGGGAAGTCTTGTGTGGGCCACGTGATGCACTGCAATTGTCATGGAAGTCTTGTGTTGGCCCAGTGCTGCACTCACTTGTCAGGGAAGGCATGTATTGGTCAAGTGGTGTACTGCACTAGTGAGGGAAGGCATGTGTAGGCCAAGTGGTCCACTGCACTTTTCAGGGAAGGCAATTGTGGGTCCAGTGGTGCACTGCACTAATCAGGGAAGGCATGTGTGGGCCAAGTGCTACACTGCACTTGCCAGGTAAGATGTGTGTGGGCCCACTGATGCACTGCACATGTCAGGGAAGGCAAGTGTGAGCCCAGTGCTATACTTCACTAGTCAGGGAAGGCAGGTATGAATGCATGCATTCCTCCCAAACAAGGCAGCACATATTGGAGCTGCACACAGTAAGCTGCCACAGGGGATATGAGCTCCAGGGGATGGGATGAAATTCTGCTAGCTCCGGTAAACTGGCCCTCTCCCCACCATATAAGTCTCTCCTTTCCTCTATGAGGAATGAATGGGCTGACTAGGCCCTCCAGGCATGGAATAAATAGGCTACAAAGCTATTATGTGAATTGGAAAGTATCTGAGTCCCTACCTAAGAGAGGAATGTGTAGTTTAATGGAGTAAGTGAAGGGGTGGGGCCCAGAAGATGGGGCAAAATATGGATCAACTAATTTCCATACAGTCCAGTTAATTAGCATGGCTGTATCTTCACATGGCCTTCTGCAACCAGGAAGATACTGCCAACAGATGAATTGTTTGTTTTTAGCAATTACATTATTAGGGCAATCCTGATTGAAAACAGCCTTCTAGCTATAATATATTATCAGCTCATGTCAGTTTTTGTAATTGCAAGAATAAACTAAAAGAGGTACTTGTACATTAAAAATGAAGAATCTACTCACAGAAAAGATTGACGTATTTCTGAGTCAACATCTACTTATAGTTCTCCCTTAAATTTACCATGCTTACCAAAGCAAATGTATGCAGTATTTAAATAATGAAGTAAACCAGCTTATTGTATTAGAAGGGAGAATTTTATCAGGACTTTTTTTTCACATTTACCAATATAACCTGACAATGATTGTGCTGCATTTTTAACATGTGCATGTATTTAAAATCCCTTATCCTTAACTAATCACACTTTAAAGCTTGCACTATTTTGCCATAATGGAAATTAATTTACTTTTATACCATCATATTTAACCAGTTTTTAACATGAAAATACTTTATTGTGTTTTTTTTCTTGCAACACGTGGTCCATTGTAACTTTTAATAATGTTAGGAAAATTACTGAACATGATGTTTCAAGGTGGTCAGCAGTGCACAAGGTTATCTCCCTGGTCTGTAGTCATGGGCTGAAGCAATTTGTAAAGCTTTCTCCAACTATTACCATGCCTTTAGAGCAGGGTCAATTTTGATATTATGATAATGTTTAGATCATGGTCGCAGAGCAGCATATCATCAGGGAAGGGGATCATTACAGTCACAAGCACCACCCCAAATGTATATATGCTGTTTTGGTCCCAAATGTTACTCCTTGGGACTGGGCTATATTCAGGTGGAGTAATGTTTGTGAATTGTGTACAAGGCAAGGGCATCATTTACACTTTTATTCTGTGTATGGAAAACTCTCCTTATGCAGTTCGGTAAGACTGCATGACGTTACCAAACTGTGAGAATTTTCATGAATTTCAAATGTTATGCCATTCTGTGGTGTACCAGCCTTACTGTGTGGTACACAGTTTTAAAAACAGTGCCCATAATTTACCTGGAAACCACAGCAACAGGCTACTAAAAAAACAAGAATTATAGTAAGTGTAGATCTTGGAAAAAAGCCCTCAGGCTCTATCAAACCACTTCTCTTAAAGTGACTGCAGGTAAAAATATAATCTCTTGTAGGTTGTGTAAGCATAATCCACTTACTGACTGGAGCACACCCCTTGGGTTATGGTTAAAGACTCTTATAGACTCTCTTTTGACAGCATTGTCTTTATAAAAGCTTTTAGTCTCCCTCTCTCTGTTGGCATCAAAGGTCTGAAGGGTCTGGCATCTAAACATGACATTTCAATCTGGTAAACTCAAGCTGATTAACAGTTTGGGCATGTGGAAGGTGCCCTGAAGCTTTGGAAGCTGGCTGGCTATTATATCCTTAGCAGGATATACTTAAGGCTTCTGCAGCAGTGACCATTCAAAGATGTACTGTTATAGTAAGTTTAATTACAACTGCACTTTCCTCATTCCTCTTCTCTCACAGCACCTGCTAACCCCCTAATCTCTACCTCTTTCCTTCCCTGTCCTCACAACCTGACCTATCTATAAATACAAATAACGAATATATCTATAAATATTTAATGTATAGTACTACAATTACTTATTTGCATTCTCTAATTACTTTGTGTTAATTATTACTCTTTTGATTGTAGTATGCAAACAGTATCTCCTGACTGAACCTGAAAAATTGACAAGATAGATCAGTGCCCTACCTCAACAAATGAAGTAAATAACAGATTCTGGAAACTTGAGTTCTCTTGTCAAAATTTCCTTAGTATACATAAAATTAGTAAAAATCAGAAAGTGGAGGTAATATGCATTCATGGTGAAAAAAGGAGTATCCCCTTATGCATGTAGAAATTCTGAGAATTCTAGGAAAACTGTTAATATACTGTTGATGTAAACCCAGGTTTGACTCATGATATATTAAGAAAAGAGTTTCCACATTTTAAATCCTTATGGAAAATATGGGAGGGCCTCTGTTAGCTGTGTTTATAATCTTAAAAGCATTATCACAGCAATGCACTGAGCTGATTGCAGATGATGTTACCAGGTGCTGAAGATATAGTAAACCTCCATCTGTCCCTCAAGATATACGTGAAACTGTATCACCTCCAGCTATCACATGAGACCAAGTCCTAAACGCACTATCAAAAGCTAAATATACTGAATTAATGGCTCCTGACAATAACCCTAGATGCATCATAAGCAGCATGAGCATGATTTAGCCACGCCCCTCAGTGACACTGTTCAACCTTAGCCTCCATACAGGTTTTGTACCAAGCGAATAGAGAACAGCTAAAATCATTCCCATGCATAAGAGAGGACCTTCCACAGATACAGGCAATTACAAACCCATCAATCTGACAAGCCTCATATGCAAAGCCATGGAAAGGCTGATCATGGAACTAATCAGCAAGGGCATAGAGAATATTCAAACACTGGACCTATCTCAGTTTGCATTCATTTAGGGCAGGTCATGCATACTGACCCTGGTGGACTTTTTTTTTTAAAGGTCATCAAAGCAATGGGTGAAAGTAAAATGGTACACACTGCATACCTCAATCTGGCCAATGCTTTTGACACAGGTCCCCACTAGTAGAAAAGTTAAATGAAATGGGAATAAACCCCTATGTCACCCTTTGGATTGCCAACTGTCTTACATGTAGGAAGCAGGAAATCAAAACACTGGAAGTTATCTCCAAGAAAAGACCAGCCACCACCTGAGTCCCCAGGGTTATGTGCTTGGATCTCTGCTGTATGGCATCGACTCCTCTGAAGCTAAAGCCAATATCAAAGGGCTCTGGCTGACTATTTGTAGATGACTGCAAGCTAGGAGCAGCAACTGAATCCCAAAATGACTTAGCCATCCTGCAGGAAGGTTTGTCCCAAATAAATAACTGGTGACAAAATCATGGAATGAAAGTAAATGCCAAAAATGTATTATTGTATCATTTGGGAAGTTATCTACCCTGGAGAACTACAACATTGGCAATACACTTCAAAGAGTTGACCCAGTTGTTTAGGATTTGGGAACTTATAAAATCCTCCTATACTGCAATGCTTATAAGTAAAAGGAGTATGTCTAGATCTAGGGATGTTGTTGGCCACCTTTACTCAGTCCTCATTAGCACAATCATTGAGTATAATGCCCCCTATGGCATCCATCCATCCAGACACATGAAACAACTGGAATGCCCTCAAAAATACCTTACTAAAAGGATGCAAAGCCTAAACAATATGTCCTTCATGGACTGACTCAAAGACCTGTAACTATAGTCAGTAACTTACAGACTGCTAAGAGATGACCTGTTTCTGGCATATAAGGCATCCTCTAACCACTACTGATGAATTTACTGTGCATCAGTAAGTCAAATGGCATCAGAGATACTCAGTCTAGAGGTATAACCACTTATGTACATTAACAGAATAGATTGGAGGGATGGGTATATCTTATGGAGGATACTGTTGCTCTAGAACAGACTCCCCATCCAAGTAAAACAAAGCTCATCACTATCCATATTCAAGCACAACTTGTATCTATGGATGGGAAACAGAAAATTTACCCCAGGACCATGGGTCCCCTCAAATTATCTATGGCATGATCCCAGTTATTCTCATTAGGGGTAATATATAATTATAGACCATTGCATGGGTAAGGCCAGTCTAACACCAAATAGGATAAGATAAGTTAATTTGAGCACCAAACAGGAAATTGGCTAGGCTTAAAATGGCCCACAAGGGCAGCTAGTCCAGTACTTAACTATGAAGCTATGAAAAATGTTGGAGCTCACAAGAACAGCATGCACAAGCTGTCTATACTGCTCTACTTCATGTTAATGCCATTCCAAACAACAGCATGTAACAGTTGAGAAGGACTGTGTCATTAATGAATAGTTTAGTGACTCAGAAATCCCAGCTGCATTGGCAGCTCAAACTGGAACTGTACAAAGTAGAGAATGTAACTAAAAGAATGAATATGTGTATGTTTGTGTGTGTGTGTGTGTGTGTGTGTGTGTGTGTGTGTGTGTGTGTGTGTGTGTGTGTGTGTGTGTGTGTGTGTGTGTGTGTGTGTGTGTGTGTGTGTGTGTGTGTGTGTGTGTGTGTGTGTGTGTGTGTGTGTGTGTATGTGTGTGTGTGTGTGTGTGTGTGTGTATTAGTAGTGGTCAAATTCTTTAATTTGTATCAAAGCTAGTAAAAGCTCTAACTAAAACAGCGTCAAGTTTTTTATTTTAATTGCAGAAGAAACCAATGTGATTGGTTTAGTGATGGACTAGCAAAATATGATAAATTGCATGCTGTTTTGTGAAGAAGCTGAGGCAAGCTGGTTATACTGAAGCAATTGGAGAGTCCAGTAATAAAGCTGAGTTAAAGGACTTACTGTTGGGGTACCTCAGTTAAAAGTATAATAAGGTTCAGTGGCATTTGTCTAGAAATGGACAGAGTTTTGTCAGTCCACTGTAATCGCCCAAGTCCAAAGTACTCGAAGACTACTGTCGCAAAGGCAAAGACATGAGTGTCTTGTAGCTCAGACAGGCTGCAATGTGAGCTTGAACTGGAGTATGAATTTATGCAAGCACCTACTGCAGCTTACCCAAAGGTATTATACAAGTCTGAAGTGAAGTAAGTGTGGCAGCTTTGCAGAGGGAGATGGAATAGGTGGGAGTTTGATTAGGGCAGTTGTCAGGAAGGAAGCTTTAGGTTTTTGAAGTGGGAGGGGGATTTTAGTTTTTGGAAGTAAGAAGAGAGTCAAGTTAGGGAGTGAGAAAGGAGTCATAGGATTAGGTAGCAGAAGGGAGATTTTAGATTTAGAGAGCCAGGAGGGAGTGTTAGGGTTAGAGGGTAAGAAGGCAGTTTTAGGGGTAGAGTGTGGGTTGTGGAAGTGTTATACTGCTTTACAGGATCAATTATTGGGAGACCTAAATAGTTATGGTATCTCAAGTTAGTTTGAATTAGTGCATGTGCCTTTTGCAGCAAGTGGCAGCAAGCAAGACTGTTGCGAGCATGTAGCCAGTAAGCACTTGTAGAATTACCAGTTTTCTATATTTAAGCAATTAGACAGTCCAACAATAAAAACAATTTAAAGAATTTACTCTTCAGATATCTCTGTGGCATAAAGAAAGGAAATGCATGCAAACATTTGTCAACAAAAGAAAAAAGTTTGGCAAGCTATTTTGAAATAAGCTCAGTGATGTAGGTAATGATTCCTTAATAAATCACACATAGGGCCGGATTCATGAAACCTCCGTGTAAGACTTAATATGTCTTACTCGGAGGCTGTAGTTGAACGGTATGACATCAGCATGCCATGCATATTCATGAGGGCATGCTGAATCATACCCTAGTCTAACACGGTCCGTGTAGGAAAGTAGGGGACGTGTCCGATTGCCGAGTACTGCAAAGGGACACGCCCCCGAAGAGTCAGAGACCTGATAGTAAACACCCACGAGCGAGTCCGCTGAAATGTCAGGGAACACAACACCACACATCCCCACAGACTAAACCCTACTGAAAATGTATAAAATGTAAAAATAACAGTTTCATTTTTTTTTTATAATTTCCAATATGTTTGTCCGCATTTGCGCTCATTAGCGCAGGTATGCCCTTCGCTCAGCCACAGTTAGCAGACATTGAAAAGCATATAAGATCTACAGATGCAAATTAAGCCAAGTAGCAATAGCGTAGCGGTAGAGATGTCGGCCAAAGAGGAGGTAGTCACGGTTCGAGCCCCCACAACATCATTCTCCATTTTTTATTTAAATAAGTATGAAACAATTCCCCGACATATATAACTATAATTTAAGTAAAATGTAATGAAATGGCCCATGTATATGTGAACAAAACTGATATAATATATAAAAAAAGGAACATAATTGCCATAGCTTAGCAGAGCTTTAACAAGCTTAATATGAGTTCCTGTAGCTGAGCAGCACTTTAACAAGCTTAATATGAGTGTCCGTAGCTGAGCAGCGCTTTAACAAGCTTAATATGAGTGCCCATAGCTGAGCAGTATTTTGACAAGCTTAATATGAGTGCCCGTAGCTCAGCAGCACTTCACCCAGCTTAATATGACTGCTTATAGCTAAATAACGCGTTACCCAGCGTAAGCCGTTTGAGCGGAGCTGCGCAGCGTGCCAACCAGCTTACCATCGGGCAACGTTGAGTAACCTGTAGCAAAGTCACCTTTACACAGACACACTTCCTAGCCTGTCTAGACAGTAGTAAAATAAAAAAGCAATAACAAGGGTCGAACCAGGGATACTGTGCACCATAGTCATGGTACTGAACCACTAAGCCATGACAGTTGTACTTAGAAATACAGTATTACCATACATATAGGAATGAATGAAAATATAACCATGACAAAGCAGGTTTTCTGTAAGCTGATAAATATCCAAAATGGCCAATCACAAATAAGTGCGGGAAAACCGGCATATATAAGCCCAATAGGTGGGAATACACACCATAACTGATTGTGGTACCCATTTGCAGTCAGGATGGCAGGTACAGGAGAGGGAAATCGCTTTAGAGCACAAAGGTGGGGCATTGAGGAGTCAAAATATATGGTTTGGCTCCTAGTCCATCATCATGAAGGCCAACTCATGCAGGGCCAGGTTCAATGGGGAGCATACAAGGCAGAGGTGTGGAACCGGTTGGCACATGATCTCACCAGTGCCACAGGCATTCCGAGGACTGGTGAACAGGTCCGTCACCACCATGCGGACCTGAAGAGATGAAAGGAGGACCAACTGAACCGATGGATCCAGGAGGCCCATCAAATGCCCAATGCCCCACTACTGAGTAAGTATCCATGTAATTAAGTATATAAGAAATGCTATCCTAGCCTATAGTATGGATAGGTATGTTCCAATATTCCTTCATTTATATTACAGCTGCAGGTGTTTGTTCCGCGAATCGGCAAACCTATGCTGATAGGCTGGCAAGGTTGCGCCACCAGGCAGGTTAGTAATTATTCTGCTGGTATTGTTATAGAATATAAGTGAGACAGCCTGTAAAAGAGTTCAGTGTTGTAACCCAGTAATAAAGGTCAAATAAGCCTAGAAGAAAGATTCTGCTAGTATGGTAAGATTAGATAAGTGATGCAGCCTGAAAAAGAGTATTGCAATCCATTAATAAAGATTGAACAAGTCTCAAATAGAGTTTCCACCTGTGTTGTAATATCAGATAACTGCTTCAGCCTGAAAATGAGTGTTGTAATCAATCAACAAAGGACAGACAAGTGTCAAATACATCCTTGTAAATTCTGCCATATGAAATAAGTGAGTCAGCTGGAAAGGATTGTTGTAACCCAGTAATAAATGTTAATAAAGCCTAGAATTAAGTACCATTCTGAAATGTAAATATAAAATAAGTGAGAGAGTGTGAGAAAGAGTTTGAAGCTACCAAGAAAGCTGTAATAAGTCTGGAATAAAGGTATACTGCATTCACTACATAATGAAATGAATGAGACAGCCACAACCAAAGAGTGAAATGTCTTTAATAAAGTACAGAACCTGGACTGTGTCCGTCCCACAGTTTGGATATGTTGCTGTACCCTTGCATTATGGAGATAGTATGATTGTATGAAATGCTGAACATCCACAATTGTCTAGACCCATATAAATCAAATGTAGCAGGATGTTTTACCTGAACACAGCCAGATATGAACATATATGAATACAAATGGAATGTATATTAATGTAGCAGTAACATCCCCATCACCAACATTCCTAAGGTTACATACAGGAAACTGTACTAATACATGTAGGGGATATATATCTGCATCTACTAGGAATGTACAGTATATGTATAGGTAGTTTAAGTTGTTAATGGAATATTTCTCCACCCTACCCTATTTTCACAAATTATGCCATTCCACACCAAACTGGGTATGTGTATTCACAATTAATTCCCATGGACATTTGTCCTGTTGATTTATACATATCTGCATGTACGTTGATGCATGTGCCCTGTTCACATATCCAAACCTGATGGCCTGTTGCCACCAATCAACCCTGCGTGCTGTTGGAATATCCACTGTTGTTCTAAATATGCATGTGTTATGCTTACTGCTCAATGTTTGGTATTCATGTGTGTTTGGTTAATGGGAATACTAATGCATGCTGTTACAACTAATTTTGAATGGTGTTGTTTGTTACTAACCCAAAATGCCATAAAATACTGCTAAACATAGGACAACAGGGAAGGTGAGTTCCAGCGGACCCACCTCTCCCACCTCAGCTGGCGAGTACACCTGGCACCAGTGCCCAGGCTGGGACCTCCTCCTTCGGTGGCCCTGTGCCACCTTCGGGTGGAAGCACTGCAGGGGATGGGGCTCATCCCCCCTCTGCAAGCGTGGCCAGAGGAGAGCCTCCACTCACCCTCCAAAGGGTCCGGTCTGTGGTGTGTAGTGAGATCAGGCATTCCATGACTGATCCCCTATGCCAGCTTGAGACGAGAGTGGCGCAACTCACAGGTGTGCCTGCCCGTCCTATCCTGCCCCCAGCACAGCCCCGGCCTGGGCTGTGAAGGCGCAGTGGTAACTGCCCATGGGTGGGGATCTCAGTTCCACTGTTGCCATCTGTGGGCTCATGGGCTTGCGATATACAAACATCCATCCCCATCAATTGTGTTTACCTCCCACATGTGTCATACTCCGCTCCTGTATGCGTCTTGTTTGTCTTGTCTGTTAACCTCCCCAACCTACCTCCCCAAATATAC